>NC_141879.1:273744393-274047424 GCF_056163025.1 Triticum urartu | reverse complement strand
TACACAGGGTCAATCGAAAAGCACCATCATGTACAAGGCAGTGCACATGACGTACGAAGTGTCCCCGAGTCAACATAGCCAAGGACTCTTTAAGACACAACGAGACCACCGTAAAACCAACCGTGGATAGGCGGACCACTAGACGTCGAACCCCAATTTCATATCATACATCTGTCGGAAAGATATCCTAAGAGCTACTTGAATTCCCACTTATAAACTCCCAAAACTTTCCGGTTATGCAATCAGGTGTTGGGGATACAGGGGAAGCATAATATCTCACCCAAACTAACAATTCATACATCCAATTGTATCCATCCTTCAACACATAACCAAGAAACCTTCGGAAATCATTTACCTCAACCTTCGAAAAGCATCCGTTATACGAGTTATGGCAATACTCCCGAACTCCCGCCCCAGTACTGGGTGGCGTCGAGGTTATCTCACCAACAACTGCATAAAAGAGATTTTCAATGTCGGGGAAACTCAGGTATTCCAGAACTGCAACGATAAAATTGTGACGACAACACCTCGGAGCTCCACTCCCCGGGACACTGCCACAACCCCTAAATGTCAGGAGGCACCAAGAACAACGTTCTCGTCACAAAACCATCGGAACGATTCCAAGATACCCGCGTGATCCTGAAAAAATTAGTGAAATCTGAGAAGAGAAGAGTCAAAACTCTACGTCAGGATGCTTCACCAGAGCGACGAAGGGACTGAGGAGTAAAAAGAATTCCTAACTGTCCGATATATATAATCCTAAATGACTCAAAACATTTTTATAGACTCAACAACGCCAACGATTCGATCAAGCAGGGGGCTCCTAAGGTCGGGGAAGGCTCTGATACCAACTTGTAACGCCCTCGATGCGGCTATATCTCCCACGTGTTGAAGCACGACTTAGAGGCATAACCGCATTAAAAGCAATGTCGCAAGTGAGGTAATCTTAACACAACCCATGTAATACATAAGGGAAAGAGATACTTAGTTGACTTACAATCGCCACTTCACACAATTACATGAATAAAACATTACATCATCCAGATACATACAAGGTCCGACTACGAAACCCAAAATGAAAGAAGACTACCCCAAATGCTACATAGATCCCCGATCATCCCAACTGGGCTCCACTACTGATCAACTTGAAACGGAACAACATAACGAACACGAACTTCATCGAGCTCCTCCTTGAGCTTGGTTGCGTCACCTGCAAGATATCATCGGCACCTGTAAGCTGGTTTTGGAAGTATCTGTGAGTCACGGGGACTCAGCAATCTCACACCCTTGCGATCAAGACTATTTAAGCTTATAGGGAGGGTAAAAGTATGAGGTGGAGCTGCAGCATGCGACTAGCATATTTGGTGGCTAACATACGCAAATGAGAGCGAGAAGAGAAGGCAGAGGCACGGTCGAACAACTATGATCAAGAAGTGATCCTAGAACAACCTACGTCAATCATAACTCAAACACCGTGTTCACTTCCCGGACTCCGCCGAGAAGAGACCATCACGGTTACACACGCGGTTGATGCATTTTAATTAAGTTAAGTTTTAGGTTTTCTACAACCGGACATTAACAAATTCCCATCTTCCCATAACCGCGGGCACGGCTTTCGTGCAGGGGTGTCCCAACTTAGCCCATCACAAGCTCTCACGGTCAACGAAGGATATTCCTTCTCCCAAGACATTCCGATCAGACTCGGCATCCCGGTTACAAGACATCCTCGACAATGGTAAAACAAGTCCAGCAACACCGCCCGAATGTGCCGACAAATCCCGATAGGAGCTGCACATATCTCGTTCTCAGGGCACACACAGATGAGACATCCTATGAGTAAAACCAACCCTCAAGTTGCCACGAGGTGGCCCCGCAGCCTACTCGGTCGGACCAACACTCAGAGGAGCACTGGCCAAGGGGGTTTAAATAAAGATGACCCTTGGGTCCGCGGAACCCAAGGGAAAAAGAGGCTAGGTGGCGAATGGTAAACCCAATGTTGGGCATTGCTGGATGATTTTTATTCAAGGCGAACTGTCAAGGGGTTCCCATTATAACACAACCGTGTAAGGAACGCAAAATCCGGGAACGTAACACTGACATGACGGAAACTAGGGCGGCAAGAGTGGAACAAAACACCAGGCATAAGGCCGAGCCTTCCACCCTTTACCAAGTATATAGATGCATTAATATAAATAAGAGATATTGTGATATTCCAACAAAATATCCATGTTCCAACAAGGAACAAACTCCAATCTTCACCTGCAACTAACAATGCTATAAGAGGGGCTGAGCAAAGCGGTAACATAGCCAAACAACGGTTTGCTAGGACAAGGTGGGTTAGAGGCTTGGCTTAACAATATGGGAGGCATGATAAGCAAGTGGTAGGTATCACAGCATAGGCATAGCAAAAGAGCGAGCAACTAGCAAGCAAAGATAGAAGTGATTTCGAGGGTATGGTCATCATGCATGCAAAGTTCTCAAAGTTTCCTTGATCCTCGTAAGCGGACACAACGGGCTCCTCGTTCACGTACTCGTCTTCCGGATCTACCCAAGCAAGAACAACAAACAAAAGGAACACAATCAAACATGTGCAATGCACAAACAACATGATGCAAACATGGTATGATATGCGGGATGCGATATGTGATGCATATGCGAGATTTGGAAATGAATGATTGAACCTAGCCTCAACTTGGAAATCCAAGAGTGCCACTGGAAAGGGGAGGTGATTTCGGTTGAAATCGATATAAAGATCACCGGAATCGGATGCACGGTTTGGAAATGGCAAGCAAAACAAATATGGCACCGGTCTGCGATTAACAGCAAGTAGCCTTCTAAATGCATCAAGATAAATAAGATACGACACTCCAACATGACAAAAAAATACATGGAAGGGATCCACTCATGATGCTTGACAAAAGATGAACACTGAGCTATGGCTAATTCACTCAATAACAGGTTCAAACAAGCATGGAAAAAATTCAAAAGATAATAGGTTTCAAACTTAGTGAAATTAACAGCATGTCAGGAATTTATCATCAGGAAGCAATGTTTAGGGAACGATAACTACATGTCACAGGAACATATCATGGCAAATCAAGGCATGGTATGAAGCTACTCTAAGCATATAACAAAAGTCCCTTAGTGACCATGAGCCAAAAGGGATCAGAAAATACAATTGCAAGCATGTGAACATAGCAAAAACATAAACAGATTCAGACTTAGTGAAAAACTGGAGCATGGCAAAACAGATAACGAGTAGGCATGTTTACGAGCTCGATGCACTCACCACCAGGCAAGGCATGAAAATCCAAGCACACACCCAAGCTATAAATGGCAAGAACAACATCATAGCATGCACGGATCAACAACAACAAGCTTGGCAAAATTGCTAAACATGTTAACAATCTGCCAGGAACATTTTATAGCAAAAGTAGAGCTCGACTGACTCAAGCTAGGGTGCTCCATAAATTCAAACAAAGACATGGATGGACAGAGCACAACATTATCTACAAAACATCCTTACTGATCATGCTCAAAAGAGGCACGGATCACTAGGAAACAACATGGACATATGGCATAAAAATAATGACAGGGCATGGACTTAGTGAAATTCGAAGTCCCTGAAATCAGCATCATTGAGTAAGCTACTTTGCATGCTTGTGCTAGTCACCACAAAGATCACAAAAATACATGGCATACACCCCTGTAAAGATGGCATGGCATTCTTCAAAACACATATAGAGCTCAGGATCATAGCATGCACACATTAATCATGGCAAAAATGACAAAAGTGCATTTGCTGAAACAGATCTGAAATTATCATCACATAGCCCTCTTCCAACAGCATTTCGGGCATCAAGATGAACTCAAATGAAAATGATGCAATGAGATGAAATGATGTACTCTTCAAGGAGAACATTTCGATATGCTAAACGCGCGAATCAGAGCAACGGTTGCAGAGTGATGGCATGTCAAAATATGCAAAAAAAGCTAGGGTTTAGGGAGGAAAAATTCAACCCTCCGAAATCTGGATCCAGATCTGAGGCGGTTACTGTAGCATGCGCGCAAACCGAAGTTCGCCTCGGGCTCGCCGGAGATGGAGTCGCCGGAGGAAGAGGAGGGTGACCGGAGTCGGCCGGAGATGGCGCGGGCGGCGCGGATCCGGTGACGCGGGGCGACAAGGAGGAAGCGACGGACGACGACGGCGACCGGAGCGCGTCGGGCGGCGATGGTGATGGCCGTCGGAGGTGGGGCACTCCCTGGCGTAGTCGCCGACGACGGCAGTCGCGGTGGCGCGGCGACCGGAGTGGAAGAAGACAAGGCGGCGCGGGGCGGCAGACGCGGGATCGGGCGGCGGCGGAGATGGGCCCAGCGGGCTCGCCCCGGGCCTAGGCGGGCCGCGCGGCTGGGAGGCGCGGGGAGGTCAGGGCCGTGCCAAGTGGTGCCACGGGGGTGGTGGAGGGCGCCGGCGGCGCTGAGGTGGCGGCGTCTGATTCGTCGGAGTGAGGTCGCGGCGGGATGGACATGTCCGGCACAGAGAAGAAATGTCCGGCGGTGCGCGGAGGAGGAGGTTAGGGTTTTATCTGCGCGAAAATTCCGGGAGGGACACATATTTATAGGTAGAGGGAGCTAGGAAGCTCCAAATGAGGTGCGCTTTGCGGCCACGCGATCGTGATCGAATGATCTAGATGATGGAAGGGGTTTAAGTGGGTTTTGGGCCACTTTGGAGGGGTGTTGGGCTGCAACACACACGAGGCCTTTTCGGTTCCTTGGTTAACCGTTGGAGTATCAAACGAAGTCCAAATGGCACGAAACTTGATAGGCGGTCTACCGGTAGTAAACCAAGGCCGCATGACAAGTCTCGGTCCAATCCGAAAACGTTTAACACCCACACACGAAAAGAGGTAGAAAGGGACACCGGAGGACATAGGAGCGCCGGAATGCAAAACGGACAACGGGGAAAATGCTCGGATGCATGAGACGAACATGTATGCAAAAGAAATGCACATGATGACATGATATGCAATGCATGACACGCAAGCAATGACAAGGAAACAACAATGAATAACTGGAAGACACCTGGCACATCGGTCTCAGGGCGTTACAAGGGACTACCTAGATAGTTGTGTTGGCTGTGTTTTCAGGGAGTGAACTATTGAACAAGTTGAAGAAAAATTGAATAACATATTGAAGAATGATAATTATTGGACACTTCCTGAACCACCGCCAAAACCCACTCCGAAGAAGAGGAGTATTTTATTTCTCAGTCCTGAATATATGCAAGAGGCAAAGAAATGTATGAAGGAAAAAGGTATTAAAGGTGAAGATGTTAAGAATTTACCACCTATTGAAGAAATACATGGTCTTGACACACTGCCATAGGTGGTAGAGGAAAATTCTCTTATAAAGTTTGATGAAGGTGATATTCCTTATAATAAATCTCCTAGTCAATGCTTGGATGAATTTGACTATTACATTATTAAGCAAGATCATTTCAATGCCAATGTTATGAAACAACTGAAATTAGTGCCTACATGATTAATGGCTTGAGTAACTTGTTGTTTAGAATTGCTAATGATATCAAAGGCCTAGGTAAACATGCTTCCACGGTCCAAACCCAACTAAAACATGTTACTAAATCTGAGAATGAATTGCTCAATTAAATGAACAACAATATGAATGATCATGTTGTCAGAGTAATGACTAGAGGGGGTAGAATGACTTAGGAGCCACTTTGTCCTGAAGGTCACCCTAAAAGAATTGAACAAGACTCTCAAAGAATTAATGTTGATGCACCTAGTCCATCTAAAAAAGAAAAAGAAAAATGATAGGACTTTGCATACTTCTAGTGAACCTGAGGTAGAAAAGCCTTCTGAGGATAATATTGATGTTTCTATTTCGGATGTTGAGACGCAATCTATAATGAATATTCACCTAGTGATAATGATAATAATAATGATGATGTTCATGTAGATGCTCAACCAGACAATGATAAAGAACCTAATAATGAACCTCTTGATAGCCCACCTTCTAAAAGTAAATGTTATGATAAGTGAGATTTTGTTGCTAGAAAACATGGTAAAGAAAGAGAACCATGGGTTTAGAAACCCATGCCCTTTCCACCTAAGCCATCTAAGAATAAGGATGAGGAAGAATTTTAACGCATTGCTGTAATTCTTAGGCCAGTCTTTTTGCGTACTCGTTTGACTTATATTTTAAAGATGGCCCCATATGCTAAATACATGAAAGATAGTGTCACTAATAAAAGAAAAATACCTGAAGCTGAAATTTCCACCATGCTTGCAAACTATTCTTTTAAGGATGGAGTAACTAAGAAACTAGGAGATCTAGGAACACCAACTATACCATGATTCATTAAAAAAATTATGTCAAAACTGCTTTATGTGATTTAGGAGCCAGTGTTAGTGTTGTGCCTTTCTCTTTATATAAAAGGCTTGATTGGAATAAACTCACTGCCACTGAAATATCATTGCAAATGGCCGATAAATCAACTGCTATACCTATCGGGGTTTGTGAGGATGTGCCCATTGTAGTTGCAAATGTTACTATCTTAACAGACTTTGTTATACTTGATATGCCCGAGGAGGACAATATGTCGATTATCCCTGCTATACCCTTTATGAACACTGTAGGGTTTGTTATCGATTGTAACAAAAGCAAGGTCACTTTTCATATCAAAGGTAATGAACATATGGTGCACTTTCCAAAGAAACAATTTCAAGTAAATGGTGTTCATGTTATTGAAAAGACTCCGACAATTACTATTGGAAGTTTTCAACTCCCTCTTCCTACTGTTAAAAATAAATATGAAACACTTATAACTGGGGATATGCATATCCCTATTGAGGTAACGTAGTGTTGTACGAAGATTCTTCGGCTTCATGTTAATCAAAAATAGTTTATTAATAAGACAAGATCAACCTTATTAATGGATTCTTTTTTAGAGGCATGTGGTCAATGAATTTAGTAAGCACAACCTTTTGTACCCACTTTTTATTTTCTGTTATTTTTAGTTAAATGCAATAAAATGCCATGATTAGCCTATTTTCCGAATTATCCATGCAATAAAAAAGTGCCCAAACATGGAAGTGCTCAAAACGATCTGAAATTTTTACATGATTTTTTATAGAATATTTAAGAATTTTTGGCACTAAAACATCCCAAGGGAATGCCCCAAGTGCCCACGAGGCACCAGGGCACCCCAACCCCCCTAGGCGTGGCCTGGTGGCCTGTGGGCCCCACTGGGACCCCCTCACTTATTCCTTCATCCCACTTAGTCTCTTACCTCTAGCAAAAACTCCTGGTAGCTCTCTCTCACGTGTTCTTGCTCCCAAACCTGAGATTTTTTATCTATTTGCTTTCTGAAACTGTTTTGGGGGATTGCTACTTGGTATGTGATTCCTCCATTACTCCAATTAGTTTTCTCTCCTGGATTATATTTTGCATAATTAGTTGCTCTTGGTGCTACCGAAAATGAGCTAGCATGTTGAATTCTTTGAGTTCTAAGTACTTTGAATGCTTGATATAGCCTCTAGACATCCATATGAGTAGTTGTGATCAATCTTGTGAAGTTTTGTTGACATCATTTTGCGGCCCAAAAATTTCAGAAAATTGTTTGTAGAGAAAATGAACTTCTTCCGAAGGAGTTCCTCGAAGAGAATGCTAAGGGAGTCCTTGGAGACTCCTCGGAAAACGACCTCAACATTCCGTGTAGGACAAACGTCCGGCCATGCGAATGGCCACAGGATGCCTTCATGAATGAAGCCCGATTCTACCAAGAGTTCACGCAATCCATTGCTAATGCCAGATTGACCGACTCCCTCGCAAATGAGTGTGACCAGCACCACATCCTTACAAATTCCTTTGTGCAAACATTTCATTTCCTGAATAGGCTCAAACGTCCAGTGGTGCGCTTTGATTTATATGTTGAACATCATCAGATACCGCTTGTTGAATACTGTGAGATACGTTTGATCCCCTTTGATGGAGAAATAATATAACCTCAACTAGAGGAGGTTGAGGGCTTCCTCCACACTTAAACTGTGGGAGAGGAAAGGGGCGTGTTGAAAGCCCGAGCCACTAGCTTGCAATTTCCCGTTGTTCATTACTTTCATTTGTTCATAGGGAAATGCAACTGCTAGAGAGCAAGGTGGTGCGCTTTGTGCCCCTGACTGTGCCATTTTACACCGCGCACTTCATAACGATAACACTTATAGCCTTGGAGCTATCATTGCACGCCGCGTGCACACTAATAGGACTAAGGGCAAAATTTATGGCAGTATTTATGCTACTCGCTTAGCGAGAAGTTTTAATGTTAACATAACCCCACATGATTATTTGTTACCTAGAGTTTACTAAGATCATGAGTCTATGCAAGATCACCACTTTCTTGATGCTTCTGAACATCCTCAACACATTCGTTATAACTTGGGTTTTAGTGAGGATACTGATACGTCTCCAACGTATCTATAATTTTTGATTGTTCCATGCTATTATATTATCAACCTTGGATGTTTTATATGCATTTATATGCTATTTTATATGATTTTTGGGACTAACCTATTAATCTGGAGCCCAGTGCCAGTTTTTGTTTTTCCTTGTTTTTGAGTATCGTAGAAAAGGAAAATCAAACGGAGTCCAATTGACCTGAAATTTCACGGGGGTCATTTTTGGACCAGAAAAAGCCCACGGAGTACCGGAGATGGGCCAGAAGAGTCCCGAGGCCACCACGAGGGTGGGGGCGCGCCCTACCCTCCTGGGCGCACCCCCCTACCTTGTGGCCTCCTCGGGGACCCCCTGACTTGTTCCCGACTCCAACACCTCTTATATAACCCCAAACTTCCAGAAATAAACCTAGGTCGGGAGTTCCGCCCCCGCAAGCCTCCATAGCCACCGAAAACCAATCTAGACCCGTTCCAGCACCCTTTTGGAGGGGGGAATCCCTCTCCGATGGCCATCTTCATCATCCCGGCGCTCTCCATGATGAGGAGGGAGTAGTTCACCCTCGGGGCTGAGGGTATGTACCAGTAGCTATGTGTTCGATCTCTCTCTCTCTCTCTCTCTCTCTCTCTCGTGTTCTTGATTTGGCATGATCTTGATGTATCGCGAGCTTTGCTATTATAGTTGGATATTATGATGTTTCTCCCCCTCTACTCTCTTGTAATGGATTGAGTTTTCCCTTTGAAGTGATCTTATCAGATTGAGTCTTTAAGGATTTGAGAACACTTGATGTATGTCTTGCATGTGCTTATCTGTGGTGACAATGGGATATCACGTGATCTACTTGATGTATGTTTTGGTGATCAACTTGCGGGTTCTGTGACCTCGTGAACTTATGCATAGGGGTTGGCACACGTTTTCGTCTTGACTCTCCGGTAGAAACTTTGGGGCACTCTTTGAAGTTCTTTGTGTTGGTTGAATAGATGAATCTGAGATTGTGTGATGCATATCGTATAATAATACCCACGGATACTTGAGGTGACATTGGAGTATCTAGGTGACATTATGGTTTTGGTTGATTTCTATCTTAAGGTGTTATTCTAGTACGAACTCTAGGATAGATTGAACGGAAAGAATACCTTCGTGTTATTTTACTACGGACTCTTGAATAGATCCATCAGAAAGAATAACTTTGAGGTGGTTTCGTACCCTACCATAATCTCTTTGTTTGTTCTCTGCTATTAGTGACTTTGGAGTGACTCTTTGTTGCATGTTGAGGGATAGTTATATGATCCAATTATGTTATTATTGTTGAGAGAACTTGCACTAGTGAAAGTATGAACCCCAGGCCTTGTTTCAACACATTGCAATAACGTTTTCGCTCACTTTTATCATTAGTTACCTTACTATTTTTATATTTTCAGATTACAAAAACCTTTATCTACCATCCATATTGCACTTGTATCACCATCTCTTCGCCGAACTAGTGCACCTATACATTTTATTGTGTTGGGTGTGTTGGGGACACAAGAGACTCTTTGCTATTTGGTTGCAGGGTTGTTTGAGAGAGACCATCTTCATCATACACCTCCCTGATAACCCACAAGTATAGGGGATCGCAACAGTTTTCGAGGGTAGAGTATTCAACCCAAATTTATTGATTCGACACAAGGGGTGCCAAAGAATATTCTCAAGTATTAGCAGCTGAGTTGTCAATTCAACCACACCTGGAAACTTAATGTCTGCAGCAAAGTATTTAGTAGCACAGTAATATGACAGTAGTGGTAACGGTAGCAAAAGGTAACGGTAACAAAAGTAATAATTTTGGTGTTTTGTAGTGATGACAACAATAGCAACGGAAAAGTAAATAAGCGAAGAACAATATATGGAAAGCTCGTAGGCAATGGATCGGTGATAGAGAATTATGCTGGATGTGGTTCATCATGTAACAGTCATAACCTAGGGCGACACAGAACTAGCTCCAATTCATCAATGTAATGTAGGCATGTATTTCGAATATAGTCATACGTGCTTATGGAAAAGAACTTGCATGACATCTTTTGTCCTACCCTCCCGTGGCAGCGGGGTCCTAGCAGAAACTAAGGGATATTAAGGCCTCCTTATAATAGAGTACCGCACCAAAGCATTAACACATAGTGAATACATGAACTCCTCAAACTACGGGCATCACTGGGAGTGGTCCCGATTATTGCCACTTCGGGGTTGCCGGATCATAACACATAGTAGGTGACTATAGACTTGCAAGATAGGATCAAGAACTCACACATATTCATGAAAACATAATAGGTTCAGATCTGAAATCATGGCACTCGGGATACTAGGGATCAAACCCTAACAAAACTAACTCGATTACATGATAAATCTCATCCAACCCATCACCGTCCAGCAAGCCTATGATGGAATTACTCACGCACGGCGGTGAGCATCATGAAATTGGTGATGGAGGATGGTTGATGATGACGATGGCGATGGATTCCCCTCTCCGGAGCCCCGAACGGACTCCAGACCAGCCCTCCCGAGAGAGTTTAGGGCTTGGCGGCGGCTCCGTATCGTAAAACGCGATGAATCTTTCTATATGATTTTTTTCTCTCCGAACACGAATATATAGAGTTGGAGTTGAGGTCGGAGGATGTAACACCCACGATGTGGCTATATCTCCCACGTGTCGGAGCACAACTTAGAGGCATAACCGCATAGTAGGCATGTCGCAAGAGGGGTAATCTTTACACATCCCATGTACTGAACAAGAAAGGGATAGAGGGTTGGCTTACAATCGCCACTTCACACAATACATAAATATAGCATTACATCATTGAGAATACAATCAAGGTCCGACTATGGAACCAAAATAAAGACAACCCCTAATGCAATAGATCCCCGATCGCCCCAACTGGGCTCCACTACTGATCAAAAGGAAACGAAACAACACGACGAACACGATCTTTATCGAGCTCCCACTTGAGCTGGGTTGCGTCACCAGCACTGGTATCAACGGCACCTGCAACTGGTTTTAGAAGTAAACTGTGAGTCACGGGGACTCAGCAATCTCACACCCTCGCGATCAAGACTATTCAAGCTTAAAGGGGTAGGAAAAGGTAGTGAGGTGGAGCTGCACCAAGCAATAAGCATAGATGGTGGCTAACATACGCAAATAAGAGCGAGAAGAGAAGCAATGCAAAGGTCGTGAACTAGAAGTGATCCTGAAACTACTTACGAACAAACATAACCCAAGAACCATGTTCAGTTCCCGGACTCCACCGGAAAGAGACCATCATGGTACACACGCGGTTGATGCATTTTAATTAAGTTTACCTTCAGGTTTTCTACAACCGGACATTAACAAATTCCCATCTGCCCATAACCGTGGGCACGGCTTTCCAAAGTTCAAACCCTGCAGGGGTGTCCCAACTTAGCCCATCACAAGCTCTCATGGTCAACGAGGGATATTCCTTCTCCCAGGAAGACCCGATCAGACTCGGAATCCCAGTTGCAAGACATTTCGACAATGGTAAAACAAGACCAGCAAAGCCACCTGTAGGGTCGAAAGTATTTCTAGAGGGGGATGATTAGACTACTTGACCAAATAAAAATCTAGCCTTTTCCCAATTTTAGTTCTTGGCAGATTTTAGCTATCTTAGCACAAGTCAAGCAATCTCCACACAATTCAAGGAAGCATGCAAAAGAGTATATGAGCAGCAGAAATTAAAGCATGCAACTTGCAAGAATGTAAAGGGAAGGGTTTGGAGGATTCAAACGCAATTGGAGACACGGATGTTTTTGTCGTGGTTCCGATAGGTGGTGCTATCGTACATCCACGTTGATGGAGACTTCAACCCACGAAGGGTAACGGTTGCATGAGTCCACGGAGGGCTCCACCCACGAAGGTTCCACGAAGAAGCAACCTTGTCTATTCCATCATGGCCGTCGCCCACGAAGGACTTGACTCACTAGCGGTAGATCTTCACGAAGTAGGCGATCTCCTTGCCCTTACAAACTCCTTGGTTCAACTCCACAATCTTGTCGGAGGCTCCCAAGTGACACCTAGCCAATCTAGGAGACACCACTCTCCAAGAAGTAACAAATGGTGTGTTGATGAGGAACTCCTTGCTCTTGTGCTTCAAATGATAGTCTCCCCAACACTCAACTCTCTCTCACAGGATTTGGATTTGGCGGAAAGAATATTTGAGTGGAAAGCAACTTGGGGAAAGCTAGATATCAAGATTCATATGGTTGGAATGGAATATCTTGACCTCAACACAAGTGTAGGTGGTTCTCTCTCAGAAAATGTGTATTGGAAGTGTAGGTATGTTCTGATGGCTCTCTCCATGAATGAAGAGTGGGTGGAGGGGTATATGTAGCCTCCACACAAAATCTAACCGTTACACACAATTTGCCAAACTCGGTGGGACCGAATGGTTAAACTCGGTCAGACCGATTCAGCAAACCTAGTGACCGTTAGGATTTTCAGTGGGACTGAGATGCAACTCGGTAGGACCGATATGGTTAGGGTTAGGGCATAACGTAATCTCGGTGTGACCGATTACACAAACTCGGTGGGACCGATTTTGGTAATAAGCTAACCAGAGAGTTGGTCAGGTAAACTCGGTGGGACCGATTCGCTCATCTCGGTGAGACCGAAATGTTACAAAAGGGAAACAGAGAGTTTGCATTGCAATCTCGGTGGGACCGATCGCTCATCTCGGTAAGACCGAAACGTTACGAAGGGAAACAGAGAGATTACAATCCCATCTCGGTGAGACCGAGATCCCTATCGGTGAGACCGATTTGCCTAGGGTTTGTGGCAGTGGCTATGACATTTGAAACTCGGTGGCACCGGATAGAAAGAATCCGTGGGGCCGAGTTTGACTTTTGGTTTAGGTCATATGTGGATGTGGGAAGGTAGTTGAGGATTTTGGAGCATATCACTAAGCATTTTAAGCAAGCAAGCCATTAAGCAACGCCTCATCCCTCCTTGATAGTACTGGCTTTTCCTATAGACTCAATGTGATCTTGGATCACTAAAATATAAAATGTAGAGTCTTGAGCTTAAAGCTTGAGCCAAACTTTTTGTCCTTAGAATTTTGAGGGATCCACTTTCCTCATCCATGCCATGCCATTCATTGAGCTTTTCCTGAAATATTAATCTTGGAATAATGTTAGCTTAATGACCTATATGTTGTTAGGAATTACCAAAACCACCCATGGATAGTTGCACATTCAATCTCCCCCTTTTTGGTAATTGATGACAACATATAGATCAAAGCTTCGACAAATGATAATAAGAGTGAAAGATATTGTCGCTTTGAGAAGTATGTGAAAAGCAAGAGCTCCCCCTAAATTTGTGCATATCTTAAGATTTGCTTTGGACTGCAAATGCACAATGAGTTAGGATCATGGGTTACTCTTCCATGTTACATACATCTTGGTGGAGCGCTCAAAATGATAAGAATTAAATATATGCACTCATCACCAAGCAAAGTGAATGATCATATAAGGATAAGTAAGATAATATCATCTAACAAGCATATGATGATCAAACACATGATCATCAATGTCTCACAGATAATAGCATAGTATCTCAAGCAATCAAAAGACAAACAAAGTTCAACCACCAAAGCAAGAGAAAATAAAAAGCAACGCTCTCTCTCTCTCGAAGCCTATGATCTATACATTTTCTCCCCCTTTGGCAACAAGTTACCAAAAAGTTCATAGAAAATGCATAGCACTAGAACGTCTCTCAAGCTTGGTCTTCAGGTGGTGGTGTCCGGAGAACACCAAGGACGAAGGCTTCAGTTGATGTGGATGGAGCTGAAGGAGTTGGTGCTGGAGCTGGTTGCGCTGGAGCTGTAGCTGGTGCAGATGAAGTGACTCTAGTGTCTGGAACAGGCACTGCAGCAGACGTCTGAGCTCTAGGCACTCTGGCAAATGCATCAGTGGTTGTCTTGGCCTTCCTCTCCTGCATATCATCTTGAAGTTGCTCCACAACAGACTAAATTTCAGTTACCTTCACATCCAAGTCATAGAATTTTTGCTCCACGATTCTTTCCAAGCTCTCCTGGTTTTGAGTTAGGGTGGCCAGTCCCTTCTCAATCCTCAGAGTGGATGCAATCAGGTAGCCAAGCTGATCTTGCTTGCTTTTCAGAAAGTACTCAGATGCCTCCTCTTGAGTTGGCATCTTGGCAGCCTTCTCTTTCTTTGCTTTCTCCTTCTTCTCTTGAGCTTGTACTGATGATGGTTCATTCTCATTCATCACAACTTGATTTTCCTCAAAGTCAGGATAGATAGGCAAGTGTTCCTTATCCAACAAGTATGTGCCTGTGCCCATCTTTGAGTTTATAAACTCCTGGATTTGTGGGGCATATCCACAACTTCTTTTTTGGTCAGCTGCAGTCCTCTTGATAGTCTCAACTATAAGGCTCATGACCTTGAACTTCTGTGGCACATCAAATATATGTAGAAAGTTAATTGCATGGCCTTTGATCATTCTGTGATCACTAGACTTGGGCAAGAGAGTGTGCCTAAGGATCCAATTGATTGTAGGCAGCCCTAACAGCAAGTGTTTTACTGACCCAAACTGGTGAGTCTCAAGATCATCTTCAGGAATATCCTTGTACATGTTTGCTATAGAGTTGTGATCCATCTTCTTCTTGGCATAGACATCCAAGTCATCTTCTTCTTCCTTAGGAGCATTGATCAGATTTGCCCATTCCTCAATAGTTGAGTGGTACCTTGTACCTTCAGACATACATACTATCCTGCCATCTGGATAGAAGTGTGCTGTGGAGTAGAATTGCATTATGAGCTCCTCATTCCACTTTGTGAGCTTCTGCCCAACAAATTCTGCAACTCCACAAGCACTAAAGTTGTCAAACACACCAGGATAGTGTTTCTCATTTTCCTTGATATACTTCTAGTCGACCCACCTCATTTCACACACTATAGGTTTCTTGTCCAGCAGCATTGTCTCATAGAAATCTTGATGTTCCTTTGTGTGGAACCTGTAATCAACAGCAGTTCTTCTCCTGGTAGCATATGGATCTGTCTCTCTCCATAGCCTCAACCCCAAGTCTCTCCTGATCTTCATGTTCTCAGCCACAAGATGAGCATCATTGTGGTCTGGAATCTTGGGTTTGAGCTTTCTCAGGACTTGTCCTTCATCATCTTCATCAGCAGCAACTTCAGGCACTGGGGCCTTGTTCTTCTCAACAGCTGGTATACTCCTCGTATTCCTCTTAGGTGCCCTCTTGGGCTTGGAGGCTGCTTTGGGTGCTTCTTTGGGCTTTGATGAAGCAGCCCCTGTCCTGATAGCATCACCCATAAGCTTCTGGGCCTTAGGTGCTGGTGCAGCAACCTCTTCTTCCTCTTCCTTTGCAGAATCTCTCATGATTGAGGATCTCCCAAGCACTCTAGCAGTGATCTTTTTGATCCTCTCCTTCCTCTTCTTCCCTTCTACAGCAGCCTCTTTGGGTTCAGATCCCAAAGGGACTTGAGTAGATGCTCTGGCCTTAGACATTGGAATTCTCTTTGAAGGAACCTTTTGCTTCATGCCTGGCTTGGTGGCAGCAGCAGTGCTATATTCCTTCTTAACCACTTTCTTCTTGGAAGTGGCCTCATCCTCAACTGCCACATAGTCTTCATCCTCAGACTCTGAAGTTTTCTTCTTCCTTGTTCTGGTGACAGCTTTGGGCAAGTTGCTGGGAGTGCTCCTGCTACCATCATCTGAACTGGTAGAGGGACTAGTGCCCTCACTCAGGTGAACCTGCTCCTCTGACCTGTTTTGGCTATCACTCTGATCAGACATATTGCAAACACTGACAGCAGACCCTGTGAATAGATATAGATGAGATAGAGTGGATGAGCATCACAAAATGCAGAGGTCTTTGCAAAAGAATGAGTCAAAAACTTAGTTTTAGTTTTCCACAGAAAGCATTTTGGATCAACCGATTTGTAAACTCGGTGATACCGAAGCAGCTGTTGGAACCTAAACTACTGAACTCGGTCAGACCGAGTCACAGTTCGGTGGCACCGAGACTGCTAGGGTTTCACAAAGTCCTGAACTCGGTCACACCGATTTGCAATTCTCGGTCAGACCGAAAATTACATGTGCAATGGCCTGAGCCGAATCGGTGGTACCGTGTTCCACAACTCGTTGGGTCCGAGATGGTTTCGGCGGAAACCTAACCCTAAATTTTCAATTCAACTCTAATCTACGGAGTGTTTTGACTAGATAAGATCGTTTCAATCGTGGTAAGAATCATAATGAACACAATGTGCTAGGAATCAGACGGGGATAGCACTGTGATCGAGTCCATACCCTAGTTCGGCAATGAACTCGCTACGGCGGCAACGGCGGGGAAGAATTCCGTTGATGGCGGCGGAGACCAGCGACAGGAGGCGGCTGGCGACGAGAAGGATGATCCAGAGACCTAGGAGGCAGAGCGAGCTATGCGGGCGAAGGGGTTTCGGAGAAATTTCCAAAATTTTGCCCGTGAGTATATATGGCCCGACCCTGTCGGTGTGACCGAGTGGAACAACTCGGTGGCACCAAGATTCATAACTGCAAGCAGTTACTGAAACTCGGTGTGACCGAAAGGTTCAAATCGGTTGCACCGAGATTGAAAACCTAGATCGACTTAGTGATCTCGGTATGAACGAAATGGATGAATCGATCAGACCGAAACACAGAAAGAAGTTTTGGAAGTTTAAGTCTATGAAGAATCGGGGACTCCGAGTGCTCCTCACACAGAGTGGTTCGAATCTGACTTGATCAAATTTGGTGATGTAGCATGAATAGTGTTTGAGACGAGAAAAGCATAGATAGCTAGAGAGGGTTCTTAGGAATTCTTGTCCATCCACTTAGCAAAAGAAAAGAAAACCAATCAATCAAAACAACAAGTGGATGTCCTCGAATGAGTAAAATATGCAATCAACATGCTCACATAATAAAATGGCAATTGAAATATGTGGCAAAGCATGCACAACCAATTCTAGCATCTATCAAACAATTGGCGATGACTAGGTCATCTATATATGAGTATATTGACTTAGGAGTCAAATGAGAACATTTGATCATAGGTCATACTCATCGTTTAAGCACCAGTGGGGTTACCACTTTTACATAAAGCATTGTTGTGTTCACACCATTAGAGTTGCTTTAGCTCAATTCTTAGAGTAAAGCTCCCCCTAGATGTGAGATGATGACTTCATGTAGATGTTGAAGATGTGGATGCTCAATGTTGATGTAGATCATTTGAAGCTATCCATTGGAGTGAGTTGCACTTTCAATACCTACACGGGTTAGTCCCACAAGGAACAAACAAGGATATCCATAGACATAAAGTGATGCACACACAAGATGATGTCTATGAAAGCTTTAAGTTACCTTGTCCCTTTTCTTACGAACAAGAGGGTTTGTGACTCCTTGAACTAGTGCAAGATGTGGAAGTTGATTGCACTTGTTCTTGCCAAGATGATAAGAGTGAAGTATGTTGACGGAGTCACCCTCAAGAACTCTCTAGTTCTTCTTCTTCGGGATCCACACCATCTTGATGGGAATCCTCGGTGTTGTAATTGTACTTGATGAAGTGGAACTTGAAGTAGTCTTGGGAACCCACTTGACCAAGGCCTTAGGAGCTTCTTCAAATGCATCAATTTCCTCTTGAAGCTTGTCCTTGCCTTTTTGCTTGTGGTCTTGTGGTGGAAGATCATCTTGAGCTTGTGTCCCTTTGAGAGAAGTAGGATCATACTTCTCTTGTTGAGGAACAAACTTCGTCTTGGGGTATTGATCTTCTTCCCACTCAACTCCATTGGCATTGAACTTTCGTTCAAAACCAACACCTTGATTCTTCCGGTGCCTTCCTTGCTTGCTTACAATTTCCTCGAATTGCTTACTTCCGGCAAGGCTCTTGTAAACACCTTTCTCTATAATTCCCTTCAATAAGCTATTTTCTTACTCAAGGGTAACTTGGCTAAGAGAATCATTAGTGGAATCAAGAGAACTACTGGAAGCAACAATATTGGATTTAGCATGATTATTGTTACTACTAGAGGAAGAATCTTTCTTGTTCTTGTTACTAGACTTGACTTGAGGCATGTAAGTGGATAAGAGTAAACGCTTGGCAATGTAAGAAGAACTTTTCTTATGAAGATCATCATTGATTGCTTTTAAGAACTCATGCTCTTGCTCAAGGTTGAGCTTTTCAAAGCGCAATTTCTCATGAGTCCTTAAAAGTTCTCGATGATCTCCTAAGATAGTTTCATGAGCTAACTTAAGAGTGTTTAGTTCTTTAGTTAGACACTCAATCTTCTCCTTATCATTGTCATTCTTTTTATCTTGATTAGCATGATTAATTGACGTTTCATCATACTATTCATCACTAGAGTTGTCAACAAGTAAATCATCATCACCTAACAAGTCATCTTCATCACTATTGAAATCAACATACTCGGGGTGTGATACCTTTGGGCCTTTAGCCATGAAGCATGTTCCAACTCCTTCATTTGGTGAGTCAAATATGTCGTAGGAGTTGGTTGTCACAAGTGCTAGACCGGCAACACGTTCATCTTGAGTATATTCGGAGTCGGAGTGATAGCTTCTCTCGGAGTGGTTGTCGGAGTCGAAGCCGGATACCCATTCACCAACATGAGCTTGATGTCTTCGTTTTGTGTAGCTCCTTGATGACTTGTCCTTTCTTTCCGAATCCTTGCTTCTCCGTGAGGGTCTTCGTTCATAACGATCATCTCTACTCCTTCTTTCTCTAGATGGTGATTCTTCTCTTCTACTTCTTCTCTTGGGAGAATCTTCTCTTCTCTTGTAGGGAGCCGTACACTCATTGGAATAGTGTCCGGGCCTTCCACAATTGTAGCAATTTTGCTCTCGACTAGAAGATCTTTTGTCATTGTAGGACCTTGACTTGGAGCTTCTCTCTTTGCTTCTACTCTTGTAGAACTTGTTGAAGTTCTTCACCATTAAGCTCAATTCTTCATTGAAGGTTTGTTTCTCACTCGATGATGTGGGGGCTTCACATGAGGCTTTCTAAGCACCACTTGATTTGTTGTGAAGTTCCTCTTTATCCTTGAGTGACATCTCATGAGCAACAATTCTTCCGATGACTTCCGCTGGCTTGAGATCTTTGTAATTGGGCATCATTTGGATCAATGTGCACATGATATCATATTTTTCCATCCAAGGCTCTTAGGATCTCCTTGATGGTGAATCTATCGGTCATCTCTTCACTCCCTAAGCCGGCAATCTCATTTGTGATAAGAGCAAGCCTAGAGTACATTTCAGCGACACCTTCACCATCCTTCATTTTGAACTTGTCAAGTTGACTTTGAAGCACATCCAATTTGGATTCCTTGACGGAGTCGGTACCTTCGTGCATATCAATCAAAGTATCTCAAATTTCCTTTGCATTCTCAAGACGGCTGATTTTGTTGAATTCTTCGGGGCACAATCCGTTGAAGAGGATATCACAGTCTTGAGCGTTGTATTGCAGCATTTTCAACTCTTCCACGGTAGCTTCACGGTTCGGTTCTTTCCCATAAAAGAATTCACCTTGCAAGCCAATACACACAGTAGCCCAAACGGCGGGGTTATGTCCAAGAGTATGCATTTTCATCTTATGCTTCCAACTAGCAAAATTAGTGCCATCAAAGTAAGGACCTCTACGGTGATAATTTCCCTCGCTAGACGCCATACTCTCCTAGGTTGTCAAACCAAGGCTATGACCACCAAAAGCTATGGAAATCAAAGCAAATGGAGACCAAAGCTCTGATACCACTTGTAGGATCGAAAGTATGTCTAGAGGGGGGTGATTAGACTACTTGACCAAATAAAAATCTAGCCTTTTCCCAATTTTAGTTCTTGGCAGATTTTAGCTATCTTAGCAGAAGTCAAGCAATCTCCACACAATTCAAGCAAGCATGCAAAAGAGTATATGAGCAGCAGAAATTAAAGCATGCAACTTGCAAGAATGTAAAGGGAAGGGTTTGGAGGATTCAAACGCAATTGGAGACATGGATGTTTTTGTCGTGGTTCCGATAGGTGGTGCTATCGTACATCCACGTTGATGGAGACTTCAACCCACGAAGGGTAACGGTTGCATGAGTCCACGGAGGGCTCCACCCACGAAGGTTCCACGAAGAAGCAACCTTGTCTATTCCATCATGGCCGTCGCCCACGAAGGACTTGACTCACTAGCGGTAGATCTTCACGAAGTAGGCGATCTCCTTGCCCTTACAAACTCCTTGGTTCAACTCCACAATCTTGTCGGAGGCTCCCAAGTGACACCTAGCCAATCTAGGAGACACCACTCTCCAAGAAGTAACAAATGGTGTGTTGATGAGGAACTCCTTGCTCTTGTGCTTCAAATGATAGTCTCCCCAACACTCAACTCTCTCTCACAGGATTTGGATTTGGCGGAAAGAATATTTGAGTGGAAAGCAACTTGGGGAAAGCTAGAGATCAAGATTCATATGGTTGGAATGGAATATCTTGACCTCAACACAAGTGTAGGTGGTTCTCTCTCAGAAAATGTGTATTGGAAGTGTAGGTATGTTCTGATGGCTCTCTCCACGAATGAAGAGTGGGTGGAGGGGTATATATAGCCTCCACACAAAATCTAACCGTTACACACAATTTGCCAAACTCGGTGGGACCGAATGGTTAAACTCGGTCGGACCGATTCAGCAAACCTAGTGACCGTTAGGATTTTCGGTGGGACTGAGATGCAACTCAGTAGGACCGATATGGTTAGTGTTAGGGCATAACGTAATCTCGGTGTGACCGATTACACAAACTCGATGGGACCGATTTTGGTAATAAGCTAACCAGAGAGTTGGTCAGGTAAACTTGGTGGGACCAATTCGCTCATCTCGGTGAGACCGAAATGTTACAAAAGGGAAACAGAGAGTTTACATTGCAATCTCGGTGGGACCGATCGCTCATCTCGGTAAGACCGAAACGTTACGAAGGGAAACAGAGAAATTACAATCCCACCTCGGTGAGACCGAGATCCCTATCGGTGAGACTGATTTGCCTAGGGTTTGTGGCAGTGGCTATGACATTTGAAACTCGGTGGCGCCGGATAGAAAGAATCGGTGGGGCCGAGTTTGACTTTTGGTTTAGGTCATATGTGGATGTGGGAAGGTAGTTGAGGATTTTGGAGCATATCACTAAGCATTTTGAGCAAGCAAGCCATTAAGCAACACCTCATCCCTCTTTGATAGTATTCGCTTTTCCTATAGACTCAATGTGATCTTGGATCACTAAAATATAAAATGTAGAGCTTGAGCCAAACTTTTTGTCCTTAGAATTTTGAGGGATCCACTTTCCTCATCCATGCCATGCCATTCATTGAGCTTTTCCTAAAATATTAATCTTGGAATAATGTTAGCTCAATGAGCTATATGTTGTTAGGAATTACCAAAACCACCCAGGGATAGTTGCACTTTCACCACCCGATGTGCCGACAATCCCGATAGGAGTCGCACGTATCTCGTTCTCAGGGCAACACCGAATGAGACAGGCTACGAGTAAAACCAGACCTCGAGTTTCCCCGAGGTGGCCCCGTAGGCGGCTCGGTTCGGACCAACACTTAGAGAAGCACTGGCCCGGCTGGTTAAAATAAAGATGACCCTCGGGAGAGCGACTCCCAAGGGAAAAGTAGGTGGTTGTGAGGCAAATGGTAAAACCAAGGTTAGGCCTTGCTGGAGGAGTTTTATTCAAAGCGAACTGTCAAGGGGTAGCTGGATGGACTAGGTGGGTTGTGGCGAGGCTGAGAGGAGAGAAGAGAGAGAGAGGGCCCGGCAGCAGTTTTCGGAGACCGAAAACGTCGGATGTTAGACCGGCAGCGGTGCCGCTATAGATATACGTTGGGGCATCAAACGAACACCGAATGCGATGAAACTTGGTAGGAGGTCTACTGACAACATAACAACTCCACACGCCAACTTTCATCCCATTTCGAGAAAATTTTCCGGCCACTTATAAAATAATATTTCGGACATGCCGCGGGCGCGTGCGAGTGTGTCTTGGCTCAGAACGGACAACAGAAAGAACTGGGGAAAACCGGACGGATGCAAGTTTTGAAAACATGATGATGCAATGCGGATGATCACATGGCAAGATGCAACACACAAGCAAATGACAAGACAACAATAGCAAATAACTGGAAGACACCTAGCGCAACAGTCTCGTGGCGTTACAGAGGAGCTCCAGGGGGCCCACGAGGTAGGGGGGCACGCCCAGGGGGGCAGGCGCGCCCCTACCCTCGTGGCTAGGGTGTGGGCCCCCTGGTCTTGATCTTTTGCCAGTATTTTTTATTATTTCCAAAAATAATCTTAGTGAAGTTTCAGGTCATTCCGAGAACTTTTGTTTCTGCACATAAATAACACCATGGCAATTCTGTTGAAAATAACGCCAGCCTGGGTTAGTTCCATTCAAATCATGCAAGTTAGAGTCCAAAACAAGGGAAAAAGTGTTTGGAAAATTAGATACGACGGAGACGTATCAACTCCCCCAAGCTTAAACCTTTGCTTGTCCTCGAGCAATTCAGTTGACAAACTGAAAGTGATAAAGAAAAACTTTTACAAACTCTGTTTGCTCTCGTTGTTGTAAATATGTAAATCCAGCATTCAAGTTTTTAGCAAAGATTATAAACTAACCATATTAACAATAATGCTTAGGTCTCATTTTTACTCATATCAATGGCATAATCAACTAGCGAGCAATAATAATAAATCTCGGGTGACAACACTTTCTCAAAACAATCATAATATGATATAACAAGATGGTATCTCGCTAGCCCTTTCTGAGACCGCAAAACATAAACGCAGAGCACCTTTAAAGATCAAGGACTGACTAGACATTGTAATTCATGGTAAAAGAGATCCAATCAAGTCATACTTGATGTAAACTAATCAGTAATGAATGCAAATGACAGAGGTGCTCTCCAGCAGGTGCTTTTTAATAAGAGGAGGATGACTCAGCATAAAAATAAATAGATAGGCCCTTCGCAGAGGGAAGCAGGGATTTTTAGAGGTGCCAGAGCTCGGTTTTGAAATAGAGATGAATAATATATTGAGCGGTATAGTTTCATTGTCAACATAACAACCAAGAGATGGCGATATCTTCCATGCTACACACATTATAGGCGGTTCCCAAACAGAATGGTAAAGTTTATACCCCCCCCTCCACCAACAAGCATCAATCCATGGCTTGCTCGAAACAACGAGTGCCTCCAACTAACAAGAGTACCAGGGGGAGTTTTGTTTGCAATTATTTTGATTTGATTTGCATAAAGCATGTGACTGGGCATCCCGGTGACCAGCCATTTTCTCGTGAGTGAGGAGCAGAGTCCACTCCTCTTGAGAATAACCCGCCTAACATGGAAGATACGGACAACCCTAGTTGATACATGAGCTATTCGAGCATACAAAACATGATATTTATTTGAAGGTTTAGAATTTGGCACATACAAACTTACTTGCACTACTAGGAAAAGGGCTACTAATGGCGCACCAGTTTTGCCCACTAATGGCACACTGCTGGTGCACCATTAGTATCACGCCACTAGTATTTCTTACTAATGGCGCACCACCGGTGCGCCATTAGTATCTGGTATACTAATGGCGCACCAAGGAGTGCGCCATTAGTATAGAACACCATGCGCCATTAGTATGCCTCCCAGGGGGCCATATTTAACCATGTGCTTTGGCATACTAATGGCGCACTATTGTGTGATGCGCCATTAGTGTGATTATAACAGTGCGCCATTAGTGTCTTGTGTGGTGCGCCACTAGTATGAATATTAGGGATTTTTTTATCATTTCTGATATTTTCATAGGTTAAAAAATATTAGAGATAACATACAACACAGATCTGCTTAGCTTACATACAGGGGGCCATATGTAACGATGTTACCTGCGTCCACCAGATCATATCCAACACACAAGTTTCATCATATATACATACATAGCCAACACATAGTTCCATCATTACATATTACAAAAGTTTCACAATGTTCATTCAACACCGTTATCCATCAATTCACAAAAGTTTCACATTGACACAAAATAAAAACACAAATGGAAAAGAAGCACTCCATCCATGCAAGCTTCCGTGAATTAAATCAAATCTGCAAAATGATAAACAAGAAGTTAGAAGAAGAAGAAGAAGAAGAAGAAGAAGAGAAGAAGAAGACTAGAAGAAGAATAAGAAGAATAAGAAGAAGACTATAAGCTTATTATGTAAACTTGATCATTTTCTGCTAACATAAGTAATTTTGGAGCTAACCTATAGGAAACTAAGCATATTAGAGATAAATAGGTAACTAAGTATATATATATACCATTTTGGAGATCTGACATACATGACATAGTTCAGTTCTCATTGTTCTTCTCCTTCTCCTTCCTCAGCCTGATGCGCCAAGAGCGTGTAACATCCCAAATTTTCAATTTCGAATGTTATACATTAGATCATCATTTCATATCATATTTTATTTTACATTTTGGTTGATCCTAGAAATTCTACGCAACTCAATGACCCACGGAGAGATTTGGGGATTTCGTTATTTTCATATTTGAGTTTTCTCAAATATTGAGAATAGGATCATTTGATTTTATTTATTTTATCATCAATTATTTCTATTACAAAAATATGGAGAGGGAATAAAATGACTTTCCCAAAATAAAGAAATATTGAGGATTTAATAATAAAATCAAATAAGATTTTATTTCGGAGTTTTTCGGTGTTTTATTTGAATTTAGGAAAAGTGCACAAACCTCTGCAGAGTGTACAAACTAATCATGGTTAGCCGTGTCCCCGGTTACGGACGTTTTGAGTATCTAGTACCTGAATTATCATGTGAATCTCATCACGTTAATTTAAATGAATATTGTTGGGTTTAGTGATGATTCTTAATTGGGATTGAGAATGCTGTCAACCATTCTCAATGTTTAACAACCACCATGATAGTTAAATAAAATTTATTCCTTTGAAGTAGGGAAAAATTGGCTTTACGCAAAACTGAAACCATAGAGCTTTCCACCAGCCAAATATGCATATAGTATAGCTGTTTCATTCCATTACTCTCTATGTGTTACATTGCCAGCATATTCCATGTGCTGACCCGTTTCGGGCTGCAACGTTAATGTTGCAGACTTTTCAGACGACGATTAAGGAGTTTTAGGTCGTGTCCTATACTCAGTGATGCCGCTGGAGTTGATGGACTCACTTATCTTCCAAGCCTTCCGCTGTTATCGTTATTAGATGGCCTTAAGCCATATTTATTGTAACAAGTTCTCTTTTGAGACACTCGATGTAATAAGTGTGTGATTGCTACTCTGCTATAAATCCTCCGAGTACTGTGTGGTGTCAGCATTACTAATCCAGGGATGACACCGGAGCACAAAGATCAGACTATTTGAGGTCTGGTCGCTACAGAGATGGTATCAGAGCACACGCTGACTATAGGACATGACCACTAAGCTAAAAGCCCTAGATCACTTTTCACTCTCTTCTCTTCTGACTTCTCATCTTTTCTACTCTTTTAGGATGGCGGATGCAAGGAACAAGTTCACGCAACTGGATGAAGATACACCCTTTGGACGTCACTTGAAGGAAGTCACTAGATACCTGAACATAGGAGTACCAAGCTTCACAGGATCCTACAACGCCACTTTACCAGAAGAAGAGCGCTGGATGATTCAAGTTCAAGTTCCAGGAAGGACGTTCATGCCAGTCACTAAGCCCATAGAGTTTTCTTTTGATGCACCAACTTGGAGTCTAGGAAAGAGCATGGCAGCTCACATCGCCATGGGACGCATTGGAGAAGTCTACCGCAAGGATCTCAAGGATACTATCTACTAGATTTGTGGGCGCTGAGATGAACACTGGGAGATGATCAGCACCAGGAAGGATAGATCAATCGCAGCTTTTATCCAGGAGTTAAACCAGCACATTCGACGATAGGAGAACTAGATGTGCGCCGACATGATAGATCTGAAGAAGGCTATGACTAGAATCAAGGAACTGGAGGAAGAACTCAATGCTACATGTGAAGACTATGAAGAGGAAATGGAAGTATTGGTGGAGAAGAATGACGACCTGATCAAGAAGATTGGAATATTTATGGGAGGCCCTACGCCAGTAGAGGAAGACGAAGAACTCAAGGATATTAGTCCGAAAGACTACATCATCATCGACGGCACCGATTCGGATCCAGATAGTAGCGATGATGACTATGTTGATGAAGCTGGAGCAGATATCATGGAGTCTGTAACCGAAGAATATTTCTAGTAGACCACCCCATCAGTAGTAATAGTCCACCATGTAAATATAGTAGTTCGAGCACTTTTGCGATAGATAGATCGATTGTATGCCCTTGTTTGATTGAATGAAGTGAATTGTTTGCTTTTGCCTCATGTGCATATGGGTAGTGTTTTCTCTTTAGACCCCCTCTATTCTTACATCTCATCTTTTCTAAACCCCTCAGATGCCTCCGAGACGTGACCCCAGATTTGCCTTTCCACTGGAGTTCACCCAGTTGATCCAGCAGCAGAACACATTGATGCAGTTGCTAGTCCAGAATCAGAATCAGGGGAACAACAACAACAACCCACGACCACCACCACCTATTGATCACTTAGCCCGTTTTCTTAGGCTGAATCCGTCGGTGTTTTCCAGTAGCACCGAGCCGATAGTAGCAGATGATTGGCTCCGCAAGACAGCTAGGGAGTTGACCACAGCAGGATGCACAGATGCGGAGAAGGTGAAGTTTGCCGCACATTAGCTAGAAGGACCCGCAGCATCATAGTGGGAGAATTTCCCAGCCACTTTCCCAGTCGACACTGTCACATGGGACCAGTTTCAGCAGGCTTTTCGTACTACACAAGTTTCAGCAGGAGCTATGGCCATGAAGAAGTGTGAGTTTCGCAAATTGCGCCAAGGAGGACGGACTGTTGGCCAGTATGTGGAGGACTTTAGTAAGTTAGCACGTTATGCCCCAGATGACGTCGCTACGGATGCAGCAAAGCAGGAGAAGTTTCTGGAAGGACTGAATGATGAGTTGAGCATGCAGTTGATGGTAGCCACCTTCAACAACTACCAGGAGTTGGTAGATCGTGCTCTGATGATTGAAGGGAAGCAGCAACAAATTGAGAACCGCAAGAGGAAGTATGGACAAGGGAAGTCCAATTCAGGAGCTCAGCAGAAGCCATGTTTTACCCCTAGACCGGGAGGACATTTTCAGCACACCCATGGAGGAGGTAGCTCGCACAATCACAATGGCACCAAGAATGGTAATGGCAATGGAGGAAGCAACGGCCAGAACCGCACCAACCCATCAACCCCATCCAAGAAGGACCTAAGCCAAGTCACTTGCTTTAAGTGTCAGAAGACCGGACATTATGCTAATGAATGTCCTGAAGGCCAAAATGGCAATGGAAGTTCTGGGAAGAAGCCGAACCCTTTCAACAGGGGACAGGTGAACCACGTTAGCGTGGAGGAGGTTGAAGCTTAGCCCGATGCAGTAATAGGTAAGTTTTTGGTTAAGTCATTTACTGCACTCGTTCTTTTTGATACTGGTGCATCGCATTCATACATCTCAAGGGGATTTGTGGATAAGTATAACCCATCAACCCAAGCCCTTAGGTCACCCATGTTAGTAACCTCGCCTGGAGCAGAGTATGTGGCTAGTCTATGGTGTGATCGGTTACCATTAAGGATTGGTAACTATGTTTTTCCCTCAGACCTAATAGTATTGGAATCTCAAGGATTGGATGTGATATTAGGCATGGATTGGTTATAAAAGTATGAAGGGAATATAGAATGTTCCAGTAAGTCAATTTTTCTTACCACCCCAGAAGGGAGAAGGATCAAGTATGTATCCCGGCATGTGCTAAAGAGGACTCAAGTAAATTGCCTAACAGGAGTTGTGCTGGAGGAAGTACCAGTGGTAAAGGATTTCCCTGAAGTATTTCCAGAGGAGTTCCCAGGCATGCCACCGGATAGAGATATTGAGTTTTTTGATTGAGCTATTGCCAGGCACAGGGCCAATATCAAAGAGACCATATAGGATGCCAGCAAAGGATTTGGTGGAAATTAAGAAGCAGATTAAGGAGTTACTGGATAAGGGATATATCCGCCCAAGTTCTTCGCCTTGGTGATCGCCAGTACTACTAGTGGAGAAGAAAGATGGATCGTTAAGGATGGTTGTTGATTATCGAGGATTGAATGAAGTAACGATCAAGAACAAGTACCCACTACCAATGATCAATGATCTGTTTGATGGATTCAAGGAGCTAAGGTATTTTCCAAGATCGATCTTCGATCAGGGTACCACCAGTTGAAGATTCGAGAACAGGATATTCCGACGACAGCTTTTACCACCAGGTATGGGTTGTACGAGTATACCGTTATGTCATTTGGTCTGACTAACGCACCTGCCTATTTTATGAACATGATGAACAAAGTGTTTATGGAGTTCTTGGATAAGTTCATCGTAGTGTTCATTGATGATATCCTGGTTTATTCGAAGAATGAAGAGGAGCATAAGGAGCATTTGCGTTTGGTACTTGGAAAATTCAGAGAACATCAATTATATGCCAAGTTCAGCAAATGTGAGTTTTGGTTGAAGGAAGTAGGATTCCTCGGACACGTTATATCTGGAGAAGGTATAGCAGTTGATCCCACTAAAGTTGATACCGTGGCCAAGTGGGAAGACCCAACAACAGTTGGAGAGATCCAGAGTTTTCTTGGACTTGCAGGATACTACCAGAGATTTATTGAGAATTTCTCAAAGATTGCGAAGCCTATGACGGAGTTGTTAAACAAAGATACCAAGTTCATATGGACGGAGGAATGTGAGGCTAGTTTCCAGGAGTTGAAGAAATGCTTGGTTACCTCACCAGTGTTGATTTTGCCAGACCAGACCAAGGATTAGGAGGTGTATTGCGACGCTTCACGTCGAGGACTTGGAGCAATGCTTATGCAGGAAGGGAGAGTTGTTTCATATGCCTTAAGACAACTGAAGCCTCATGAGTTAAATTATGCCACGCATGATTTGGAGTTAGCAGTCGTAGTGCATGCTTTGAAAACATGGAGGCATTTCCTCATCGGAAATCATTGTGAGGTGTACACGGATCATAAGAGTTTAAAATACATCTTCACACAGAAGGAGTTAAACCTCAGACAAAGGAGATGGTTGGAGCTCATCAAGGATTATGATATGAGATTGCATTACCATCCCAGAAAGGCTAATGTAGTAGCTGACGCATTAAGCCGTAAGAGCCATGTCAATACGTTAATGACGGGAGAAATACCCAAGGAGTTAGCAGAAAATCTTCGTGAACTATGTGTGGAAATAGTTCCGAGAGGTTATGTAGCAGCATTGGAGATTCAGTCAACTTTGATGGATAGAATCAGGGAAGCTCAGAAGACTGACAAAGAGATTGCCGCTATAAAGGAGAAACTGAGCAAAGGAAAAGCTAAAGGATTTCGTGAGGATGAGCACGACACCCTATGGTTTGAAGACCGCGTTTATGTGCCCAATAACCCGGAGATCAGGAAGTTGATTTTGCAAGAGGCACACGATTCACCGTATTCAATTCACCCAGGAAATACCAAGATGTATTTGGATTTGAAGGATATTTTCTGGTGGACCGGAATGAAGAAGGATATTTTGTGGTGTAAGAGAGTAAAGGCAGAGCATCAGAAGCAGGCCGGATTGTTACAACCATTGCCGATACCCGAATGGAAGTGGGATAAGCTAGGCATGGATTTTATCACAGGATTGCCCAGGACTCGTTCAAGCTATGACTCGATTTGGGTTGTAGTCGATCGATTGACGAAAGTAGCTCATTTCATCTCAGTAAAGACCACTTACACCAGTGCTAAGTTGGCAAAGATATACATGACCAGGATCGTATGTTTGCATGGAGTTCCAAGGAGTATCGTATCAGATAGAGGAACCCAGTTTACCTCAAAGTTCTGGAAGCAGTTGCACGAAACCTTGGGAACCAGGCTAGAATTCACTACAGCTTTTCATCCACAAACAGATGGACAAACCGAGAGAGTCAATCAGATTTTGGAGGATATGCTGAGAGCTTGTGCGCTAGATTATGGATATAGTTGCGACGATAATTTGCCATATGTAGAGTTCTCTTACAACAACAGTTACTAAACCAGTTTAAGGATGGCCCCTTTCGAAGCCTTGTACGGAAGGAGGTGCAGGACACCGTTATCGTGGGACGAGGTTGGAGACCGCCAGTTGTTTGGACCTGACTTGATCAAAGAGTCTGAACAGAAGGTGAAGTTGATTCGCGATAGGCTCAAGGTAGCCCAGTCCAGGCAGAAAAGTTATGCAGATTCTAAACGCAAGGAGACGGTTTACGAAGTCGGAGATAGAGCTTATCTTCGAGTATCTCCACTTCGGGGAACGAAGCGTTTTGGAGTTAAAGGGAAGTTAGCGTCATGATTTGTAGGACCATATCGTGTTTTAGAGCGTATGGGAGAAGTGGCCTACAAGTTGGAATTGCCCGAAGGATTGTCAGGAGTTCATGATGTGTTCCATGTTTCTCAGTTAAAGAAATGTCACGCGGAGATGGCTGACATACCGTTGAGAGGCACAGTGCCCTTGGAAACTATTCAGTTGGATAACGATTTGATGCACGAGGAGAAACCAATTAAGATTCTCGAGTTTGCCAGTCGAGTCACTCGCAGCAAGGTTATCAAGTTTTGCAAGGTTCAGTGGAGCCACCACACAGAGGATGAAGCCACCTGGGAACGAGAGGAAGATTTGCTCAAGGACCACCCTCACCAATTTTCTAGCCAACCCGAATCTCGAGGGCGAGATTCATCTTAAGGGGGGTAGGTTTGTAACATCCCAAATTTTCAATTTGGAATGTTATACATTAGATCATCATTTCATATCATATTTATTTTTCATTTTGGTTGATCCTAGAAATTCAACGCAACTCAATGACCCACGGAGAGAGTTGGGGATTTCGTTATTTTCATATTTGAGTTTTCTCAAATTTTGAGAATAGGATCATTTGATTTTATTTATTTTATCATCAATTATTTCTATTACCAAAATATGAGAGAGGGAATAAAATGAATTTCCCAAAATAAAGAAATATTGAGGATTTAATAATAAAATCAAAAAAGATTTTATTTCGGAGTTTTTCGGTGTTTTATTTGAATTTAGGAAAAGTGCACAAACCTCTGTAGAGTGTACAAACTAATCATGGTTAGCCGTGTCCTCGGTTATGGACGTTTTGAGTATCTAGTACCTGAATTATCATGTGAATCTCATCACGTTAATTTAAATGAATATTGTTGGGTTTTAATGATGATTCTTAATTGGGATTGAGAATGCTGTCAACCATTCTCAATGCTGTCAACCATCATGAACTAGGGAAAAATTGTCTTTACGCAAAACTGTAACCATAGAGCTTTCCACCAGCCAAATATGCATATAGTATAGCTGTTTCATTCCATTACTCTCTATGTGTTACATTGCCAGCATATTCCATGTGCTGACCCGTTTCGGGCTGCAACGTTAATGTTGCAGACTTTTCAGACGATGATTAAGGAGTTTTAGGTCGTGTCCTATACTCAGTGATGCCATTGGAGTTGATGGACTCACTTATCTTCCAAGCCTTCCGTTGTTATCGTTATTAGATGGCCTTAAGCCATATTTATTGGAATAAGTTCTCTTTTGAGACACTCGATGTAATAAGTGTGTGATTGCTACTCTGCTATAAATCCTCCGAGTACTGTGTGGTGTCAGCATTACTAATCCAGGGATGACACCGGAGCACAAAGATCAGACTGTTTGAGGTCTGGTCGCTACAGAGCGGCAAGGCGGTGGAGGCAGTGGAGGCAGCTGTGGGATGTAGTCTTCTACCACAATTGGTGTGGTCATGTCGCCCAGCTGTGGGATCACCGGCGCCACCACCGGTGCGTGGTAATTGTCAGGCACCACTACCATCGCGAGGCCACCCTCAACCACCACCATCTCTTGCCCATGGTCCGCCACCACCATCTCTTGCCCATGGTCAGCCACCACCATCTCTTGCCCATGGTCAGCCACCACCATCTCTTGCACCTGGTCAGCCACCACCATCTCTTGCCCTTGGTCAGCCACCACCAGTGCTAGGTCATCCTCAGCCTGATGCCCATCGTCATCCTACAGCTCCTCATCCCCACTCTGCTCCTCTTCTCCCCCACTCCAGTCCGGATCATCCTTCTTGTTGCCTTCGCTGCTGCCAGAATCGTTGCTGCTTTCGCTAAGGCCAGAATCGTTGTTGCTTTTGCTACAGCCATAATCGCTGCTGCTTTGGCTGTAGCCAGTGTCGCTGCTGCTGTTCCCATTGCCTGTCCAAATGCAACAGTGACTGTTAACAATCGATGTGAGACAAAGCCAAATATGAAGGAATAAGAAGAGGCAGAATGCACTGGCATCTTTGTCTTCAGCGTAACTAAGGAGTCTTGGACAATGCCACCAGATAGAATTTGAAGGAAAAACGTTCTTCTAGAACCTTCAAGCCACAATCATGCATAGAGTGGCTGATCATATAAGCTATATTTAAATAAACATCAACTAAACTTGATGACAAGAAAAACTACAATCACATTGATACACATAGATCAATTCTTAAACTAATTCTAACCAGATTTATAAGTACTCATGGACACCAGTTGCATCAGCGGCACAACACTAGATTACACCACCTAAACTAGCCAAACAATCAAGCTAGAAATAGTTGGCTGAACCATGGCTAACCAAACTCCAACCTACAAAGTTAATCTGCACTGAAAGTCTTTTGCATCCTTTTTTAGGGTGACTTCTACATCCTTGTAAACAGCATAGCACAATTGAAAAAAAATTGTAGAGCATCCTGTTACAAACTTGTTCTGATCCTGCAAAGAACAGACTTGGGCGGGCGCGGCCGGTCGTCGGAGGGGTCGGGGAAGGGTGGAGAGGGAGGAAGGAGGAAGGAGGAGAGGTACCTGGGCGGCCGCGGCCGGTCGCCGGAGGGGTCGGGGTCGGGGTCGGCGGCGGCGGCGGCATCGAAGGGATGGCTCGAGGGCGCCTTGGTTGGTCATGGGGAGGCCGGCGGCTGCGGTCGTCGTACTGCACCCCGTGCCCGGACTGAGGTAGAGGCGGCGCAGGGCAGGGGCCGACGCGGGGGGCGCGGGGTTTCTAGGGTTTCAAGGGGGGAGGCGGGGCTCGGGGGGAGGCGGCGCTCGAGGAGGGGGGGAAGGGGAGAGGGAGGCGGCGGGGGCGCGTGGGCGGCTGCGGTGGGGGTGCAGTGGGTCGGTGGTGTATGGATGGGGGAAGATTACTAATGGCGCACCCCCAGGCGGTGCGCCATTAGAATGTTTTTTTCATAACAATGGTGCACCAGCGGGACAGTGCGCCATAAGTATTCTTTTTTTAGATAGCAATGGCGCACCAGCTACCCGTGCGCCAAAAGTAAGAATTTTTTTTATTATTTTTTAAAAATTGAATATGAATATGAAACAGTAATATTTTTATAAAAGCAGTAATAATTGTTGTTTAACAACAATTGTAGTCTACACTTTTTTATTATTATTTTTTAAAAATGAATATGAATATGAAATAGTAATATTTTCTATAAAAACAGTAATAATTTTCGGGTCGGCGGAGGCGATGGAGCGGGGGCTGCTCGTCGGTGGCGGTGGAGCAGGGGCGGGTGCGGGGGGTGCTCGTCGGCGGCGGTGGAGCGGGGGAGGGATCGAGATCGAGATGGAGGGGGATAGCGATCGAGATGGAGGGTGTATGCTGCTACTTCATCGTTGTCGTCATGTTCGATCTTCGGGTCGCCGTACTTGTCGAAGTCTTGCTCATTGGCTACTCCATCCATTCCGATGATCCTCCTTTTGCCTCTCCTCACGACAACACGACTGGGCTTTGACGGGTCGGTAATGAAGAAGCATTGGTCCACTTGTGAAGCCAGTACCCATGGCTCATTTTTCGCGGTGACGTTTGCCATTAGTAGTTTTTCAAAAAAGTATTAAAAATAATTTTTATACTAATGGCGCACCGTGGCACAGTGCGCCATTACTAGTTTAAACTAGTAATGGCGCACTATGCAACGGTGCGCCATTAGTAGTTTTGCAAAAAAGTAAAAAAATACAGTAGTGGCGCACTCTATGGCTGGTGCGCCATTAGTAGTTCTAACTACTAATGGCGCACTCTGCCCGGATGCGCCATTAGTATGTTTGAAAAAATGAAAAAAAAACATTTTGTTACTAGTGGCGCACCGTGTGCCTGGTGCGCCATTAGTGTCTTCCACACTAATGGCGCACCAGCACATGGTGCGCCACTGCTATATAGTAGTGGCGCACCACATGACAGGTACGCCATTAGTGTCCATTCCATCTATAGCCCTTTTCCTAGTAGTGTTGGAACGGCAGGTAGATACCGTATATAGGTAGGTATGGTGGACTCATATGGAACAACTTTTGGGTTTATGGAATTGGATGCACAAGCAGTATTCCCGCTTAGTACAAGTGAAGGCTAGCAAAAGACTAGGAAGCGACCAACTAGAGAACGACAACAGCCATGAACATGCATTAAAGTTAATGAACATTGAGTGCAAGCATGAGTAGGATATAATCCACCATGAACATAAGTATCGTGAAGGCTATGTTGATTTTTTTTCAACTACATGCGTGAACATGTGCCAAGTCAAGTCACTTAAATCATTCAGAGGAGGATACCGCCCTATCATACCACATCACAACCATTTTAATAGCATGTTGGCACGCATGGTAAACCATTATAAGATCCTAGCTAATTAAGAATGGCATAAGAAACTATGAGCTCTAATTGTCATCGCAAACATGTTTATTCATAATAGGCTGAATCAGAAACGATGAACTAATCATATTTACAAAAACAAGAGAGGTCGAGTTCATACCAGCTTCTCCCATCTCAATCAGTTCATCATATATCGTCATAATTGCCTTTCACTTGCACGACCGAACGATGTGGATAATAATAATAGTGCATGTGCATTGGACTAAGCTGGAATCTGCAAGCATTCAATAAACAGGAGAAGACAAGCCAATACGGGCTCTTTTGTCAGATCAACAATAATGCATATAAGAGCCACTTCAACAATTTAATCATGATCCTCTCCTATCGACCCCCAAAGAAAAGAAAAGAAATAAAACTATATACACGGGAAAGCTCCCTACAAGCAAAAGAAGAACAAGAAATCTTTTTGGGTTTTCTTTTTAATTACTACTACAAGCATGGAAAGTAAACTAATTAAAAGCTACAGCTAAATTTTTTTGTTTTGTTTTTCTTAAGGTTTATTAAACACACAAGAAGAAAGCAATAAAAGGAAATAAACTAGCATGGATAAGACAGTGAAAAAGTATGAGCACCGACATCTAGCAATGAGTGTGTGAACATGAATGTAATGTCGGTGAGAAATACGTACTCCCCAAGCTTAGGCTTTTGGCCTAAGTTGGTCTATGGCCACGGTTGGCCTGGCGGATATCCAAAGTTGTAGTTGGGGTCGTACTGACATGCAGCAGTCATTGCATCATGGGCTGCAGCTTGGAGGCGAGCTATCTCGGCCCTCCTCTTATACTCTTCCACATCCTCTCTGGTTATAAAATATCACTCTTTTGCCTAAAAGTCAAAGAAAGTAGAAGCAGGGAGAGCGACGTGATAGGTGCGTCATCTGTCAAAGATTAGTCGGTACTGGAGGAACTGGTCGTTCCTCTCAATAAAATGATGAAGAACCATAGCCTCATAATCCAAATAAGCAGGACGCAACTCAATATCATCCTCACATATGGTTATACCAAGAAAATTTCCTATGCAGGTTGCATAAATTCCACGAAATAAATCTCCATTAAATCTATTAAGATGCAACCTACGTGCAACAATGGCTCCGAAATTATAAGATTTATCTCCTAACACAACACACCTAAGAATACTGAGGTCAGGGACACACATGTGACATGCTTCATCTTTACCATTAATGCATCTACCTATGAAGAGAGCAAAATAATGTATAGCAGGAAAGTGAATGCTCTCTATGGTAGCTTGTGTTATATCTCTGGACTCTCCCACAGTTATACTAGCAAGAAAATCTCTAAATTCAGATTTGCGGGGTTCACTAGCACTACCCCACTGTGGAAGTTTGCAAGTAGTGATAAATTCCTCTAAGTCCATAGTTTAAGAATTTTCATAAAGATCAAACAGGACAGTTTGAGAATTGCGTGAAGATGAAAATTCAAACCTCCTCACAAAGGAACCAGTGAGATAGTGGTACTGACGGCACTTTTCTGCCTCGAAGCTCACAAGATCAGCATTACGCAAATATGCGTTAAATTCTTCCTTAATTCCTACTCGGTCCATGAAGTCCTCTGAAAGCCATTCACAAGGCCGCACTGGAGCGTCCCTTGGTGGCTCATCATCAGCATCACGCATTGCAAGCCTGGGTCCTTGTTTCCTTGAAGAACCACCTTGGTACATTTTTCTAAACATATTTCTTCCTCTGAAAAATTTCTGAAATTTTTAGTAACTTCAAAATAAAAGTGAATCAAACTCAACAAAATTGATAGCAACTACTCCTACAAGTGCCTACAGCCTATATCATGCATCAAAGCTACTTGGAACCATATAAATTTGACATGCAAGCTCAAGAACATGGCCACCTATGCAACACAAATTTGCAATGAATAAAGCACTAGAACAAAAACTAATTGGACCAATGGAGGAGTCACATACCAAAGAATAATCCCCCAAAGCAGTTTTGTGAGAGGTGCTTTGAGCAAGGAGATAGAAAATCGCAGCAAAATGAGCTAGAACTCGTGCTTGAGCTGGATAATGGTTTTTGTGGGAGGAAGAAGGAGTGTGTGGGTACAGGAATAAGTGGAGGATGGCCACCATGGGCCCACGAGGCAGGGGGCGTGCCCAGGGGGTAGGGCGCGCCCTCCACCCTTGTGGCCAGGTGGATGCCCCCTGCTGTGTTCTTAGTGCCAAATGTTCTCAAATATTCCAGAAAAAATCATATTTAAATTTCGGGGCATTTGGAGAACTTTTATTTCTGGGGTATTTTTATATTGCACGGATAATTCAGATAACAGACAGAAAATACTATTTTTAGTTTATTTAATATAAATAATAGAAAGTAAAAGGAGGGCACAGAAGGTTGTGCTTTCGAACTTCATCCATCTCATGATCATCAAAAGGAATCCATTAACAAGGTTGATCAAGTCTTGTTAACAAACTCATTCCGAATAACATGGAACCGGAGAAATTTCGAATAACACTATGTTACCTCAACGGGGATATGCACATCCCCAATAATTAGAATATCATATTTCTTCTTGACAGTAGGAAGAGGAAATTCAAAACCTCCAAAAATAATCAATGGAACTTTTCCAATAGAATTAATACTATGAACTTGAGGTTGTTTCCTCGGAAAGTGTACCGTATGCTCATTACCATTAACATGAAAAGTGGCATTGCCTTTGGTGCAATCAATAACAGCTCCTGTAGTATTCAAAAAGAGTCTTCCAAGAATAATAGACATACTATCGTCCTCGGGAATATCAAGAATAACAAAGTCCGTTAAAATAGTAACGTTTGCAACCACAACAGGCACATTCTCACAAATACTGACAGTTATAGCAGTTGATTTATCAGCCATTTGCAAAGATATTTCAGTCGGTGTCAACTTATTCAAATCAAGTCTACGATATAAAGAGAAAGGCATAACACTAGCACCGGCTCCAAGATCACATAAAGCAGTTTTAACATAATTCCTTTTAATGGAGCATGGTATAGTGGGTACTCCTGGATCTCCTAACTTCTTAGGTATTCCACCCTTAAAAGTGTAATTAGCAAGCATGGTGGAAATTTCAGCTTTCGATATCTTTCTTTTATTAGTAACAATTTCTTTCATGTACTTAGCATAACGATTCATTTTGAGCATATCAGTTAATCGCATACGCAAAAAGATAGGTCTAATCATTTCAGCAAAGCGCTCAATATCCACATCATCCTATTTCTTGGATGGTTTGGGAGGAAAAGGCATAGGTTTTTGAACCCATGGTTCTCTTTCTTTACCATGTTTCCTAGCAACAAAGTCTTTCTTATCATAACGTTGATTCTTTGATTGTGGGTTATCAAGATCAACAACAGGTTTAATTGCTATATCATTATCATTGCTAGGTTGAGCATCATCATGAACATTATCATTAACATTATCACTAGTTTTAGGTTCATTACCAGATTGTGTTTCAGCATCAGAAATAGAAATATCACTTGGATTCTCAGGTGTTTCAGCAATAGGTTCACTAGAAGCATGCAAAGTCCTATCATTTTTCTTTTTCTTCCTTTTAGAAGGACTAGGTGCATCTATATTATTTCTCTGAGAATCTTGCTCAATTCTCTTAGGGTGGCCTTCAGGATACAAAGGTTCCTGAGTCATTTTACCAGTTCTAGTAGCCACTCTAACAGCATAGGCCTTATTCTTTCTATTCAATTCATTGAGCAAATCATTTTGAGCTTTAAGTACTTGTTCTACTTGAGTGGTAAGCATAGAACCATGTTTACTAATAAGTTTAAGTTCACCTTTGACATTAGCCATATAATCACCCAAGTGTTCAAGCATGTCAGCACTGTGTTTTAATTCTCTACCAAAATAAGCATTAAAGTCTTCTTGCTTAACCATAAATTTATCAAACTCATCTAAGGATGGGCTTGCAAACTTGGTGAATGGGATTTCAGCTTTATCATATCTATAGAGAGAATTTACCTTTACTACCTATGTCGACTTATAAAGTCCATGTGTTTCTTCAATAGGCGGTAAATTAAGACCATGTATTTTTTCAATAGGAGGTAAATTCTTAACATCTTCAGCTTTAATACCCTTTTCTTTCATGGATTTCCTTGCCTCTTGCATATCTTTAGGACTGAGAAATAGAACACCCCTTTTCTTCGGAGTTGGTTTAGGAATAGGCTCAGGAGTTGGCTCAGGAAGTGTCCAATTATTTTCATTTTTCAACATATTACTCAAGAGAATTTCAGCTTGATCCGGTGTTCTTTCTCTGAAAAACAGAACCAGCACAACTATCCAGGTAATCTCTGGAAGCATCGGTTAGTCCATTATAAAAGATATCAAGTATTTCATTTTTCTTAAGAGGATGATCAAGAAAAGCATTAAGTAATTGGAGAAGCCTCCCCAAGCTTGTGGGAGACTCTCTTCTTCAATTTGCACAAAATTATATATATATCCCTTAAGGCAGCTTGTTTCTTATGAGCAGGGAAATATTTTGCAGAGAAGTAATAAATCATATCCTGGGGACTACGCACACAACCAGGATCAAGAGAATTAAACCATATCTTAGCATCACCATTTAATGAGAACAGAAATATTTTAAGAATATGAAAGTAGTGAGTTCTCTCATCATTAGTGAACAGGGTGGCTATATCATTTAATTTAGTAAGATGTGCCTCAACAGTTTCAAATTCATAGCCATAAAAAGGATCAGATTCAACCAAAGTAATTATATCAGGATCAATAGAGAATTCATAATCCTTATCAGTAACAAAGATAGGTGAAGTAGCATAAGCAAGATCATATTTCATTCTAGCATTCAGAGTTTTTTGTTTAAGCTTAGCTAATAATTTCTTAAGATCACTTCTATCATTGCAATCAAGGAAGTCTCTTTTTGTTTCTTCATCCATAACTTAGCCCTCAGGCACAATAGGTAATTCATATTTATTAGGAGAGCCTTCATAATCACTTTCACCAGTATTATCAGTTTCAATAATTCCATTCTCTCTAGCCCTAGTGAGTTGTTCATCAAGAAATTCATCGAGTGGCACAGTAGTATCAGGCATATAAGTAGTTTCGTCATAAGTATCATGCATAGTAGAAGTGGCATCATCAATAATGTGCGACATATCAGAATTAATAGCAAAAGCAGGTTTAGGTGTCGCAAGCTTACTCAAAACAGAAGGTGAATCAAGTGGAGAGCTAGATGGCAGTTCCTTACCTCCCCTCGTAGTTGAGAGATAAATCTTGGTTCTTAGATCTTTCAAGTTCTTCATAATGATAAGCAGATATAAATCCCAAGTGACTCAAAGAATAGAGCTATGCTCCCCGGCAACGGCGCCAGAAAATACTCTTGATAACCCACAAGTATAGGGGATCACAACAGTTTTCGAGGGTAGAGTATTCAACCCAAATTTATTGATTCGACACAAGGGGAGCCAAAGAATATTCTCAAGTATTAGCAGCTGAGTTGTCAATTCAACCACACCTGGAAACTTAATGTCTGCAGCAAAGTATTTAGTAGCAAAGTAATATGATAGTAGTGGTAACTGTAGCAAAAGGTAACAGTAACAAAAGTAATATTTTTGGTGTTCTGTAGTAATGGCAATAATAGCAACGGAAAAGTAAATAAGCGAAGAACAATATATGGAAAGCTCGTAGGCAATGGATGAGTGATAGAGAATTATGCCGGATGTGGTTCATCATGTAACAGTCATAACCTAGGGTGACACAGAACTAGCTCCAATTCATGAATGTAATGTAGGCATGTATTCCGAATATAGTCATACGTGCTTATGGAAAAGAACTTGCATGACATCTTTTGTCCAACCCTCCCGTGGCAGCGGGGTCCTAGCGGAAACTAAGGGATATTAAGGTCTCCTTATAATAGAGTACCGGACCAAAGCATTAATACATAGTGAATACATGAACTCCTCAAACTATGGTCATCACCGGGAGTGGTCCCGATTATTGTCACTTCGGGGTTGCCGGATCATAACACATAGTAGGTGACTATAGACTTGCAAGATAGGATCAAGAACTCACATATATTCATGAAAACATAATAGGTTCAGATCTGAAATCATGGCACTCGGGCCCTAGTGACAAGCATTAAGCATAGCAAAGTCATAGCAACATCAATCTCAGAACATAGTGGATACTAGGGATCAAACCCTAACAAAACTAACTCGATTACGTGATAAATCTCATCCAACCCATCACCGTCCAGCAAGCCTACGATGGAATTACTCACGCACGGCGGTGAGCATCATGAAATTGGTGATGGAGGATGGTTGATGATGACGATGGCGATGGATTCCCCTCTCCGGATCACTGAACGGACTCCAGATCAGCCCTCCCGAGAGAGTTTAGGGCTTGGCGGCGGCTCTGTATCGTAAAACGCGATGAATCTTTCTCTCTGATTTTTCTCTCTCCGAAAATGAATATATAGAGTTGGAGTTGAGGTCGGAGGATGTAACACCCACGATGCGGCTATATCTCTCACGTGTTGGAGCACGACTTAGAGGCATAACCGCATAGTAGGCATGTGGCAAGAGGGGTAATCTTTAGACATCCCATGTACTGAACAAGAAAGGGATAGAGGGTTGGCTTACAATCGCCACTTCACACAATACATAAATATAGCATTACATCATCCAGAATACAATCAAGGTCCGACTACGGAACCAAAATAAAGAAAACCCCTAATGCGATAGATCCCCGATCGCCCCAACTGGGCTCCACTACTGATCAAAGGGAAACGAAACAACACAACGAACATGATCTTCGTCGAGCTGGGTTGCGTCACCTGCACTGGCATCAACGGCACCTGCAACTGGTTTTGGAAGTAAACTGCGAGTCACGGGGACTCAGCAATCTCACACCCTCACGATCAAGACTATTTAAGCTTAAAGGGGTAGTAAAAGGTAGTGAGGTGGAGCTGCAGCAAGCACTAAGCATATATGGTGGCTAACATACGCAAATAAGAGCGAGAAGAGAAGCAATGCAACGGTCATGAACTAGAAGTGATCAAGAAGTGATCCTGAAACTACTTACGCACAAACATAACCCAAGAACCGTGTTCACTTCCCGGACTCCGCCGGAAAGAGACCATCACGGCTACACACGCGGTTGATGCATTTTAATTAAGTTTAGCTTCACGTTTTCTACAACTGGACATTAACAAATTCCCATCTGCCCATAATCATGGGCACGACTTTCGAAAGTTCAAACCCTGCACGGTTGTCCCAACTTAGCCCATCACAAGCTCTCATGGTCAACGAAGGATATTCCTTCTCCCAGGAAGACCCGATCAGACTCGGAATCCCGGTTACAAGACATTTCGACAATGGTAAAACAAGACCAGCAAAGCCACCCAATGTGCCGACAATCTTGACAGGAGTCGCACGTATCTCGTTCTCAGGGCAACACCGGATGAGACAGGCTATGAATAAAACCAGACCTCGAGTTTCCCCAAGGTGGCCCCGCAGGCGGCTCGGTTCGGACCAACACTTAGAGAAGCACTGGCCCGGGGGGTTTAAAATAAAGATGACCCTCGGGAGAGCGACTCCCAAGGGAAAAGTTGGTGGTGGTGAGGCAAATGGTAAAACCAAGGTTGGGCCTTGCTGGAAGAGTTTTATTGAAAGCGAACTGTCAAGCGGTCCCTATAACACCCAACCGTGTAAGGAACGCAAAATTAAGGAACATAACACCGATATGATGGAAACTAGGGCAGCAAGAGTGGAACAAAACACCAGGCATAAGGCCGAGCCTTCCATCCTTTACCAGGTATATAGATGCATTAATTAAATAAGAGATATTGTGATATCCCAACATATCCATGTTCCAACATGGAACAAACTCCATCTTCACCTGCAACTAGCAACGCTATAAGAGGGGCTGAGCAAAGCAGTAACATAGTCAAACAATGGTTTGCTAGGACAAGGTGAGTTAGAGGCTTGACATGGCAATATGGGAGGCATGATATAGCAAGTGGTAGGTATCACGACATAGCAAATAGAGCGAGCAACTAGCAAGCAAAGATAGAACAGATTTCGAGGGTATTGTCATCTTGCCTGAGATCCCGCAAGGAAGAAGAACGAGTCCATGAAGAAGACAACCGGACGTAGTCAAACGGATCCTCACAAATGCGACGTTATTGGAACTAACCCGAAGAAGCAACACCGGAAAGAAGAAAACAACATAGTAAACAACCACCACATAAGCATGGCATGATGCACAACCAAGTATGATGCATGTCCGGATTAATGAGGCATGGCATGGCAAAGTGCACAAACAATACTACAAATTAAGTGGAGCTCAATATGCAACGAGTTGCATATTGACGGAACACCACATTCAAGTTATTTAGTTCGATCTCGTTTATGTACCCAACAATATTAAATGTTTATTAACATGGCAAGAGGTGAAACACAACAAAACTACCCATCTAGGCAAGTTTAAATGAGGCCGGAACAACAAACAACATGTCCGGAAACTCCTAATGTGCATTTTTTAGATTTGGTACTGTTCTGCCCTAAACCACATTTTAGAGTTGTTAAACACACAAAGTAAAGCCACCATGTTAAACTAGGCATTTTTCCACCCCATTTACATATAAAGTTTATTTAAAATGGAGCTACGGCTATTAAGTTATGAATTAAAGCATTTTAACATAGCAATTAAGCAAATAAATGCAAACAATAGTTTAAACATTTTAAACATGGATAAAAAGACATATTATGGAACTAGATGAAAAACTAAGCATTTTACATATATAGATCTTTTTAATCCGATGCACAGTTTGTGAGTTATTAAATGCATGAAGCTTGGGGGGTTTTCTGCAAAACAGGAAAAACACTGGATTAATAGCTAAATTCGTCCCGAGGGAAAATACTAAATGGGCCAGATCTGTCTAGACCAACAGAGGAAAGGCCAGGGAGCTGCTCACATTGGGCCAACTGGCAATGCTGGGCCTGGCAAGGCCGGTGGGTGGCCCACCGGGCACACGACAGGAGCAGCACGAGTGTTATCCCTCCCACTCAACAGAGACGGAGCAAAAGCTCGCCGGCGGTTCAGGCAGACAAAGGCAAGGACGGCGCTATGCGGATTCTGGTGGGGTCCGCGGGGACGCGGGGACGGGATGGAGCCTGGGGAGTCGCCTGAGGCCAGATCCGGCTAGGAGAGGCACGGATCAGATCCCCAAGCTGCAGGACATGCCACAAGGCCACGACGGGGCGACCTCCGGCAGCAGCAGGCGGCAGCAGCAATGCAGGGAAACGGCAAAGGCGAACATGGCGCGCGAGGCGATCTGCGGTGCTCTGTGTCACGCTCGCCGGTGTGGCGGAGGAGGCCAGGATGGAGAGGTTGCCGAGAGGGATCGAATCCGGCGGCCGGCACCTTGAGCCTAAGAAGAGGAAAGCCATGGCACGGGCTCTGCAGAAGAAACAACGGTTGTTTCAACAGAACTTGAGGGGGGAAGAGAAGAAGGGAACGAGGGGAGAAGGAGGAGGACGGGGATAGTGCTCATCTGCTAGTTCGGCGGCGCGGTCGTCGGAGTAGAGGCAGTAGCAAGAGGAGTTGATGCTTGTTGGAGGGGCTCGGGCCACGAAGGAGCTCAGGGTCGCGGATGAACTGGTTGTGCTCGAGAGCAGCGGGTCGAGTAGGAGGAGCTCGGAGCAGAAGAGGGTGGAGGAAGGAGCTTCGGTGGCTCTGCTTGATACTGGTGGTGGTAGCCGGCGATGTACATGGGAGGCGGCGGGGTCGCGAGGGGCTTGAGGCCGCGGGGTCCTAGTGGCGCGGTTCCCGTTAGAGCTCGAGGGAGAGGGCGCCGCAAGGCGGCTGGCTGCGGTGTGGTTGGGTGGATGGATCGAGGAGAGACGGTGGTTGGCCCCGGAGGGGTCTGGGAGGATCCCAAGGTGGGAGGCGAGTGGGTGGATGGCTGGCGGCGGGGATGAAACTGATGGGACAAACCTCCTAAAGATTAGGGTTGGACTAGTTTATATATAGGCATGCGGATTAGGTTAGGGACTATCTCGTCCCTCCGATCGCAATCGGACGATCGCGAATAAAATAGCTAGGGAGTCCAAATAAGAAAATGGTGATGTTTTGTAGATGTTTGGGGATGATCCGGATCCAACGGTGACGACTGCCTGGGTCGGGTCCGGGGAAGTTTCGGACGCGCACGTGAGGGGTCAGTGCACTGTGCAAAGAGGGGTTTTCGGACCGTGCGGTCGCATCGTATGGCTCCGGACGCGAAGAAGGGTAGGTGGATGGACTAGGTGGGCTGTGGCGAGGCTAAGAGGAGAGAAGAGAGAGAGAGAGAGGGCCCGGCAGCAGTTTTCGGAGACCGAAAACGTCCGACGTTAGACCGGCAGCGGTGCCGCTATAGTTATATGTTGGGGCATCAAATGAACTCCGAATGCGATGAAACTTGGCAAGCGGTCTACTGACAACATAACAACTCCACACGCCAACTTTCATCCCATTTCGAGAACATTTTCCGGCCACTTATAAAATAATATTTCGGACATGCCGCGGGTGCGTGCGAGTGTGTGTTGGCTCAGAACGGACAACGGAAAGAACTGGGGAAAGCAGACGGATGCAAGTTTTGAAAACATGACGATGCAATGCGGATGATGATATGGCAAGATGCAACACGCAAGAAAATGACAAGACAGCAATAGCAAATAACTGGAAGACACCTGGCGCAACGGTCTCGGGGCGTTACACAGGAGCTCCAGGGGGCCCACGAGGTAGGGGGCACGCCCAGGGGGGCAGGCGCGCCCCCACCCTCGTGGCTAGGGTATGGGCCCCTTGGTCTTGATCTTTTGCCAGTATTTTTTATTATTTCCAAAAATAATCTCCATGAAGTTTCAGGTCATTCCGAGAACTTTTGTTTCTGCACATAAATAACACCATGGCAATTCTGCTGAAAACAGCGTCAGTCCGAGTTAGTTCCATTCAAATCATGCAAGTTAGAGTCCAAAACAAGGGGAAAAGTGTTTGGAAAAGTAGATACGACGGAGACGTATCAACTCCCCCAATCTTAAACCTTTGCTTGTCCTCAAGCAATTCAGTTGACAAACTGAAAGTGATAAAGAAAAACTTTTACAAACTCTGTTTGCTCTTGTTGTTGTAAATATGTAAAGCCAGCATTCAAGTTCTCAACAAAGACTATAAACTAACCATATTCACAATAACGTTTAGGTCTCATGTTTACTCATATCAATGGCATAATCAACTAGCAAGCAATAATAATAAATCTCGAGTGACAACACTTTCTCAAAACAATCATAATACGATATAACAAGATGGTATCTCGCTAGCCCTTTCTGATACCGCAAAACATAAACGCAGAGCACCTTTAAAGATCAAGGACTAACTAGACATTGTAATTCATGGTAAAAGAGATCCAGTCAAGTCATACTTGATGTAAACTAATCAATAATGAATGCAAATGACAGAGGTGCTCTCGAGCGGGTGCTTTTTAATAAGAGGAGGATGACTCAGCATAAAAGTAAATAGATAGGCCCTTCGCAGAGGGAAGCAGGGATTTTTAGAGGTTCCAGAGCTCGGTTTGGAAATAGAGATGAATAATATTTTGAGCGGTATAGTTTCATTGTCAACATAACAACCAAGAGATGGCGATATCTTCCATGCTACACACATTATAGGCAGTTCCCAAACAGAATGGTAAAGTTTATACTCCCCCTCCACCAACAAGCATCAATCCATGGCTTGCTCGAAACAACGAGTGCCTCCAACTAACAAGAGTCCCAGGGAGAGTTTTGTTTGCAATTTTTTTGATTTGATTTGCATAAAGCATGGGACTGGGCATCCCGGTGACCAGCCATTTTCTCGTGAGTGAGGAGCAGAGTCCACTCCTCTTGAGAATAACCCACCTAACATGGAAGATATGGACATCCCTAGTTGATACATGAGCTATTCGAGCATACAAAACAGGATATTTATTTGAAAGTTTAGAGTTTGGCACATACAAATTTACTTGGAACGGCACGTAGATACCGTATATAGGTAGGTATGGTGGACTCATATGGAACAACTTTAGTGTTTATGGAATTGGATGAACAAGCAGTATTCCCGCTTAGTACAAGTGAAGGCTAGCAAAAGACTGGGAAGCGACCAACTAGAGAGCGACAACTGCCATGAACATGCATTAAAGTTAATGAACATTGAGTGCAAGCATGAGTAGGATATAATCCACCATGAACATAAGTATCATGAAGGCTATGTTGATTTTGGTTCAACTACATGCGTGAACATGTGCCAAGTCAAGTCACTTAAATCATTCATAGGAGGATACCACCCTATCATACCACATCACAACCATTTTAATAGCATGTTGGCACGCAAGGTAAACCATTATAAGATCCTAGCTAATTAAGCATGGCATAAGAAACTATGATCTCTAATTGTCACCGCAAACATGTTTATTCATAATAGGCTGAATCAGGAACGATGAACTAATCATATTTACAAAAACAAGAGAGGTCGAGTTCATACCAGCCTCTCCCATCTCAATCAGTTCATCATATATCGTCATAATTGCCTTTCACTTGCACGACCGAACGATTTGGATAATAATAATAGTGCATGTGCATTGGACTAAGCTGGAATCTGCAAGCATTCAATAAATAGGAGAAGACAAGCCAATATGGGCTCTTTTGTCAGGTCAACAATAATGCATATAAGAGCCACTTCAACAATTTAATCATGATCCTCTCCTATCGACCCCCAAAGAAAAGAAAAGAAATAAAACTATATACACGGGAAAGCTCCCTACAAGCAAAAGAAGAACAAGAAATCTTTTTGGGTTTTCTTTTTAATTACTACTACAAGCATGGAAAGTAAACTAATTAAAAGCTACAACTAAATTTTTTTGTTTTGTTTTTCTTAAGGTTTATTAAACACACAAGAAGAAAGCAATAAAAGGAAATAAAGTAGCATGGATAAGACAGTGAAAAAGTATGAGCACCAACATCTAGCAATGAGTGTGTGAACATGAATGTAATGTCGGTTAGAAATACGTACTCCCCAAGCTTAGGCTTTTGGCCTAAGTTGGTCTATTGCCACGATTGGTCTGGCGGATATCCAAAGTTGTAGTTGGGGTCGTACTGAGATGCAGCAGTCATTGCATCGTGGGCTGCAGCTTGGAGGCGAGCTATCTCAGCCCTCCTCTTATACTCTTCCGCCTCCTCTGTGGTTATAAAATATCTCCCTTTTGCCTGAAAGTCAAAGAAATTCTAAGCAGGGAGAGCGACGTGATAGGTGCATCGTCTATCAAAGATTAGTCGGTACTGGAGGAACTGGTCGTTCCTCTCAACAAACTGATGATGAACCATAGCCTCATAATCCAAATATGCAGGAGGCAACTCAATATCATCCTCACGTATGGTTATACCAGGAAAATTAGCTATGCGGGTTGCATTAATTCCACCAAAGAAATCTCCATTAAATCTATTAAGATGCAACCTACGTGCAACAATGGCTCCCAAATTATAAGATTTACCTCCTAACACAGCACTCCTAAGAATACTAAGGTCAGGGACACACATGTGACATGCTTCATCTTTACCATTAATGCATCTACCTATGAAGAGAGCAAAATAATGTATAGCAGGAAAGCGAATGCTCCCTACGGTAGCTTGTGTTATATCTCTGGACTCTCCCACAGTTATACTAGCAATAAAATCTCTAAATTCAGATTTGCGGGGTTCACTAGCACTACCCCACTGTGGAAGTTTGCAAACAGTGGTAAAATCCTCTAAGTCCATAGTATAAGAATTTTCATAAAGATCAAACAGGACAGTTTGAGAATTGCGTGAAGATGAAAATTCAAACCTCCTCACAAAGGAACTAGTGAGATAGTGGTACTGACGACACTTTTCTGCCTCGAACCTCACAAGATCAGCATTACGCAAATATGCGTTAAATTCTTCCTTAATTCCTACTCGGTCCATGAAGTCCTCTGAAAGCCATTCACAAGGCCGCACTGGAGCGTCCCTAGGTGGCTCATCATCAGCATCACGCATTGCAAGCCTGGGTCCTTGTTTCCTTAAAGAACCACCTTGGTACATTTTCCTAAACATATTTCTTCCTCTGAAAAATTTCTGAAATTTTTAGTAACTTGAAAATAAAAGTGAACCAAACTCAACAAAATTGATAGCAACTACTCCTACAAGTGCCTAGAGCCTATATCATGCCTCAAAACTACTTGGAACCACATAAATTTGACATGCAAGCTCAAGAACATGGCCACCTAGGCAACACAAATTTGCAATGAATAAAGCACTAGAACAAAAACTAATTGGACCAATGGAGGAGTCACATACCAAGGAATAATCCCCCAAAGCAGTTTTGTGAGAGGTGATTTGAGCAAGGAGATAGAAAATCGCTGCAAAATGAGCTAGAACTCATGCTTGAGCTGGATAATGGTGTTTGTGGGAGGAAGAAGGAGTGTGTGGGTGCAGGAATAAGTGGAGGAGGGCCACCGTGGGCCCACGAGGCACGGGGCGTGCCCAGGGGGTAGGGCGCGCCCTCCACCCTTGTGGCCAGGTGGATGCCCCCCTGCTGCGTTCTTAGTGCCAAATATTTTCAAATATTCCAGAAAAAATCATATTTAAATTTCGGGGCATTTGGAGTACTTTTATTTTCGAGGTATTTTTATATTGCATGGATAATTCAGATAACAGACAGAAAATACTATTTTTCGTTTATTTAATATAAATAATAGAAAGTAAAAGGAGGGCACAGAAGGTTGTGCTTTCTAACTTCATCCATCTCATGATCATCAAAAGGAATCCATTAACAAGGTTGATCAAGTCTTGTTAACAAACTCATTCCGAATAACATGGAACCGGAGAAATTTCGAATAACACTATGTTACCTCAACGGGGATATGCACATCCCCAATAATTAGAATATCATATTTCTTCTTGACAGTAGGAAGAGGAAATTCAAAACCTCCAAAAATAATCGATGGAACTTTACCAATAGAATTAATACTATGAACTTGAGGTTGTTTCCTCGGAAAGTGTACCATATGCTCATTACCATTAACATGAAAAGTGGCATTGCCTTTGGTGCAATCAATAACAGCTCCTGTAGTATTCAAAAAGGGTCTTCCAAAAAAATAGACATACTATCATCCTCGAGAATATCAAGAATAACAAAGTCCGTTAAAATAGTAACGTTTGCAACCACAACAGGCACATCCCCACAAATACCAACAGGTATAGCAGTTGATTTATCAGCCATTTGCAAAGATATTTCAGTCGGTGTCAACTTATTCAAATCAAGTCTATGATATAACGAGAGAGGCATAACACTAGCACCGGCTCCAAGATCACATAAAGCAGTTTTAACATAATTTCTTTTAATGGAGCATGGTATAGTGGGTACTCCTGGATCTCCTAACTTCTTAGGTATTCCACCCTTAAAAGTGTAATTAGCATGCATGGTGGAAATTTCAGCTTTCGGTATCTTTCTTTTATTAGTAACAATTTCTTTCATGTACTTAGCATAAGGATTCATTTTGAGCATATCAGTTAATCGCATATGCAAAAAGATAGGTCTGATCATTTCAGCAAAGCGCTCAAAATCCTCATCATCCTTTTTCTTGGATGGTTTGGGAGGAAAGGCATGGGTTTTTGAACCCATGGTTCTCTTTCTTTACCATGTTTCCTAGCAACAAAATCTTTCTTATCATAACATTGATTCTTTGATTGTGGGTTATCAAGATCAACAACAGGTTTAATTGCTATATCATTATCATTGCTAGGTTGAGCATCATCATGAACATTATCATTAACATTATCACTAGTTTCAGGTTCATTACCAGATTGTGTTTCAGCATCAGAAATAGAAATATCACTTGGATTCTCAGGTGTTTCAGCAATAGGTTCACTAGAAGCATGCAAAGTCCTATCATTTTTCTTTTTCTTCCTTTTAGAAGGACTAGGTGCATCTATATTATTTCTCTGAGAATCTTGCTCAATTCTCTTAGGGTGGCCTTGAGGATGCAAAGGTTCCCGAGTCATTTTACCAGTTCTTGTAGCCACTCTGACAACATAGGCCTTATTCTTTCTATTCAATTCAGTGAGCAAATCATTTTGAGCTTTAAGTACTTGTTCTACTTGAGTGGTAACCATAGAAGCATTTTTACTAATAAGTTTAAGTTCACCTTTTACATTAGCCATATAATCACCCAAGTGTTCAAGCATATCAGCATTGCGTTTTAATTCTCTACCAAAATAAGCATTGAAGTCTTCTTGCTTAACCATAAATTTATCAAACTCATCTAAGGATGGGCTAGCAAACTTGGTGAATGGGATTTCAGCTTTATCATATCTATAGAGAGAATTTACCTTTACTACCAATGTCGGGTTATAAAGTCCATTCCTTCAATAGGCGGTAAATTAAGACCATGTATTTTTTCAATAGGAGGTAAATTCTTAACATCTTCAGCTTTAATACCCTTTTCTTTCATGGATTTCTTTGCCTCTTGCATATCTTCAGGACTGAGAAATAGAACACCCCTTTTCTTCGGAGTTGGTTTAGGAATAGGCTCAGGAGTTGGCTCAGGAAGTGTCCAATTATTTTCATTTTTCAACATATTACTCAATAGAATTGCAGCTTGATCCGGTGTTCTTTCTCTGAAAAACAGAACCAGCACAACTATCCAGGTAATCTCTGGAAGCATCGGTTAGTCCATATAAAAGATATCAAGTATTTCATTTTTCTTAAGAGGATGATTAGGAAAAGCATTAAGTAATTGGAGAAGCCTCCCCCAAGCTTGTGGGAGACTCCCCCAGGATCAAGAAAATTAAACCATATCTTAGCATCACCATTTAATGAGAACGGAAATATTTTAAGAATATAAAAGTAGAAAGTTCTCTCATCATTAGTGAACAGGGTGGCTATATCATTTAATTTAGTAAGATGTGCCACAACAGTTTCAAATTCATAGCCATAAAAAGGATCAGATTCAACCAAAGTAATTATATCAGGATCAATAGAGAATTCATAATCTTTATCAGTAACAAAGATAGGTGAAGTAGCATAAGCCGGATCATATTTCATTCTAGCATTCAGAGTTTTTTGTTTAAGCTTAGCTAATAATTTCTTAAGATCACTTCTATCATTGCAATTAAGGAAGTCTCTTTTAGTTTCTTCATCCATAACATAGCCCTCAAGCACAATAGGTAATTCATATATATTAGGAGAGCCTTCATAATCACTTTCATCAGTATTATTAGTTTCTATAATTTCATTCTCTCTAGCCCTAGCGAGTTGTTCATCAAGAAATTCATCGAGTGGCACAGTAGTATCAGGCATAGAAGTAGTTTCATCATAAGTATCATGCATAGCAGAAGTGGCATCATCAATAATATGCGACATATTAGAATTAATAGTAGAAGCAGGTTTAGGTGTTGCAAGCTTACTCAAAACAGAAGGTGAATCAAGTGGAGAGCTAGATGGCAGTTCCTTACCTCCCCTCGTAGTTGAGGGATAAATCTTGGTTCTTGGATCTTTCAAGTTCTTTGTAATGATAAGCAGGTATAAATCCCAAGTGACTCAAAGAATAGAGCTATGCTCCCCGGCAACGGCGCTAGAAAATAGTCTTGATAACCCACAAGTATAGGGGATCGCAACAGTTTTCGAGGGTAGAGTATTCAACCCAAATTTATTGATTCGACACAAGGGGAGCCAAAGAATATTCTCAAGTATTAGCAGCTGAGTTGTCAATTCAACCACACCTGGAAACTTAATGTCTGCAGCAAAGTATTTAGTACCAAAGTAATATGATAGTAGTGGTAACTGTAGCAAAAGGTAACGGTAACAAAAGTAATATTTTTGGTGTTTTGTAGTGATGGCAACAATAGCAACGGAAAAGTAAATAAGCGAATTACAATATATGGAAGGCTCGTAGGCAATGGATCAGTGATAGAGAATTATGCCAGATGTGGTTCATCATGTAACAGTCATAACCTAGGGTGACACAGAACTAGCTCCAATTCATCAATGTAATGTAGGCATGTGTTCCGAATATAGTCATACGTGCTTATGGAAAAGAACTTGCATGACATCTTTTGTCCAACCCTCCCGTGGCAGCGGGGTCCTAGCGGAAACTAAGGGATATTAAGGCCTCCTTATAATAGAGTACCAGGCCAACGCATTAACACATAGTGAATACATGAACTCCTCAAACTAAGGTCATCACCGGGAGTGGTCCCGATTATTGTCACTTCGCGGTTGCCGGATCATAACACATAGTAGGTGACTATAGACTTGCAAGATAGGATCAAGAACTCACATATATTCATGAAAACACATAGGTTCAGATCTGAAATCATGGCACTCGGGCCCTAGTGACAAGAATTAAGCATAGCAAAGTCATAGCAACATCAATCTCAGAACATAGTGGATACTAGGGATCAAACCCTAACAAAACTAACTCGATAACATGATAAATCTCATCCAACCCATCACCGTCCAGCAAGCCCATGATGGAATTACTCACGCACGGCGGTGAGCATCATGAAATTGGTGATGGAGGATGGTTGATGTTGACAATGGCGATGGATTCCCCTCTCCGGAGCCCCGAACAGACTCCAGATGAGCCCTCCCGAGAGAGTTTAGGGCTTGGCGGCGGCTCCATATCGTAAAACGCGATGAATCTTTCTCTCTGATTTTTTTCTCTCCAAACACGAATATATAGAGTTGGAGTTGAGGTCGGAGGATGTAAGACCCACGATGCGGCTATATATCCCATGTGTCGGAGCACGACTTAGAGGCATAACCGCATAGTAGGCATGTCGCAAGAGGGGTAATCTTTACACATCCCATGTACTGAACAAAGAAGGGATAGAGGGTTGGCTTACAATCGCCACTTCACACAATACATAAATATAGCATTACATCATCCAGAATACAATCAAGGTCCGACTACGGAACCAAAATAAAGACAACCCCTAATGCAATGGATCCCCGATCGCCCCAACTCGGCTCCACTATTAATCAAAAGGAAACGAAACAACACGACAAACACGATCTTCGTCGAGCTCCCACTTGAGCTGGGTTGCGTCACCTGCACTAGTATCGACGGCACCTGCAACTGGTTTTGGAAGTAAACTGCGAGTCACTGGGACTCAGCAATCTCACACCCTCACGATCAAGACTATTTAATCTTAAAGGGGTAGTAAAAGGTAGTGAGGTGGAGCTGCAGCAAGCACTAAGCATATATGGTGGCTAACATACGCAAATAAGAGCAAGAAGAGAAGCAATGCAACGGTCGTGAACTAGAAGTGATCAAGAAGTGATATGGAAACTACTTACGCACAAACATAACCCAAGAACCGTGTTCACTTCCCGGACTCCGCCGGAAAGAGACCATTACGGCTACACACGCGGTTGATGCATTTTAATTAAGTTTAGCTTCAGGTTTTCTACAACCGGACATTAACAAATTCCCATCTGCCCATAATCGTGGGCACGGCTTTCGAAACTTCAAACCCTGCAGGGGTGTCCCAACTTAGCCCATCACAAGCTCTCATGGTCAACGAAGGATATTCCTTCTCCCAGGAAGACCCGATCAGACTCGGAATCCCGGTTACAAGACATTTCGACAATGGTAAAACAAGACCAGCAAAGCCACCCGATGTGCCGACAATCCTGATAGGAGTCGCACGTATCTCGTTCTCAGGGCAACACCGGATGAGACAGGCTATGAGTAAAACTAGACCTCGAGTTTTCCCGAGGTGGCCCCGCAGGCGGCTTGGTTCAGACCAACACTTAGGGAAGCACTGGCCCGGGGGGTTTAAAATAAATATGACCCTCGGGAGAGCGACTCCCAAGGGAAAAGTAGGTGGTGGTGAGGAAAATGGTAAAACCAAGGTTGGGCCTTGCTGGAAGAGTTTTATTCAAAGTGAACTGTCAAGGGGTCCCCATAACACCCAACCGTGTAAGGAACGCAAAGTCAAGGAACATAACACCGGTATGACGAAAACTGGGGCGGCAAGAGTGGAACAAAACACCAGGCATAAGGCCGAACCTTCCACCCTTTACCAAGTATATAGATGCATTAATTAAATAAGACATATTGTGATATCCCAACATATCCATGTTCCAACATGGAACAAACTCCATCTTCACCTGCAACTAGCAACGCTATAAGACGGGCTAAGCAAAGCGGTAACATAGTCAAACAACGGTTTGCTAGGACAAGGTGGGTTAGAGGATTGACATGGCAATATGGGAGGCATGATATAGCAAGTGGTAGGTATCGCGGCATAGCAGATAGAGCGAGCAACTATGTAACGCCCCGAGACTGATGTGCCAGGTGTCCTCCAGTTATTCGCTGTTGTTGCCTTGTCTTTTGCTTGCGTGTTGCATCTTGCCATGTCATCATCCGCTTTGCATCATCATGTTTTCAAAACTTGCATCCGTCCCGGTCTCCTCGTTCCGTCCGTTGGCCGTTCTGAGTCCAGACACACTTGCACGCGCCCGCGGCATGTCCGAAATATTATTTTATAAGTGGCCGGAAAATGTTCTCGGAATGGGATGAGAGTTGACGTGTGGTCTTATTATAGTGTAGATAGACCGCCTATCAAGTTTCATCGCGTTTGGCGTTCGTTTGACGCCCCAACGATTAACTATAGCGGCAATAAAGTCGGTCTAACATCGGACGTTTTCGGTCTCTGGAAACAGATGCCGGGCCTCTCTCTCTTCTCCCCCTCGCAGTCTCGCCACAACCCACCTAGTCCATCCTCCTTCCCCTCTTCGCTTCTAGAGTTCTCCGATGTTATCGCACGGTCCGAAACCCTCTCTGCTCAGTCCATCTAACCCCCTCGCGCGCGTGTCCGAAAAACTTACCCGAACCCGACCCGGAAAGTCGTCACCAACGGGTCCGGATCATCCCCTAACATCTACAAAACATCTCCATTTTGTTTATTGGGCTCCCTACGTATTTATTTTCTTGACCGTTCGATTTTGATCGGAGGCTCCAGATAGCCCTTAACCTATTTCAACTGGCTATATATTCGGTCTAACCCTTGTTTTTAGGCGCATGTCCCATCCATTCCCGCAGCCGCCGCCGCCATCCACTCACCATTCCCCTCGGGATCTTCCCAGATCCACCTCGTTTTGCCCATCCACCCAACTGGCTCCCCTCGACTCCTCCCTCCTCCTAGCCGAGGAGCCAGCCCGCAGCCGCATCGAGCTCCTCCCCGAGCACCGCGCCCGCGGCCAGCAGATGAGCGCCTTCCATCTCCTTCCCGTGGTCTCTCCCTCCCTCTGGTTCTTTCTCTGTCTCTCTCTGAACTTCTCTCTCTCTCGTTCTTCTCCAGGGAATCCCGACGCCAGCAAGCAGCAGCTCCCGCATCCCCGACTCCCTACAGCCTCCCATCCGCGCCGTTTCTTGCCGAACCTTGCCGGAAGGAGCAGCACCACCACCCACATCCATGGCGCCATCCTTGCCTCGTCTCGGCCCGGTGGAGCCGGACACCCAAGACCCCGCGCCAACTCCCGCAGTGTTCGTCGCCAACAGATGCCATGGCCGCCTGTGTTTTTTCCATGCCGGCCTGCTACCTTGCCTCCTGCCGAGCGCCATCCCGTCTACGCCTCCTCCTCTGCTTCGTCCAGGAGATGAGGGACGCGCCTCGTCCCGCTCCTGCGCGGTGACCACCATGAACCGCCGCGCCGCCCCTCCGCGACGAGCTCCGCCGCCCAAGCTGCGTCGTCGCCTGCCACAGTCCCTATCGCCGTCGTCTTCAATGGTTCCTGACGAGGATGACGCCCTCCTGTCTGTCTCGAGCACCAAGTCTAATCCCTGGCCAGATCCATCGAGTCTGGGCCCTCTCCGCCGTTCCCGGTTCCTCCCCGCGCCTCCCGACCTGCTAGCCCCGCCGAAGCAAGTCCCATGCCGCCGTCGTTGTCCCTATCCGGCCACGCCATGAGCAAGTGCGGAAGAACGGGTGTCCCCCCCCCACGTTGACCTCGTGTCCCTTGTTTGCATCCATCGTGGAACCGCTCCACCACGTCGGCCGAGCGAGCCTCCCCAAGGCCCAGCGCGCTCGCGTTAACCGCGCCTCCAAGCCCAGCGTGCCCTGCCAAGCCGCCTCCTCCACAGATCTGGGCCGAAGCCCATGGTGAGGCCCCAGCGCGACCTTGGTTTTTTTCTTTCTTCTCTCTGCTGGCCCAACATGCTTCAGATTCGGCCTATGTATGTTTTTTTGCATCTGCGATTTTAGCTATTTTCCAGAAAACTGTTGTTTTACAGATTATTCCCTCTAGTTCATGCATTTCATAACTCACCAACCATGCATCGGATTAAAATGTTTAATATATGAAAGATGCTTAGAATTTTGTGTAGTTTCATAATATGTCATTTTCATCCATGTTTAAAATGCTTAAAATGAAGTTTGTTTAAATTTGCTTAAATAACTTGCTAAAATGATTTAATTCATAACTAAATAACCGTAACTCAGAATTTAATAATCTTTATATGTAAATGGGGTAGTAAAATGCCTAGTTTAACATGGTGGCTTTACTTTGCATGTTTATTAACTCTAAAATTATGTCTAGGGCAGAACAGTACCAAACCTAATATATGCATATGAGGAGTTTCTGGATTTGTTGTTCGTTGCTTCCGGCCTCCTTTAACCTTGACTAGATAGGTAGTTTTACTTTGCTTCACCCTCTTGCCATGTTTAACAACATTTAATATTGTTGGGGTACATAAATGAGAGAGAACTAAATAATTGATGTGGTGTTCCGTCAATATGCATCGTTGCATATTGAGCTCCACTTAACTTGTAGTGTTGTTTGTGCACTTTGCCATGCCATGCTTCATTAAACCGGACATGCATCATACTTGTTTGTGCATCATGCCATGATTATGTGAGGGTTGTTTACTATGTTGTGTGCTTCTTTCCGGTGTTTGCTTCTTTGGGTTGGTTCCGGTAACGTCGTGTTGTGAGGATTCATTCGGCTACGTCCATTTGTCTACTTCATGGACTCGTTCTTCTTCCTTGCAGGATTTCAGGCAAGATGATCATACCCTCGAAATCACTTCTATCTTTGCTTGCTAGATGCTCGCTCTTTTGCTATGCCTATGCTGCGATACCTACGAGTTGCTGATCATGCCTCCCATATTGTTGAACCAAGCCTCTAACCCACCTTGTCCTAGCAAACCGTTGTTTGGCTATGTTACCGCTTTGCCCAGCCCCTCTTATAGCGTTGTTAGTTGCAGGTGAAGATTGAAGTTTGTTCCTTGTTGGAACATGGAGATGTTGTTCCTTGTTGGAACATGTTTACTTGTTGGGATATCACAATATATCTTATTTAATTAATGCATCTATATACTTGGTAAAGGGTGGAAGACTCGGCCTTATGCCTGGTGTTTTGTTCCACTCTTGCCGCCCTTGTTTCTGTCATATCGGTGTTATGTTCCCGGATTTTTGCGTTCCTCACGCGGTTGGGCTATAATGGGAACCCCTTGATAGTTCGCCTTGTTTAAAACTCCTCCAGCAATTGCCAACATTGGTTTTACCATTTGCCACCTAGCCTTTTTCTTTCCCTTGGGTCGACCAGCCCGAGGGTCATCTTATTTAAACCCCCCCGGGCCAGTGCTCCTCTAAGTGTTGGTCCAAACTAGAGTCCTGTGCAGTGCCCCCTCAGGGAAACTCGAGGTTTGGTTTTAGTTGTATGGAGCGCTCATCTGAGTGTGCCCTGAGAACGAGATATGTGCAGCTCCTATCGGGATTTGTCGGCACATTCGGGTGGTGTTGCTGGATTTGTTTTACCATTGTCGAAATGTCTTATAACCTGGATGCCGAGCCTGATCGGATTGTCTTGGGAGAAGGTATATCCTTCGTTGACCGTGAGAGCTTGTCATGGGCTAAGTTGGGACACCCCTACAGGGATTTGAACTTTTGAATGCCGTGCCCGCGGTTATGGGCAGATGGGAATTTGTTAACGTCCAGTTGTAGAAAACCTGAAGTTGACCTTAATTAAAATACATCAACCGCGTGTGTAACCGTGATGGTCTCTTTCCGGCGGAGTCCGGGAAGTGAACACGGTGTTGGAGTTATGCTTGACGTAGGTTGTTTTAGGATCACTTCTTGATCATACTTTCTCGAACGTGCTTTGCTTTCTCTTCTCGCTCTCATTTGCGTATGTTAGCCACCATATATGCTAGTCGCTTGCTGCAGCTCCACCTCGTACCTTTGCCTTACCTATAAGCTTAAATAGTCTTGATCGCGAGGGTGTGAGATTGCTGAGTCCCCGTGACTCACAGATACTTCCAAAACCAGTTTGCAGGTGCCGATGATACCGTGCCGATGACGCAACCAAGCTCAAGGAGGAGCTCGATGAAGATCTTGTCCTTTGTGTTGTTCCGTTCTAGTTGATCAGTAGTGGAGCCCAGTTGGGGTCGATCGGGGATCTGTGTAGCATTTGGGGTAGTCTTCTTTTATTTTGGTTCCGTAGTCGGGCCTTGATTGTATTTGGATGATGTAATGCTTTATTCATGTATTTGTGTGAAGTGGCGATTGTAAGCCAGCTATGTATCCTTTCCCCTTTAATTATATTACATGGGTTGTGTGAAGATTACCTCATTTGCGACATTGCTTTCAATGCGGTTATGCCTCTAAGTCGTGCTTCAACACGTGAGAGATATAGCCGCATCGAGGGCGTGACAAGTTGGTAATCAGAGCCTTCCCCGACCTTAGGAGCCCCATTGCTTGATCGTTTTTAGCGGCCGAGTTGTGTCTAGAAAAATGTTTTGAGTCATTTAGGAATTATATATCGGAGAGTTTAGGAATTCTTTTTACTCCCCAGTCTCCTCATCGCTCTGGTAAGGCATCCTGACATAGAGTTTTGACTCTTCTCTTCTCAAATTTCACAAAAAAAATTTAGGATCACGCGGGTATCTTGGAATCGTTCCGATGGTTTTGTGACGAGAACATTGTCTTGGTGCCTCCTGTCAGGGGTTTTGTGGAAGTGTCCCGGGGAGTTGAGCTACGAGGTGTTGTCGTCATAATTTTATCGTTGCAGTTCTGGAATACCTGAGATTAGTTTCGTCGATATCGAAAATCTCTTTTATGCAGTTCGTTGGTGAGACAACCATGACACCACCCAGTACTGGGGCAGGAGTTCGGGAGTATTGCCATAACTTGTATAACGGATGCTTTTCGAAGGTTGAGGTAGACGATTTCTGAAGGTTTCTTGGTTATGTGTTGAAGGATGGATACAGCTGGATGTAGGGTTTGCTAGTTTTGGGTGAGATATTATGCTTCCCCTGTATCCCCAACACCTGATTGCATAACTGAGAAAATTTCGGGAGTTTATAAGTGGGAATTCAAGTAACTCTTAGGATATCTTTCCGACAGATGTATGATACGAAATTGGGGTTCGACGTCTAGTGGTCCGCCTATTCACGGTCGGTTTTACAGTGGTCTCGTTGTGTCTTCAAGAGTCCTTGGCTATGCCGACTCGGGGACGCTTCGTATGTCATGTGCACTGCCTTGTACATGATGGTGCTGTATGATCGAGCCCGTGTAGGCCCCACCACGAAAACTTCGGACGAAATCTCTATCATATGTTTGTTCCGGCTTATTCTACAAGCCAACCCTTTGTTTTGTTTTGAGTTGTGGTATTCGAGTTGCTTCGAAGTCAAATGTTGACTTCATACCTTTTCCTAAGTGGTGTTCTCATACCTCTATGTGAATACTAAGCCATCTCGATCTCCAAGTTTATCTTTTCAAGTTCTTGTCAACCGGTGTGTCTCTCCTCAAGTGGATCCGATCACGTCAACATTCGCAAGATCAAGTATCAGTTCTTCTCAACGTTGTTTGTTTCATCCTTCCCAAGTTGCCTTTGTTTTTCCCGCCCACCCACCCCTTTTTTTTCTTCAAGGACTCAAATTTCATAATCAAGTGTCCATCTTATTCATGTGAAGCCTCTCCATTCTTTTCCTTCAATGTTCTTACCCGGTGTTTCTCATGAAGATGCTCTTCAAGTTCATCATTCTTCGTTCTTTTCATCTCCGGTGGTTTCAAATCAAGCTTTCAGTGTTGATCTCATATCCCTTTTTCCTCGTTTCAAATACCTTCTCATGCCGGTGCACCTCATATTCATTCACTTCTCGCTATTTAATTGTTCCGGAGTGCTCAAGGTATCTTGAAGATTCGTGTTTCCACTCTGCATTCATTCAAGATCTTTCGAGGATGTTATCTCAGTAAAGTCATTTAATTCAACCGGTGCAATCTCTCTTTTAAATCATTTCAACGGTGTTTCTTTTGAGTGGGCCCTAACCCACAGGTCTTTTCCCAGGATCTTACCTGACTCTTCTTATTTTTTCCGGAGCTATCCAAAAATTTCTTTTTGAAGTTTGACGTAAGAATGAATTATCATAAGTCTTATGTTTTCTCCAACATCTGTCGAATTCTTTTCATCGTTGGCTCAATCTCTTCGCGTTTGATTCTTCCGGAGTGTCTCTACAATTATTGGTGGTGTTTCTCGTCGTCATTCTCAGATATTGAAGACCAAAGAAGAGTTTCTCTTTAATCTTGCTCCATTCTCTTCAAGATTCATGGTGCTAGCTTGTTGCCATCCTCTCATAATTATTTTAGATTGTGAGAATCCTTTTCACCCATCAGGAGATATTCAAGTGTATTTTCAGTTCGATTATCCAGAGCCCATCATTTCAGAAGACTTGTTCATTCTCAGTTTTCAGCTCTCAAACTCTAAATCATAGCGTTGTCTAAATCAAGGATTCTCTAATCAGCTCGTAATCTTTTCGTTCTCATGGGTCTAAATTCTCTCAAGCATCTTCATTCATTTGCTAATTCTTCCTGGTGTTTTCTTTATCTTCTCATCGTTCATTTTAATTCTTACGGTGGTTCGTTCAAGAGTTCTCGTCATTCGTTATCACAACAATTCATTTGTTGTTTCAATCCTACCGGCGGTTCATTGAAGACCTTCCCAAGTTTATGCTATATCTCTCTTAATCCTTGCTACGGGAATAAGTAGTGTGCCAAATCCAATGTTTGTCACCAATTAAATTGGTGAAGGTTAAGCATAATGTAATTCTTATTCTTGTTTCTTCCATATGTTAATCTTTTCTCCCGGAGTTTGTTCACGATGATTAAATTCTTGGTTTCAAGTGCTCATCTTTCTTTTCCTGGAGATCCAAGCTCTCGCAATTATATCACCATGAAGCTCCATCTAAATCATCGCAAGGTTTCACCTTGTATTTTCAACTTCTCTTTCTTTCATTTTGATCATTCTTTTGTTTACCGGAATTCTTCATGGAGGCTCTACATGATGGTTCACCAAGGATTTAATTCCATCTCGAAGTTTTCATCGAGATTCTTTTCTAAGGAGCTCAAGCATTCTTCATCTTGCAATCCGGAGTGCAATTGTTCCCCCTTATCTTTCTTGACAATGTCCCTTCATGTTTCATGATTCGCAAGTTGTCAAGTATGAGATAGTTTAAACCCATCAAGTCCTTCGAGCATGAGCTCTTCTCAATCCATCAACCTCTTCATTGAAGTTATCTTGGATTATATTTCACCAAAGCTTTCCCTAAGGATTGTTTCTAATTATGGTGCTCATAAATGATCCAATTTCTTCATTTATCCTCCCGGTGAAATAAGTTTAATCGTCTCCTTGTTAATATCAATCCAAATCTATTGGTTTTGCTAGTGGCATAATTTTCTCCTCATAAATTTTGAGATGTTTCTCCATAAGCCCACTACAACTTTGTTCTTTTGTTGCGTTAATTCAACTACTCAATTCTAACATTGCTGTTAGCATGTTCTCCCAAGATCTTGTTTCCCTTTGTTCTTTCCATTCCACTATTTCATTTCTTCCGGAGGCTTGGTGATATTGCTCTTTTCAGTCATCATCTCGAATTGTAAAAATCATGATCTTTTCATGCTTATCCTTTTATCCGGAGTGTTGTGTCCTCTACTCAAGTTCTTTTCATCTTATCAAGTTGCTTATCACTTCTCAACCGGAGTGCTGTCCGAATTTGATTTTCCTTGTTCCTCTTTTCTAACGGAGAGTTATCAACTTTGTTCATCTCAGCTGTATTCTTTTCTCGAAATGGCTTAACCTTTTCAAGGTTCTCTGGTTTCACTCGTTTGTCAAAGAAGCATTTTAGTTTTACCTCTTCTCTCCTCTTCCGTTTCCCTCCGGTGCCATTCTAGATCTCAGGACGAGATCCTCTCGTAGTGGTGGAGTGTTGTAACGCCCCGAGACCGATGTGCCAGGTGTCCTCCAGTTATTCGCTGTTGTTGCCTTGTCTTTTGCTTGCGTGTTGCATCTTGCCATGTCATCATCCGCTTTGCATCATCATGTTTTCAAAACTTGCATCCGTCCCAGTCTCCTCGTTCCGTCCGTTGTCCGTTCTGAGTCCAGACACACTTGCACGCGCCCGCGGCATGTCCAAAATATTATTTTATAAGTGGCCGGAAAATGTTCTCGGAATGGGATGAGAGTTGACGTGTGGTCTTATTATAGTGTAGATAGACCGCCTGTCAAGTTTCATCGCGTTCGGAGTTCGTTTGACGCCCCAACGATTAACTATAGCGGCAATATAGCCGGTCTAACGTTGGACGTTTTCGGTCTCCAGAAACAGATGTCGGGCCTCTCTCTCTTCTCCCCCTCGCAGTCTCGCCACAACCCACCTAGTCCATCCTCCTTCCCCTCTTCGCTTCCGGAGTTGTCCGATGTGATCGCACGGTCCGAAACCCTCTCTGCTCAGTGCATCAAACCCCCTCGCGCGCGTGTCCGAAAAACTTACCCGAACCCGACCCGGACAGTCGTCACCAACGGGTCCGGATCATCCCCTAACATCTACAAAACATCTTCGTTTTGTTTATTGGGCTCCCTGCCTATTTATTTTCTTGACCGTTCGATTTTGATCGGAGGCTCCAGATAGCCCCTAACCTATTTCACCTGGCTATATATTCGGTCTAACCCTAGTTTTTAGGCGCATGTCCCATCCATTCCCGCAGCCGCCGCTACCCACTCACCATTCCCCTTGGGATCTTCCCAGATCCACCTCGTTTTGCCCATCCACCCAACTAGCTCCCCTCGACTCCTCCCTCCTCCTGGCCGAGGAGCCAGCCCGCAGCCGCATCGAGCTCCTCCCCGAGCACCGCGCCCGCGGCCAGCAGATGAGCGCCGTCCCTCTCCTTCCCGTGGTCTCTCCCTCCCTCTGGTTCTTTCTCTGTCTCTCTCTGAACTTTTCTCTCTCTCGTTCTTCTCCAGGGAATCCCGACGCCAGCAAGCAGCAGCTCCCGCATCCCTGACTCCCTACAGCCTCCCGTTCGCGCCGTTTCTTGCCGGACCTTGCCGGAAGGAGCAGCACCACCACCCACATCCATGGCGCCATCCTTGCCTCGTCTCGGCCCGGTGGAGCCGGACACCCAAGACCCCGCGCCAACTCCCGCAGTGTTCGTCGCCAACAGACGCCATGGCCGCCTGAGTTTCTTCCACGTTGGCCTGCTACCTTGACTCCTGCCGAGCGCCGTCCCGTCTGCGCCTCCTCCTCTGCTTCGTCCAGGAGATGAGGGACGCGCCTCGGCCCGCTCCTGCGTGGTGACCACCACGAACCGCCGCGCCGCCCCTCCGCGACGAGCTCCGCCGCCCAAGCTGCGTCGTCGCCTGCCGCAGTCCCTGTCGCCGTTGTCTTCAATGGTTCCTGACGAGGATGACGCCCTCCTGTCCGTCTCGAGCGCCAAGTCTAATCCCTGGCCAGATCCATTGAGTCTGGGCCCTCTCCGCCGTTCCCAGTTCCTCCCCGCGCCTCCCTCACGTCGGCCGAGCGAGCCTCCCCAAGGCCCAGCGCGCTCGCGTTAACCGCGCCTCCAGGCCCAGCGTGCCCTGCCAGGCCGCCTCCTCCACAGATCTGGGCCGAAGCCCATGGTGAGGCCCCAGCGCGACCTTGGTTTTTTTCTTTCTTCTCTCTGCTGGCCCAACATGCTTCAGATTCGGCCTATGTATGTTTTTTTTGCATCTGCGATTTTAGCTATTTTCCAGAAAACTGTTGTTTTACAGATTATTCCCTCTAGTTCATGCATTTCATAACTCACCAACCGTGCATCGGATTAAAATGTTTTATATATGAAAGTTGCTTAGAATTTTGTGTAGTTTCATAATATGTCATTTTCATCCATGTTTAAAATGCTTAAAATGAAGTTTGTTTAAATTTGCTTAAATAACTTGCTAAAATGATTTAATTCATAACTAAATAACCGTAACTCAGAATTTAATAATCTTTATATGTAAATGGGGTAGTAAAATGCCTAGTTTAACATGGTGGCTTTACTTTGCATGTTTATTAACTCTAAAATTATGTCTAGGGCAGAACAGTACCAAACCTAATATATGCATATGAGGATTTTCCGGATTTGTTGTTCGTTGCTTCCGGCCTCTTTAACCTTGACTAGATAGGTAGTTTTACTTTGCTTCACCATCTTGCCATGTTTAACAACATTTAATATTGTTGGGGTACATAAATGAGAGAGAACTAAATAATTGATGTGGTGTTCCAACAATATGCAACTCGTTGCATATTGAGCTCCACTTAACTTGTAGTGTTGTTTGTGCACTTTGCCATGCCATCCTTCATTAAACCGGACATGCATCATACTTGTTTGTGCATCATGCCATGATTATGTGAGGGTTGTTTACTATGTTGTGTGCTTCTTTCCGGTGTTTGCTTCTTCGGGTTGGTTCCGGTGACGTCGTGTTGTGAGGATTCATTCGGCTACGTCCATTCGTCTTCTTCATGGACTCGTTCTTCTTCCTTGCGGGATTTCAGGCAAGATGATCATACCCTCGAAATCACTTCTATTTGTGCTTGCTAGTTGCTCGCCCTTTTGCTATGCCTATGCTGCGATACCTACCAGTTGCTGATCATGCCTCCCATATTGTTGAACCAAGCCTATAACCCACCTTGTCCTAGCAAACCGTTGTTTGGCTATGTTATCGCTTTGCTCAGCCCCTCTTATAGCGTTGTTAGTTGCAGGTGAAGATTGAAGTTTGTTCCTTGTTGGAACATGGAAATGTTGTTCCTTGTTGGAACATGTTTACTTGTTGGGATATCACAATATATCTTATTTAATTAATGCATCTATATACTTGGTAAAGGGTGGAAGGCTCGGCCTTATGCCTGGTGTTTTGTTCCACTCTTGCCGCCCTAGTTTCCGTCATATCGTTGTTATGTTCCCGGATTTTTGCGTTCCTCACGCGGTTGGGCTATAATGGGAACCCCTTGACAGTTCGCCTTGTTTAAAACTCCTCCAGCAATGCCCAACATTGGTTTTACCATTTGCCACCTAGCCTTTTTCTTTCCCTTGGGTCGGCCAGCCCGAGGGTCATCTTATTTAAACCCCCCCGGGCCAGTGCTCCTCTGAGTGTTGGTCCAAACTAGAGTCCTATGCAGTGCCCCCTCGGGGAAACTCGAGGTTTGGTTTTAGTTGTATGGAGCGCTCATCTGAGTGTGCCCTGAGAACAAGATATGTGCAGCTCCTATCGGGATTTGTCGGCACATTCGGGCGGTGTTGCTGGATTTGTTTTACTATTGTCGAAATGTCTTGTAACCTGGATGCCGAGCCTGATCGGATTGTCTTGGGAGAAGGTATATCCTTCGTTGACCATGAGAGCTTGTCATGGACTAAGTTGGGACACCCCTGCAGGGCTTTGAACTTTCGAAAGCCGTGCCCGTGGTTATGGGCGGATGGGAATTTGTTAATGTCCGGTTGTAGAAAACCTGAAGTTGACCTTAATTAAAATACATCAACCGCGTGTGTAATCGTGATGGTCTCTTTCCGGCGGAGTCCGAGAAGTGAACATAGTGTTGGAGTTATGCTTGACGTAGGTTGTTTTAGGATCACTTCTTGATCATACTTTCTCGAATGTGATTTGCTTTCTCTTCTCGCTCTCATTTGCGTATGTTAGCCACCATATATGCTAGTCGCTTGCTGCAGCTCCACCTCGTACCTTTGCCTTACCTATAAGCTTAAATAGTCTTGATCGCGAGGGTGTGAGATTGCTGAGTCCCCGTGACTCACAGATACTTCCAAAACCAGTTTGCAAGTGCCGATGATACCGTGCCGATGACACAACCAAGCTCAAGGAGGAGCTCGATGAAGATCTTGTCCTTTGTGTTGTTCCTTTCTAGTTGATCAGTAGTGGAGCCCAGTTGGGGTCGATCGGGGATCTGTGTAGCATTTGGGGTAGTCTTCTTTTACTTTGGTTCCGTAGTCGGGCCTTGATTGTATTTGGATGATGTAATGCTTTATTCATGTATTTGTGTGAAGTGGCGATTGTAAGCCAGCTATGTATCCTTTCCCCTTTAATTATATTACATGGGTTGTGTGAAGATTACCTCATTTGCGACATTGCTTTCAATGCGGTTATGCCTCTAAGTCGTGCTTCGACACGTGGGAGATATAGCCGCATTGAGGGCGTGACAAACTAGAAAGCAAAGATAGAACGGATTTCGAGGGTATGGTCATCTTGCCTCAAATCCCGCAAGGAAGAAGAACGAGTCCATGAAGAAGACAACCGGACGTAGTCAAACGGATCCTCACAAACGCGACGTTATCGGAACCAACCCGAAGAAGCAACACCGGAAAGAAGCAAACAACATAGTAAACAACCACCACATAAGCATGGCATGATGCACAACCAAGTATGATGCATGTCCGGATTAATGAGGCATGGCATGGCAAAGTGCACAAACAATACTACAAATTAAGTGGAGCTCAATATGCAACGAGTTTCATATTGACGGAACACCACATTCAAGTTATTTAGTTCGATCTCGTTTATGTACCCAACAATATTAAATGTTTATTGACATGGCAAGGTGAAACACAACAAAACTACCCATCTAGGCAAGTTTAAATGAGGCCGGAACAACAAACAACAAGTCCGGAAACTCCTCATGTGCATTTTTTAGGTTTGGTACTGTTCTGCCCTAAACCATATTTTAGAGTTGTTAAACACGCAAAGTAAAGCCACCATGTTAAACTAGGCATTTTTCCACCCCATTTACATATAAAGTTTATTTAAAATGGAGCTACGGTTATTAAGTTATGAATTAAAGCATTTTAACATAGCAATTAAGCAAATAAATGCAAACAGCAGTTTAAACATTTTAAACATGGATAAAAAAGAAATATTATGAAACTAGATGAAAATCTAAGCATTTTACATATATAGATCTTTTTAATCCGATGCACAGTTTGTGAGTTATTAAATGCATGAAGCTTGGCGGGTTTTCTGCAAAAGAGGAAAAACACTGGATTAATAGCTAAATTCGTCCCGAGGGACAAAATACTAAATGGGCTGGATCTGTCTAGCCCAACATAGGAAAGGCCAGGGAGTTGCTCACATTGGGTCAACTGGCGATGCTGGGCCTGGCAAGGCCGGTGGGTGGCCCACCGGGCGCACGACAGGAGCAGCACGAGCATTGTCCCTCCCGCTCAACAGAGACAGAGCAAAAGCTTACCGGCGGTTCAGGCGGACAAAGGCAAGGACGGCGCTACGCAGATTCCGACGGGGACGCGGGGACGGGATGGAGCCTGGGGAGTCGCCTGAGGCCAGATCCGGCTAGGATAGGCACGGATCAGATCCCCAAGCTGCAGGACATGCCACAAGGCCACGACGGGGCGACCTCCTGCGGCAGAAGGCGGCAACAGCGATGCAGGGAAACGGTGAAGGCGAACTTGGCGCGCGAGGTGACCTGCGGTGCTCTGTGTCATGCTTGCCGGTGCGTCGGAGGAGGCCAGGACGGAGAGGTTGCCGAGAGGGATCGAATCCGGCGGCCGGCACCTTGACGCGAAGAAGAGGACGGCCATGGCGCGGGCTCTGCAGAAGAAACAGCGGCTGTTTCAACAAAACTTGAGGGGGGAAGAGATGAAGGGAACGAGGGGAGGAGGAGGAGGACGGGGATAGTGCTCATCTGCTAGTTCGGCAGCGCGGTCGTCGGAGTAGAGGCAGCAGCAAGAGGAGTCGATGCTTGTTGGAGGGGCTCGGGCCACGGAGGAGCTCGGGGTCGCGGATGAACTGGTTGCGCTCGAGAGCAGCAGATCGAGCAGGAGGAGCTAGGTGTAGGAGAGGGTGGAGGAAGGAGCTTCGGTGGCTCTGCTTGCTACTGGTGGTGGTAGCCGGCGACGTACACGGGAGGCGGCGGGGTCGCGAGGGGCTTGAGGTCGCGGGGTCCTGGTGGCGTGGTTCCCGTTGGAGCTCGAGGGAGAGGGCGCCGCAAGGCGGCTGGTTGCGGTGTGGTTGGATGGATGGATCGAGGGGAGACGGTGATTGGCCCAGGAGGGATCTGGGAGGATCCCAAGGTGGGAGGCGAGTGGGTGGATGGTTGGCGGCGGGATGAGACTGATGGGACAAACCTCCTAAAGATTAGGGTTGGACTAGTTTATATATAGGCCTGCGGAGTAGGTTAGGGACTATCTCGTCCCTCCGATCGCAATCGAACGATCGTGAATAAAATAGCTAGGGAGTCCAAATAAGAAAACAGTGATGTTTTGTAGATGTTTGGGGATGATCCGGATCCAACGGTGACGACTGCCCGGGTCGGGTCCGGGGAAGTTTCGGACGCGCACGTGAGGGGTCGGTGCACTGTGCAAAGAGGGGTTTTCAGACCGTGCGATCGCACCGGACGGCTCCGGACGCGAAGAGGGGTAGGTGGATGGACTAGGTGGGCTGTGGCGAGGCTGAGAGGAGAGAAGACAGAGAGGGCCCGGCAGCAGTTTTCGGAGACCGAAAACGTCCAACGTTAGACCAGTAGTGGTGCCGCTATAGTTATACGTTGGGGCATCAAACGAACTCTGAATGCGATGAAACTTGGCAGGCGGTCTACTGACAACATAACAACTCCACACGCCAACTTTCATCCCATTTCAAGAACATTTTCCAGTCACTTATAAAATAATATTTCGAACATGCCGCGGGCGCGTGCGAGTGTGTCTTGGCTCAGAACGGACAACGGAAAGAACTGGGGAAACCGGACGGATGCAAGTTTTGAAAACATGATGATGCAATGCGGATGATGACATGGCAAGATGCAACACGCAAGCAAATGACAAGACAACAATAGCAAATAACTGGAAGACACCTGGCGCAACGGTCTCGGGGCGTTACAAAGGAGCTCCATGGGACCCACGAGGTAGGGGGGCACGCCCAGGGGGGCAGGTGCGCCCCCACCCTCGTGGCTAGGGTGTGGGCCCCCTGGTCTTGATCTTTTGCCAGTATTTTTTATTATTTCCAAAAATAATCTCCGTGAAGTTTCAGGTCATTTCGAGAACTTTTGTTTCTGCACATAAATAACACCATGGCAATTCTACTGAAAACAACGTCAGTCCGGGTTAGTTCCATTCAAATCATGCAAGTTAGAGTCCAAAACAAGGGAAAAAGTGTTTGGAATAGTAGATACGATGGAGACGTATCAACTCCCCCAAGCTTAAACCTTTGCTTGTCCTCAAGCAATTCAGTTGACAAACTGAAAGTGATAAAGAAAAACTTTTACAAACTCTGTTTGCTCTTGTTGTTGTAAATATGTAAAGCTAGCATTCAAGTTTTCAGCAAAGATTATAAACTAACCGTATTCACAATAACGTTTAGGTCTCATGTTTACTCATATCAATGGCATAATCAACTAGCGAGCAATAATAATAAATCTCGAGTGACAACACTTTCTCAAAACAATCATAATATGATATAACAAGATGGTATCTCGCTAGCCCTTTCTGAGACCGCAAAACATAAACGCAGAGCACCTTTAAAGATCAAGGACTGACTAGACATTGTAATTCATGGTAAAAGAGATCCAGTCAAGTCATACTTGATGTAAACTAATCAGTAATGAATGCAAATGACAGAGGTGCTCTCGAGCGGGTGCTTTTTAATAAGAGGAGGATGACTCAGCATAAAAGTAAATAGATAGGCCCTTCGTAGAGGGAAGCAGGGTTTTTAGAGGTGCCAGAGCTCGGTTTTGAAATAGAGATGAATAATATTTTGAGCGGTATAGTTTCATTGTCAACATAACAACCAAGAGATGGCGATATCTTCCATGCTACACACATTATAGGCAGTTCCCAAACAGAATGGTAAAGTTTATACTCCCCCTCCACCAACAAGCATCAATCCATGGCTTGCTCAAAACAACGAGTGCCTCCAACTAACAAGAGTCCCAGGGGGAGTTTTGTTTGCAATTATTTTGATTTGATTTGCATAAAGCATGGGACTGGGCATCCCGGTGACCAGCCATTTTCTCGTGAATGAGGAGCAGAGTCCACTCCTCTTGAGAATAACCTGCCTAACATGGAAGATACGGACAGCCCTAGTTGATACATGAGATATTCGACCATACAAAACAGGATATTTATTTGAAGGTTGAGAGTTTGGCACATACAAATTTACTTGGAACGGCAGGTAGATACCGTATATAGATAGGTATGGTGGACTCATATGGAACAACTTTGGGGTTTATGGAATTGGATGCACAAGCAGTATTACCGCATAGTACAAGTCAAGGCTAGCAAAAGACTGGGAAGCAACCAACTAGAGAGCGACAATAGCCATGAACATGCATTAAAGTTAATGAACATTGAGTGCAAGCATGAGTAGGATATAATCCACCATGAACATAAGTATCGTGAAGGCTATGTTGATTTTGTTTCAACTACATGCGTGAACATGTGCCAAGTCAATTCACTTAAATCATTCAGAGGAGGATACCACCCTATCATACCACATCACAACCATTTTAATAGCATGTTGGCACGCAAGGTAAACCATTATAAGATCCTAGCTAATTAAGCATGGCATAAGAAACTATGATCTCTAATTGTCATCGCAAACATGTTTATTCATAATAGGCTGAATCAGGAACGATGAACTAATCATATTTACAAAAACAAGAGAGGTCGAGTTCATACCAGCTTCTCCCATGTCAATCAGTTCATCATATATCGTCATAATTGCCTTTCACTTGCACAACCGAACGATGTGGACAAAAATAATAGTGCATGTGCATTCAATAAATAGGAGAAGACAAGCCAATATGGGCTCTTTTGTCAGATCAACAATAATGCATATAAGAGCCACTTCAACAATTTAATCATGATCCTCTCCTATCGACCCCCAAAGAAAAGAAAAGAAATAAAACTATATACACGGGAAAGCTCCCTACAAGCAAAAGAAGAACAAGAAATCTTTTTGGGTTTTCTTTTTAATTACTACTACAAGCATGGAAACTAAACTAATTAAAAGCTACAACTAAATTTTTTTTGTTTTGTTTTTCTTAAGGTTTATTAAACACACAAGAAGAAAGCAATAAAAGGAAATAAACTAGCATGGATAAGACCGTGAAAAAGTATGAGCACCGACATCTAGCAATGAGTGTGTGAACATGAATGTAATGTCGGTGAGAAATACGTACTCCCCAAGCATAGGCTTTTGGCCTAAGTTGGTCTATGGCCACGGTTGGCCTGGCGGATATCCAAAGTTGTAGTTGGGGTTGTACTGAGATGCAGCAGTCATTGCATCGTGGGCTGCAGCTTGGAGGCGAGCTATCTCAGCCCTCCTCTTATACTCTTCCGCCTCCTCTCTGGTTATAAAATATCTCCCTTTTGCCTGAAACTCAAAAAAAGTAGAAGGAGGGAGAGCGACATGATAGGTGCATCGTCTGTCAAAGATTAGTCGGTACTGGAGGAACTAGTCGTTCCTCTCAACAAACTGATGACAAACCATAGCCTCATAATCCAAATAAGCTTGAGGCAACTTAATATCATCCTCACGTATGGTTATACCAAGAAAATTAGCTATGCGGGTTTCATAAATTCCACCAAAGAAATCTCCATTAAATCTATTAAGATGCAACCTACGTGCAACAATGGCTCCCAAATTATAACATTTATCTCCTAACACAGCACTCCTAAGAATACTGAGGTCAGGGACACACATGTGACATGCTTCATCTTTACCATTAATGCATCTACCTATGAAGAGAGCAAAATAATGTATAGCAGGAAAGTGAATGCTCTCTATGGTAGCTTGTGTTATATCTCTGGACTCTCCCACAGTTATACTAGCAAGAAAATCTCTAAATTCAGATTTGCGGGGTTCACTAGCACTACCCCACTGTGGAAGTTTGCAAGTAGTGATAAATTCCTCTAAGTCCATAGTTTAAGAATTTTCATAAAGATCAAACAGGACAGTTTGAGAATTGCGTGAAGATGAAAATTCAAACCTCCTCACAAAGGAACCAGTGAGATAGTGGTACTGACGGCACTTTTCTGCCTCGAAGCTCACAAGATCAGCATTACGCAAATATGCGTTAAATTCTTCCTTAATTCCTACTCGGTCCATGAAGTCCTCTGAAAGCCATTCACAAGGCCGCACTGGAGCGTCCCTTGGTGGCTCATCATCAGCATCATGCATTGCAAGCCTGGGTCCTTGTTTCCTTGAAGAACCACCTTGGTACATTTTCCTAAACATATTTCTTCCTCTGAAAAATTTCTGAAATTTTTAGTAACTTCAAAATAAAAGTGAACCAAACTCAACAAAATTGATAGCAACTACTCCTACAAGTGCCTAGAGCCTATGGCATGCATCAAAACTACTTGGAACCACATAAATTTGACTTGCAAGCTCAAGAACATGGCCACCTAGGAAACACAAATTTGCAATGAATAAAGCACTAGAACAAAAACTAATTGGACCAATGGAGGAGTCACATGCCAAGGAATAATCCCCAAAGCAGTTTTGTGAGAGGTGCTTTGAGCAAGGAGATAGAAAATCGCAGCAAAATGAGCTAGAACTCATGCTTGAGCTGGATAATGGTGTTTGTGGGAGGAAGAAGGAGTGTGTGGGTGCAGGAATAAGTGGAGGAGGGCCACCGTGGGCCCACGAGGCAGGGGGCGGGCCCAGGGGGTAGGGCGCGCCCTCCACCCTTGTGGCCAGGTGGATGCCCCCCTGTTGTGTTCTTAGTGCCAAATATTCTCAAATATTCCAGAAAAAATCATATTTAAATTTTGGGGCATTTGGAGAACTTTTATTTTCGGGGTATTTTTATATTGCACGGATAATTCAGATAACAGATAGAAAATACTATTTTTAGTTTATTTAATATAAATAATAGAAAGTAAAAGGAGGGCACAGAAGGTGGTGCTTTCTAACTTCATTCATCTCATGATCATCAAAAGGAATCCATTAACAAGGTTGATCAAATCTTGTTAACAAACTCATTCCGAATAACACGGAACCGGAGAAATTTCAAATAACACTATACCTCAACGGGGATGTGCACATCCCCAATAATTAGAATATCATATTTCTTCTTAACAGTAGGAAGAGGAAATTCAAAACAGCCACATCCTCACAAATACCCCGAATAATTAGAATATGAAGAATAACAAAGTCCGTTAAAATAGTAACGTTTCCAACCACAAGAGGCACATCCTCACAAATACCGACAGGTATAGCAGTTGATTTATCAGCCATTTGCAAAGATATTTCAGTCGGTGTCAACTTATTCAAATCAAGTCTACGATATAACGAGAGAGGCATAACACTAGCACCGGCTCCAAGATCACATAAAGCATTTTTAACATAATTTCTTTTAATGGAGCATGGTATAGTGGGTACTCCTGGATCTCCTAACTTCTTAGGTATTCCACCCTTGAAAGTGTAATTAGCAATCATGGTGGAAATTTCAGCTTCCGGTATCTTTCTTTTATTAGTAACAATTTCTTTCATGTACTTAGCATAAGGATTCATTTTGAGCATATCAGTTAATCGCATACGCAAAAAGATAGGTCTAATCATTTCAGCAAAGCGCTCAAAATCCTCATCATCCTTTTTCTTGGATGGTTTGGGAGAAAAAGGCATGGGTTTTTGAACCCATGGTTCTCTTTCTTTACCATGTTTTCTAGCAACAAAGTCTTCCTTATCATAACGTTGATTCTTTGATTGTGGGTTATCAAGATCAACAACTGGTTCAATTTCTATATCATTATCATTGCTAGGTTGAGCATCATCATGAACATTATCATTAACATTATCACTTGTTTCAGGTTCATTACCAGATTGTGTTTCAGCATCAGAAATAGAAATATCATTTGGATTCTCAGGTGTTTCAGCAATAGGTTCACTAGAAGCATGCAAAGTCCTATCATTTTTCTTTTTCTTCCTTTTAGAAGGACTAGCTGAATCTATATTATTTCTCTGAGAATCTTGCCCAATTCTCTTAGGGTGGCCTTCAGGATACAAAGGTTCCTGAGTCATTTTACCAGTTCTAGTAGCCACTCTAACAGCATAGGCCTTATTCTTTCTATTCAATTCATTGAGAAAATCATTTTGAGCTTTAAGTACTTGTTCTACTTGAGTGGTAACCATAGAAGCATGTTTACTAATAAGTTTAAGTTCACCTTTGACATTAGCCATATAATCACCCAAGTGTTCAAGCATATCAGCGCTGCGTTTTAATTCTCTACCAAAATAAGCATTGAAGTCTTCTTGCTTAACCATAAATTTATCAAACTCATCTAAGGATGGGCTAGCAAACTTGGTGAATGGGATTTCAGCTTTATCATATCTATAGAGAGAATTTACCTTTACTACCTATGTAGGGTTATAATGTAACATCCCAAATTTTCAATTTGGAATGTTATACAATAGATCATCATTGCATATCATATTTATTGAATTTTTGTTGATCCTAGAAATTTCACGCAACTCAAGGACCCTCGGAGAGAGTTGGGCATTTCGTTATTTTCATATTTGAGTTGTATCAAATTTTGAAAATAGGATCATTTGATTTTATTTATTTTATCTTCAATTATTTCTATTATAAAAATTATGAGAGAGGGAATAAAATGACTTTCCCAAAATAAAGAAATATTGGGGATTTAATAAAAAAATCAAATAAGATTTTATTTTAGTTTTATTTGCTATTTTATTTGAATTTAGGAAAAATTGCACGTTTTCAAAAATTGCATTTAGGGCCAAGAAAATGTTCATCCTGTTCTAAATATTTTATTTAGTTGGTGAAAATTTGTTTTGGCATTTTTAGAATTTTATTTATTTTTCTAGAATTTTTTTTAGTTGCAGCGTTATTGTTTTTTTAAAGAGACCCCGCGCCCGAGTGGGCCAAGGGCCCAGCCGAGCAGGCCGGCCCAGCCAGCCGCCGCCGCCGCCTCCCGCCCGGGTCGGGACAGGAGTCCCGACCGCCGCCGCCACCGAGTCCAGGGAGGACCCGCCTCCCGAGGCCGCCCCCTTCCCCAAGTCGCTGCCTCCCCTCCCCCTTTATAAACCCCGCCGGACCCCCCCCCTGCAGCCCCACACCCGCCGCCGCCTCCCCACGCCGCCAGCGCCACTGCTGCACGCCGCCTGCGCCGCCTGTCGCCGCAGCCGCCTCCCCACGCCGCCAGGTCCGTCGCCGCACGCCACCCGCCGCCGTCGGAGCCTCGCCGGAGCCCCGAGCCGAGGTAGTCACCGCCCCGGTTTTCTGAGAAAATCCATTTCGGTTTTTTCAGAAAACACTAGTTTTCGTCTTTTTAATAGATCGGTTTTTTTCTCCGGTTTATTTATTTAGCGAGCGTTCGCTCGTTCGTTCATTTTACCGAACGCGTTCATCGTTTAGTTCCAGTTAACAAACGTTTGTTCGTTAACCCGTTCATCGTTTTTCTTTTTCTCGGATTAAATCCGCGATTTTTCTGATCGCGATTTCTGATCTGATGTTCGTTTTAGTTTAACCTTTCGCCCGTTTGTCGGAATCAGGCGATTCAAGCGCCTGGAGTTTCGTCTCGAAACCCTCTTTCCGTTTAACCAACTCAAATAAGTTTTTGCCTCTGTAAAAATTTCCATAGATCCAGAATAGTAAATAAAGCCTTTTTCTTTTGCCGTTTGTCTTTCGTTGCTTCGTTCAATTTGGTTCTTTTTGCCAACCGGAGTTCTTAAGTTTAACTATCTAGTTAGATCTCTTATTCGAGTTTTACCTGTGCATTAGATGAGTACTTATTGTATGCTTGTTTGTTTGTGATAGAGTACCCGGAGTGCGCCGCTTGCTACTTCGAATCGCTAGGTTTTGCGGATTATCAGCAAGGCAAGTAACACTTTGATCATACCATCCTACTACCCAGTTTTTATTGCATTAGATCAATCCTCACACCATTGCATGATTAGGATCTAATTAAATTGTGGGTCTGGGAAGTAGATGAGGTAGTACCTATTACCTGTTTATTATCAAACCTTTGGGAGTTACTTCTACGTTTGCTTCTTATGCCATGCTATGCTAGTATACGTGGATTGGGTGAGTGAAATCCATGACAGATGTGAGAATGTTAAAATTAATGGTTTATCTAAGGTGGCAACTTAAATACACATCTGGGTGGATTGAGGCACCTGGGTATTCCAGCGATTGCCTGTTTTTCTTTGGACAGCCACCCAGGCTCAAAGGGATCATGAGATTATTCATGCTAGAAACTTCTGTGTGCAGCCACAAGCTACTATGAGCTCTAGCATAGTTGACTAAGTCATGTGAACTCTTATAGTGGTAGACTAGCAGATGTAGGGGATGTAGGTGGTACGGTCTACCCATCCTAAGGTGCAAACGCTTCTGAAAGACTATGGCTCGGTCATCTGTTTCTCAAACACCATGTAGTGCGAGAAATCCAACGGAGGAGATCGAGTCTTGTGGGGAAAAGTGCACAAACCTCTGCAGAGTGTATAAACTAATCATGGTTAGCTATGTCCCCGGTTATGGACATCTTGAGTATCTAGTACTTGGATTATCATGTGAATCTCATCATGTTACTCTAATTAATTTTGTTGGGTTTAATGATGATGCTTAATTGGGATTGAGAATGCTGTCAAGCATTCTCAATGTTTAACAACTACCATGATAGTTAAATAAAATTTATTCCTTTGTAGTAGGGAAAAATTGGCTTTACGCAAAACTGTAACCATAGAGCTTTCCACCAGCCAAATATGCATGTAATATAGCATTGTTATTTTATTGCTCTCTATGTGTTACCTTGCCAGCATATTCCATGTGCTGACCCATTTCGGGCTGCAACGTTCATGTTGCAGACTTTTCAGACGATGAGTAAGATGCCTTTTAGGTCCTGGTTCTATACTCAGTTATGCCGTTGGAGTTGATGGACTCACTTATCTTCCAAGCCTTCCGCTATTATCGTTATTAGATGGCCTTAAGCCATATTTATTGTAATAAGTTCTCTTTTGAGACACTCGATGTAATAAGTGTGTGATTGCTACTCTGTTATAAATCCTTCAAGTATTGTGTGGTGTCAGCATTACTGATCTAGGGATGACACCTGATCACAGAGATTGGACCGTTTGAGGTCTGGTCGCTACAAGATGGTATCAGAGCACACGCTAACTGTAGGACCCGACCACTAAGCTAAAGACCTAGATCACTACTCACTCTTCTCATTCTGACCTCTCATCTTTTCTACTCTTTTAGGATGGCGGATGCAAGGAACAAGTTCACGCAACCGGATCAAGATACACCCTTTGGACGTCACTTGAAGGAAGTCAATAGATACCTGAACATAGGAATACCAAGCTTCATCGGGACCTACAACGCCACATTACCGGAAGAGGAGCGCTGGATGATTCAAGTTCAAGTTCCAAGAAGGACGTTCATGCCAGTCACTGAACCCATAGAGTTTTCTTTTGATGCACCAACATGGAGTCTAGGAAAGAGCATGGCAGCTCACATCACCATGGGACGCATTGGAGAAGTTTACCGCAATGATCTCAAGGATACTATCTACCAGATTTGTGGGCGTCGAGATGAGCACTGGGAGATGATCAGCACCAGGAAGGATAGATCAATTGCAGCTTTTATCCAGGAGTTAAACCAGCACATTCGACGTCAGGAGAACCAGATGTGCGCCGACATGATAGAACTGAAGAAGGCGAAGACAAGAATCAAGGAACTGGAGGAAGAACTCAAGGCTACACGTGAAGATTATGAAGAGGAAATCGAAGTATTAGTGGAGAAGAATGACGATCTGATCAAGAAGATTGGAATATTTATGGGAGACCCTACACCAGTAGAGGAAGACGAATAACCCAAGGAGATTCGTCCGGAAGACTACATCATCATCGACGACACCGACTTGGATCCGGATGATAGCGATGATGACTATGTTGATAAAGCTAGAGCAGATATCATGGAGTCTTCAACCGAAGAATATTTCTAGTAGACCACCCCAACAGTAGTAGTAGTCCACCATGTAAATATAGTAGTCCGAGCACTTTTGCGATAGTTAGATCGATTGTATGCCTTGTTTGATTGAATGAAGTGAATTGTTTGTTTTGCCTCATCTGCATATGGGTAGTGTTTTCTCTCTAGACCCCTCTCTATTCTTAAATCTCATATTTTCTAAACCCTCAGATGCCTTCGAGACGTGACCCCAGATTTACCTTCCCACCGGAGCTCACTCAGTTGATCCAGCAGCAGAACACATTGATGCAGTTGCTAGTCCAGAATCAGAATCAGGGGAACAACAACAACAACCCACCACCACCACCTGTTGATCACTTAGCCTGTTTTCTTAGGCCGAATCCGCCGGTGTTTTCCAGTACCACCGAGCCGATAGTAGCAGATGATTAGCTCCGCAAGACAGCAAGGGAGTTGACCACGGCAGGATGCACAGATGCGGAAAAGGTGAAGTTTGCCGAACATCAGCTTGAAGGACCCGTAGCATCATGGTGGGATAATTTCACAGCCACCTTCCCTGTCGACACTGTCGCATGGGACCAGTTCCAGCAGGCTTTCCGTACTGCCCATGTTTCAGCGGGAGCTATGGCCATGAAGAATCGAGGGTTTCACAACTTGCGCCAAGGAGGAAGGACAGTTGGCTAGTATGTGGAGGACTTTAGTAAGCTTGCACGTTATGCCCCAGATGACGTTGCAATGCATGCAGCTAAGCAGGAGAAGTTTCTGGAAGGAATGAATGATGAGTTGAGCATGCAATTGATGGTAGAAACCTTCAACAACTACCAGGAGTTGGTAGATCGTGCTCTCATGATTGAAGGGAAGTAGCAACAAATTGAAAACTGTAAGAGGAAGTATGGACAAGGGAAGTACAATTCTGGAGCTCAGCAGAAACCACATTTTACCCCTAGGCCGGGAGGACATTTTCTGCATACCCAAGGAGGAGGTAGCTCGCACAATCACAATGGCACCAAGAATGGTAATGGGAATGGAGGAAGAAACGGCCAGAACCGCACCAACCCATCAACCCCAGCCAAGAGAGACATGAGCCAAGTCACTTGCTTTAAGTGCCAGAAGACCGGACATTACGCTAATGAATGTCCTGAAGCCCAGAATGGAAATGGCAATGGAAGCTCTGGGAAGAAGCCGAACCCTTTCAATAGGGGACAGGTGAACCACGTAAATGTGGAGGAGGTTGAAGCCCAGCCCGATGCAGTAATAGGTAAGTTTTTGGTTAAGTCATTTACTGCACTCGTTCTTTTTGATAGTGGTGCATCGCATTCATACATATCAAGGGGATTTGTGGATAAGTATAAACTGCCAACCCAAGCCCTTAGGTCACCCATGTTAGTAACCTCGCCTGGAGCAGAGTATATGTCTAGTCTATGGTGTGATCGGTTACCATTAAGGATTGGTAACTATGTATTTCCCTCAGACCTAATAGTATTGGAATCCCAAGGATTGGATATGATATTAGGCATGGATTGGTTATCAAAGTATGAAAGGAACACTGAATGTGCCGGTAAGTCAATTTTGCTTACCACCCCAGAACTGAGAAGGATCAAGTATGTATCCCGGCATGTGCCGAAAGGGACTCAAGTAAATTGCCTAACATGAGTTGTGCAGGAGGAAGTACAAGTAGTGAAGGAGTTCCATGATGTATTTCCAGAAGAGTTGCCAGACATGCCACCGGATAGAGATATTGAGTTTTTGATTGAGCTTTTGCCAGGCACAGGGCCAATATCTAAGAGACCTTATAGGATGCCCGCAAAGGATTTGGAAGAGATTAAGAAGCAAATTAAGGAGTTACTGGAAAAAGGATATATTCGCCCAAGTTCTTCACCTTGGGGATTGCCAGTACTTCTAGTAGAGAAGAAGGATGGATCCTTAAGGATGGTCATTGATTATCGAGGAATGAATGAAGTAACCATCAAGAACAAGTACCCACTACTGATGATCAATGATCTGTTTGATCGATTGCAAGGAGCTAAGGTATTTTCCAAGATCGATCTGCGATCAGGATACCATCAGTTGAAAATTCGAGAACAGGATATACCTAAAACGGCTTTTACCACCAGGTATGGGTTGTACGAGTATACCGTTATGTCATTTGGCCAGACTAACGCACCCGCATTTTTTATGAACATGATGAACAAAGTGTTTATGGAGTTTTTGGATAAGTTTGTCGTAGTGTTCAATGATGATATCCTGGTTTACTCGAAGAATGAAGAGGAGCATAAGGAGCATTTGCGTTTGGTACTTGGTAAGCTCAGAGAACATCAGTTATATGCCAAGTTTAGCAAATGTGACTTTTGGTTGAAGGAAGTTGAATTTCTCGGATATGTCATATCCGGAGAAGGTATAGCAGTGGATCCCACCAAGGTTGACACTATGACAAATTGGGAAGCGCCAACAACAGTTGGAGAGATCTGGAGTTTTCTTGGACTTGCAGGATACTACCGGAGATTCATTGAAAATTTCTCGAAGATTGCGAAACCTACGACGGAGTTGTTGAAGAAGGATACCAAGTTCATATGGACTGAGGAATGTGAGGCTAGTTTCCAGGAGTTGAAGCAACGCTTGGTTACATCACTAGTGTTGATTTTGCCAGATCAGACCAAGGATTATGAGGTGTATTGTGACGCTTCACGTCGAGGACTTGGAGCAGTGCTTATGCAAGAAGAGTTCTTTCCTATGCCTCACGACAGCTTAAGCCTCGTGAGTTGAATTATGCTACACATGATTTGGAGTTAGCAGCCGTAGTGCATGCATTGAAGAGTTGGAGACATTTTCTCATTGGAAACCATTGTGAGGTGTACACGGATCACAAGAGTTTGAAGTACATTTTCACGCAGAAGGAGTTGAATCTCAGACAAAGGAGATGGTTGGAACTCATCAAGGATTATGATATGAGATTGCATTATCACCCTGGAAAGGCTAACGTAGTAGCTGACGCGTTGAGCCGTAAAAGTCATGTCAACACCTTAATGACGGGAGATTTACCAAAGGAGTTAGCCGAGAATCTTCGTGAGCTATGTTTGGAGATAGTTCCAAGAGGCTATATAGTAGCATTGGAGATTCAGTCTACGTTGATGGATAAGATCAGAGAAGCCCAGAAGACTGACAAGGAGATTGCTTCTATTAAGGAGAAAATAAGCAAAGGAAAAGCTAAAGGATTTCGTGAGGATGAGCATGATACCCTATGGTTTGAAGACCGGATTTATGTGCCTAATGATTCGGAGATCAGGAAATTGATTCTGCAAGAGGCCCATGATTCACCATATTCGATTCACCCAGGAAATACCAAGATGTATTTGGATTTGAAGGATATTTTCTGGTGGACCGGAATGAAGAAGGATATTGCGGAGTATGTAGCAGTTTGTGATGTATGTCAGAGAGTAAAGGCAGAGCATCAGAAGCCAGCAGGATTGCTACAGCCATTGCCGATACCTGAATGGAAGTGGGATAAGCTGGGCATGGATTTTATCACAGGATTGCCCAGAACTCATTCAGGCTATGACTCGATATGGGTTATAGTCGATCATTTGACAAAGGTAGCTCATTTCATCCCAGTGAAGACTACCTATACTAGTGCCAAGTTGGCAAAGATATACATGACCAGAATCGTATGTCTGCATGGAGTTCCAAGGAGCATTGTATCAGATAGAGGAACCCGGTTTACCTCAAAGTTCTAGAATCAGTTGCATGAAACTTTGGGTACCAGGCTAGAGTTCAGTAGAGCTTTCCATCCACAGACAGATGGACAGACCGAGAGAGTCAATCAGATTTTGGAGGATATGCTGAGAGCTTGTGCGCTAGATTACGGATCTAGTTGGGACGAGAATTTGCCATACGCAGAATTCTCTTATAACAACAGTTATCAATCCAGTTTGAAAATGGCCCCTTTCGAAGCCTTGTACGGAAGGAGGTGCAGGACCCCGTTGTCATGGGATGAAGTTGGAGACCGCCAGTTGTTTGGACCAGATCTGATTGAGGAGTCTGAATAGAAAGTAAAATTGATTCGCGATAGGCTCAAGGTAGCCCAGTCCAGACAGAAGAGCTACGCAGATTCAAAACGCAAGGAGACAGTTTACGAAGTCGGAGACCGAGTTTATCTTCGAGTATCTCCACTTCGAGGAGTTAAGCGTTTTGGAGCTAAGGGAAAGTTAGCTCCACGTTTTGTAGGACCGTACAAAGTTGTGGAGCGTATGGGAGAAGTAGCCTACAAGTTGGAATTTCCCAAAGGATTGTCAAGAGTTCACGATGTGTTCCACGTTTCCCAGTTAAAGAAGTGACACGCAGAGATGGCTGATATACCGCTAAGAGATACAGTGCCGCAGGAAGCGATTCAGTTGGACAGTGATTTGACCTATGAGGAGAAACCAGTTAAGATTCTTGAGTATGTCAGCCGAGTCACCCGCAGCAAGGTTATCAAGTTTTGCAAAGTTTAGTGGAGCCACCACACGGAGGATGAAGCCACCTGGGAATGAGAGGAAGATCTGTTGAAGGACCACCCTCACCTATTTTCTAGCCAACCCGAATCTCGAGGGCGAGATTCATCTTAAGGGGGGTAGGTTTATAACATCCCAAATTTTCAATTTGGAATGTTATACAATAGATCATCATTGCATATCATATTTATTGCATTTTTGTTGATCCTAGAAATTTCACGCAACTCAAGGACCCTCGGAGAGAGTTGGGGATTTCGTTATATTCATATTTAAGTTGTCTCAAATTTTGAAAATAGGATCATTTGATTTTATTTATTTTATCTTCAATTATTTCTATTATAAAAATTATGAGAGAGGGAATAAAATGACTTTCCCAAAATAAAGAAATATTGGGGATTTAATAAAAAATCAAATAAGATTTTATTTTGGTTTTATTTGCTATTTTATTTGAATTTAGGAAAAATTGCACGTTTTCAAAAATTGCATTTAGGGCCAAGAAAATGTTCATCCTGTTCTAAATATTTTATTTAGACGGTGAAATTTTGTTTTGGCATTTTTAGAATTTTATTTATTTTTCTAGAATTTTTTTAGTTGCAGCGTTATTGTTTTAAAGAAAAAAGAGACCCCGCGCCCGACTGGGCCAAGGGCCCAGCCGAGCTGGCCGGCCCAGCCAGCCGCCGCCGCCTCCCGCCTGGGTCGGGACAGGAGTCCCGACCGCCGCCGCCACCGAGTCCGGGGAGGCCCCGCCTCCCACGGCCGCCCCCTTCCCCAATTCGTCGCCTCCCCCCTTTATAAACCCCGCCAGACCCCCCCCTGCAGCCCCACACCCGCCGCCGCCTCCCCACGCCGCCGCACGCCGCCGTCGCGCCGCAGCCGCCTCCCCACACCACCAGCGTCGCCGCCGCACGCCACCCGCCGCCGCCGGAGCCTCGCCGGAGCCCCGAGCCAAGGTAGCCGCCGCTCCGGTTTTCTGAGAAAAGCCGTTTCGGTTTTTTTAGAAAACCCTAGTTTTCGTTTTTTTAATAGATTTGTTTTTTTCTCTGGTTTATTTATTTAGCGAGCGTTCACTCGTTCACTCGTTTTATCGAACGCGTTCATCGTTTAGTTCCAGTTAACGAACGTTCGTTCGTTAACCCGTTCATTGTTTTTCTTTTTCTCGGATTAAATCCGCAATTTTTTGATCGCGATTTCTGATCCGATGTTCATTTTAGTTTAACTTTTCGCCCGTTTGTCGGAATCAGGCGATTCAAGCGCCTGGAGTTTCGTCTCGAAACCCTCTTTCCGTTTAACCAACTCAAATAAGTTTTGCCTCTATAAAAATTGCCTTAGATCTAGAATAGTAAACAAAGCCTTTTTCTTTTGCCGTTTGTCTTTCGTTGCTTCATTTGATTTGGTTCTTTTTGCCAACCAGAGTTCTTAAGTTTAACTATCTGGTTAGATCTCTTATTCGAGTTTTACCTGTGCATTAGATGAGTACTTATTGTATGCTTGTTTGTTTGCGATAGAGTACCCGGAGTGCGCCGCTTGCTACTTCGAATCGCTAGGTTTTGCGGATTATCAGCAAGGCAAGTAACACTTTGATCATACCATCCTACTACCCAGTTTTTATTGCATTAGATCAATCCTCACACCATTGCATGATTAGGATCTAATTAAATTGTGGGTCTGGGAAGTAGATGAGGTAGTACCTATTACCTGTTTATTATCAAACCTTTGGGAGTTACTTCTACGTTTGCTTCTTATGCCATGCTATGCTAGTATACGTGGATTGGGTGAGTGAAATCCATGACAGATGTGAGAATGTTAAAATTAATGGTTTATCTAAGGTGGCAACTTAAATACACATCTGGGTGGATTGAGGCACCTGGGTATTCCAGCGATTGCCTGTTTTTCTTTGGACAGCCACCCAGGCTCAAAGGGATCATGAGATTATTCATGCTAGAAACTTCTGTGTGCAGCCACAAGCTACTATGAGCTCTAGCATAGTTGACTAAGTCATGTGAACTCTTATAGTGGTAGACTAGCAGATGTAGGGGATGTAGGTGGTACGGTCTACCCATCCTAAGGTGCAAACGCTTCTGAAAGACTATGGCTCGGTCATCTGTTTCTCAAACACCATGTAGTGCGAGAAATCCAACGGAGGAGATCGAGTCTTGTGGGGAAAAGTGCACAAACCTCTGCAGAGTGTATAAACTAATCATGGTTAGCTATGTCCCCGGTTATGGACATCTTGAGTATCTAGTACTTGGATTATCATGTGAATCTCATCATGTTACTCTAATTAATTTTGTTGGGTTTAATGATGATGCTTAATTGGGATTGAGAATGCTGTCAACCATTCTCAATGTTTAACAACTACCATGATAGTTAAATAAAATTTATTCCTTTGTAGTAGGGAAAAATTTGCTTTACGCAAAACTGTAACCATAGAGCTTTCCACTAGCCAAATATGCATGTAGTATAGCATTATTCTTTTATTGCTCTCTATGTGTTACCTTGCCAGCATATTCCATGTGCTGACCCATTTCGGGCTGCAACGTTCATGTTGCAGACTTTTCAGACGATGAGTAAGATGCCTTTTAGGTCGTGGTTCTATACTCAGTGATGCCGTTGGAGTTGATGGACTCACTTATCTTCCAAGCCTTCCAATGTTATCGTTATTAGATGGCCTTAAACCATATTTATTGTAATAAGTTCTCTTTTGAGACACTCGATGTAATAAGTGTGTGATTGCTACTCTGTTATAAATCCTTCAACTACTGTGTGGTGTCAGCATTACTGATCCAGGGATGACACCTGAGCACAGAGATTGGACCGTTTGAGGTCTGGTAGTTACATATAAAGTCCATGTGTTTCTTCAATAGGCGGTAAATTAAGACCATGTATTTTTTCAATAGGAGCTAAATTCTTAACATCTTTAGCTTTAATACCCTTTTCTTTCATGGATTTCTTTGCCTCTTGCATATCTTCAGGACTGAGAAATAGAACACCCCTTTTCTTCGGAATTGGTTTAGGAATAGGCTCAGGAGTTGGCTTAGGAAGTGTCCAATTATTTTCATTTGTAAACATATTATTCAATAGAATTTCAGCTTCATCCGGTGTTCTTTCCCAGAAAACAGAACCTACACAACTATCCAGGTTATTTCTGGAAGCATCGATTAGTCCATTATAAAAGATATCAAGTATTTCATTTTTCTTAAGAGGATAATAAAGCAAAGCATTAAGTAATTGGAGAAGCCTCCCCCAAGCTTGTGGGAGACTCTCTTCTTCAATTTGCACAAAATTATATATATCCCTTAAGGCAGCTTGTTTCTTATGAGCAGGGAAATATTTAGCAGAGAAGTAATAAATCATATCCTGGGGACTACGCACACAACCAGGATCAAGAGAATTAAACCATATCTTAGCATCGCCCTTTATTGAGAACAGAAATATTTTAAGAATATAAAAGTAGCGAGTTCTCTCATCATTAGTGAATAGGGTGGCTATATCATTTAATTTAGTAAGATGTGCCACAACAGTTTCAGATTCATAGCCATAAAAAGGATCAGATTCAACCAAAGTAATTATATCAGGATCAATAGAGAATTCATAATCCTTATCAGTAACAAAGATAGGTGAAGTAGCATAAGCAGAATCATATTTCATTCTAGCATTCAGAGTTTTTTGTTTAAGCTTAGCTAATAATTTCTTAAGATCACTTCTATCATTGCAATTAAGGAAGTATCTTTTAGTTTCTTCATCCATAACATAGACCTCAGGCACAACATGTAATTCATATTTATTAGGGGAGCCTTCATAATCACTTTCATCAGTATTATCAGTTTCAATAATTTCATTCTCTCTAGCCCTAGCGAGTTGCCCATCAAGAAATTCACCGAGTGGCACACTAGTATCAGGCATAGAAGTAGTTTCATCATAAGTATCATGCATAGCAGAAGTGGCATCATCAATAATATGCGACATATTAGAATTAATAGCAGAAGCAGGTTTAGGTGTCGCAAGCTTACTCAAAACAGAAGGTGAATCAAGTGGAGAGCTAGATGGCAGTTCCTTACCTCCCCTCGTAGTTGAGGGATAAATCTTGGTTCTTGGATCTTTCAAGTTCTTCATAATGATAAGCAGATATAAATCCCAAGTGACTCAAAGAATAGAGCTATGCTCCCCGGCAATGGCGCCAAAAATAGTCTTGATAACCCACAAGTATAGGGGATCGCAACAGTTTTCGAGGGTAGAGTATTCAACGCAAATTTATTGATTCGACACAAGGGGAGACAAAGAATATTCTCAAGTATTAGCAGTTGAGTTGTCAATTCAACCACACCTGGAAACTTAATGTCTGCAGCAAAGTATTTAGTAGCAAAGTAATATGATACTAGTGGTAACAGTAGCAAAAGGTAACGGTAACAAAAGTAATATTTTTGGTGTTTTGTAGTGATGACAACAATAGCAACAGAAAAGTAAATAAGCGAAGAACAATATATGGAAAGCTCGTAGGCAATGGATCGGTGATAGAGAATTATGCTGGATGTGGTTCATCATGTAACAGTCATAACCTAGGGTGACACAGAACTAGCTCCAATTCATCAATGTAATGTAGGCATTATTCTGAATATAGTCATACGTGCTTATGGAAAAGAACTTGCATGACATCTTTTGTCCTACCCTCCCGTGGCAGCGGGGTCCTAGCGGAAACTAAGGGATATTAAGGCCTCCTTATAATAGAGTACCGGACCAAAGCATTAACACATAGTGAATACATGAACTCCTCAAACTACGGTCATCACCGAGAGTGGTCCCGATTATTGTCACTTCGGGGTTGCCGGATCATAACACATAGTAGGTGACTATAGACTTGCAAGATAGGATCAAGAACTCACATATATTCATGAAAACATAATAGGTTCAGATCTGAAATCATGGCACTCGGGCCCTAGTGACAAGCATTAAGCATAGCAAAGTCATAGCAACATCAATCTCAGAACAGAACATAGTGGATACTAGGGATCAAACCCTAACAAAACTAACTCGATTACATGATAAATCTCATCCAACCCATCACCGTCCAGCAAGCCTATGATGGAATTACTCATGCACGGCGGTGAGCATCATGAACTTGGTGATGGAGGATGGTTGATGATGACGATGGTGATGGATTCCCCTCTCCGGAGCCCCGAACGGACTCTAGATCAGCCCTCCCGAGATAGTTTAGGGCTTGGCGGCGGCTCCGTATTGTAAAACGCGATGAATCTTTCTCTCTGATTTTTTTCTCTCCGAACATGAATATATAGAGTTGGATTTGAGGTCGGAGGAGCTCCAGGGGGGCACGAGGTAGGGGCGCGTCCACGGGGGCAGGCGCGCCCCCCACCCTCGTGGCTAGGGTGTGGGCCCCTTGGTCTTGATCTTTTGCGAGTATTTTTTTATTATTTCCAAAAATAATCTCCATGAAGTTTCAGGTCATTCCGAGAACTTTTGTTTCTGCACATAAATAACACCATGGCAATTCTTCTGAAAACAGCGTCAGACCGGGTTAGTTCCATTCAACTCATGCAAGTTTGAGTCCAAAACAAGGGCAAAAGTGTTTATAAAAGTAGATACGACGGAGACGTATCACTCCCACGGATTGATAAACCTTAGGTCATCCACTTGAGGGAAATTTGCTACTGTCCTACAAACCTCTACACTTGCAGGCCCAACAACGTCTACAAGAAGAAGGTTGTGTAGTAGACATCAGATACTCGAGATTTTATTTCGTTACCTGCACCTGCTTTGTTTGACTCTCATGCCAGGAACAGATACACCGTCCTACTAGTGGACATCATTGCCTACCAGAACATGTTGGCAGCGGTAGAGGATGAGGTCCGGGAGTGGGACTCTCATGTGCCGCCGCCTCAGCACTTTCATATGCTACCGGGTGGCTACTACGGATGGTGATTACTAAGCTAGGCAAAAGCCTAAGCTTGGGGGAGTACGTTTTCTCACTGACATTTCATTTTAGTTGTCGGTGTTCATCCTCGTTCATTGTATGATCCATGTTAGGTTTATTTTCTTGCTTTCTTCTTTATGTGTTTAAAAAACTTTGAGAAAATCCAGAAATATTTTTTGCTTATTTTTGGTTTTTCTTTCTAGTTTAATTAGTTGTAGTATTAAAAGAAAACCCAAAAAGATTTCTCGCTTCTTCTTTAGGAGCTTTCCTGTGTAAATAGTTTTTCTTGTTTTTATTTTTCCTTCGTCAATTTACTTCCTTCAAGTAAATACTAAAACTCCAAAAATATTTTGATGTGTTTCTCTGAAATTCTTTTCTTATGTTGTGTCATTTTGAGGAGAAGACCACGATGAAAATGTTGAGTGGCTCTCATATGCATTATTGTTGATCTAACAAAGAGCCCATATTACTTTGTCTTCTCCTTTGAATAAAATGTTTGCATATTCCAGCTTAGTCCACGGCACTCTTGCACTATTGTTATTTTCATATCATTCAGTCATGCAAGTGAAAGGCAATAATGGCGATATTTGATGAAGTGACTGTGGCAAGGAAAAGCGGGTGTGAATTCAAATAGTTTTTGTTTTGGTAAATATGTTTAACTCGGTATCCATGATTCAGCATACTATGATTAAACATGTTTATGATGACAATTAGAGATTATAGTTGCTCATGCCATGCTTAAATAGCTAGGAGTGGATAATGATTTATCTTGGGTGTCAACATGCATTAAAATGTTTGTGATGTAGTATGATGATATGGTATCCTTCTCTGAATGTTTCAAATGGCTTGACTTGGCACATATTCACGCATGTAGTTGATTCAAAACCAACATAGCCTTCACGATATTTATGTTCATGGTGATTATATCCTACTCATGCTAGTATTCAATGTTAATTACTAACAATGCATGATTATGATCGTTTTCGCTCTCTAGCTGGTCGCTTCCCAATGTATTTGCTAACCTTCGCATGTACTAAGCGGGAAACTGCTTGTGCAACCAAACCCTTAAACTAAAGTTGTTCTACATGAGTCCACTATATCTACCTATATCAGTATTACCCTGCCGATCCAAGTAAATTTGCATGTGCCACCTCTAAATATTCAAATGAACATCAGTTTTGTGTGCCCGTGTCGCTTATGGAGCAACAGGGGGCGACCACTATATTCCATGCTAAGCGGGTTATTCTCATGATGAGTGTTTATTCACTCATTCTTGCACGAGAGGGGTTGGTAATCGGGATGCCCAGTCCCATCATTAAAATTGCAAAATAATAAAACAAACTCCCCCGGAAAGTTTTTGGTATGGAGGGCACCCGAGGATTCGTCTAGCCATGGCTTGTGTTTGTTGGTGGAGGGGGAGTAAACTTTACTTTACCGCTTGGGAACAGCCGCTAATTTGTTTAGCATGGAAGATATTGAAAACTCCCGGTCATGACGTTGACAGGAAAGGTATACCTCCCAAAATTACATTTGTCTCTGATTTAAGCTTTGAGCTCTAGCACCTCTGCAATTCCGTACTTCCCTATGCGAAGGGCCTATCCATTTACTTTATGTTATTTTACTTCTATTGTTGAGTCATCGCCTTATCAAACAAGCACCAGTCCTGATAGCACTATTGTCATTCTCGTGCATTGTCTGTAGTTAATGTTGTGTGCATCATGACTGGATCTCTTCCACCATGAATTACAATGTTTAGTCGCTGCTAGAACTTTGGAGGTGCTCTACATTTATGTTTTATGGTCTCCAAAAAGGCTAGCGAGATACCATGTTGTCATATTATATCATGATTGTTTTGACAAAGTGTTGGCATTTGAGATATTTTATTATTGCTCTCTAGTTGATTATGCCATTGGTATGAGAGAATATAGTTTCTAAGAGTTCTTATTTGCATGGTTAGTTATGATCTTTGTTGAAAACCTACGTATTATTTAAGCATATATATATATGTATAGATACAAGAACAAAAGAGTTCGTAAAAGTTTCTTTATAACTTTCAATTTGTCAACTGAATTACTTGAGGACAAGCAATGAGTTAAGCTTGGGGGGTTGATACGTCTCCATTGTATCTACTTTTCCAAACACGTCTGCTCTTGTTTTGGACTCTAATTTGAATGATTTGAATGAAACTAACACAGGCTGACGCTGTTTTCAGCAGAACTACCATGGTGTTATTTTTGGTGTAGCAATAAAAGTTCTCGGAATTGGACAAAACTTTTTGGAGATTTTTTAAGGAATATATAAAAAATAATAGAGTAAAGACCCACTAGAGGGGGGCCACCAGGTGCCCACGAGGTACCAGGGCACGCCCACCCCCTGGACGCACTCTGGTGGCTTGTGGGGCCCACGTGGCTCCGCTGATCATAATCTCAGCACTATAAATTCCTATTTCTCGAGAGAAAAATAGGAGGCGCTTTACGATATAGAGTCGTCGCCACCTTCATTGGGAGGCCAGATCTGGAGTCCGTTCGGGGCTCCGAAGAGGGGGATCTTCCATCATCGTCATCCTCAACCATCCTCCACCACCAATTTCATGATGCTCAACACCGGGAATAAGTAATTCCTCCATAGGCTTGTTGTACGGTGATGGGTTAGATGAGATTTATCATGTAATCGAGTTGGTTTTGTTAGGGTGTGTTTGGTTTCTGGAATGGACTGGAATGTCACGGGTCGGACCCGTTCCTGGGCCTAGTTCTCACGTTTGGTCCGCAGATGGAATGGTAACCAACTCGTTCCCGCAGACCGAATATTCGGCCCAGCTGCGGAATTGACTGGAACCTCCAAATTGAGCGGCTAACATGGAACCGTCTCCCTTGTCTCACTCCCGTCTCCCACAAACCCTGTCGACCGTCTCCTCCGCCGCCTCCCCTCACCTCCCTCCCTCCTCGATCTGCTCCACCGCCCTGATTCCTTCCAAATCTCGCCGCCGGCTCATTCTTCTTTTCTCTCTCGATCTGTAACACCGCAGGGGAGTCACGGACGGGGCATAAGACCCTCCTCTCTCAATATGCAGCTGTGTGGTGGCGTTCTTGCAGTGGGGCGGCGGTCTAGGCGTGATTCCGGTGGACTCATGGTTCGCTTTGCTCGTCTGTTCGTCTGTTAGATGGCGGCTCGTCCGTGCGCAGCTTGACCCTCTCCTTCCTTTTTGTTTCCTCAAATGGGAAAGTGCATGAGGACGACAACAAGCAGTGGACGGAGCGACGGCAGTCAGCGCTGGAAGCGGCGGTTTGATTTGTTGTCTTTCCAAGCCATGGCCAGCGGTGAAGGCTGAGTTCCCCTCCCCTATTGGTGAATTCTGCAACTCACCACAACAAGCAGTGTACAAATGGTTCTGTATGAGTTGTATAATTAACTCCGGTTTTACAAAATTTTGTTTGTATGCTTGTGAATGCACTTTGTTAACTGTTTGTGCTGCAAACAAAAATAAATATGTTGCTGAAAATTCAAAAACTATGGATGTAGTTCTATTTGCAAAGGCTATATTTGTTTCACATTTTACAACATCTTTATATGGGAGATAATCTCGCCATCCATATAAAAGAAATGAGTGGAATTTTGTCCCATTCCATTTCTCCAACCAAGCACAGGAGCATAATCGTTGCGTTCTATTTTTTAGCTCCAACCAAACATAGGAATGGAACCGACCCGTTCTCCTAGAATGGAACCATTCCATTCCATTCCATTTGGTACCTCAACTAAACACACCCTCAGGGCTTGATCCCTAGTATCCACTTTGTTCTGAGATTGATGTTTCTATGACTTTGCTATGCTTAATGCTTGTCACTAGGGTTGTGTTCTTGATCCTATCTTACAAGTTACGCGCACCTATTACGTGTTATGATCCGCATACCCCAAGGTGACAATAATTGGGATTCTTTACAGTGGTTACCGTAGTTTGAGGAGTTCATGTATTCACTATGTGTTAATGCTTTGTCCTGGTTCTATATTAAAAGGAGGCCTTAATATCCCTTAGTGTCCCTGTGGACCCCGCTTCCACGGGAGGGTAGGACAAAAGATGACATATAACTTCTTATCGCAAGCACGTATGACTATATACGGAATCCATGCCTACATTACATTGATGAATTGGAGCTAGTTCTATGTCGCCCTAGGTTATGAATGTTACATGATGAATGTTGTTCAAGATAATCACCGATCCAATGCCTACGAGCTTTTTACATATTGATCTTTGCTAAGTTACTATTGTTGCTACTACTATCGCAATTGCTACAAAACTGTTGATGTTACTATTACTGTTGTTGTTGCTACTGCTACTATTGCTACCAAATAATCATATTATTGTGCTACCGATCACTCTGCTACAGACATTTAGTCTCTAGGTGTGGTTGAATTGACAAATCAATCGCTAATACTTGCAAATATTCTTTGGCTCCCTTGTGACGAGTCAATAAATTTGGGTTGAATACTCTACCCTCGTAAACTATTGTGGTCCCCTATACTTGTGGGTTATCAGCACTGAACACAACGGCCTTGTGTATCGTAGCTCAAGTCCTGAAGGAATCTACCGTAGCTGTTGCTACTTCATGACGTCAAGCCAATCAAATCCACACAAACACCAAGTACTTCTTCCACTAGTTCTACGTCATGTGAAGCTATTGTTTTGTTCTTCTATTGCTATGGCCACTCCAAAAGCTACCAGGTGCTATTTGTTTTAGTTCTTTGCTCTGCATTAATTAATCTTCTCAAGAATTTTATACCGGCTTGTACTACTTTGTGGGCATAGATTTAATCTACTCATGGCCGCCATGAAGTATGATCTTCCAGTGCTGGACCGTGACACAAGGTTTTCCCTGTGGCAAGTCAAGATATGGACATTGTTGGCACAAGCCGACTATGATGATGCACTAGATAGTTTTGGGAAGAATAGAATTCAAGATTGGAGAGATGAGGAGAAAACAAGGGATCATAAGGCTTTGTCACAAATTCAACTCCATTTGCATAATAATATTTTGCGGGAAGTTTTGAGCGAGAAAACTGCCGCTGCTCTATGGTTAAAGCTAGAAGGCATTTGCATGACAAAAGATCTTACCAGTAAGATGCATCTAGAGCAAAATTATTCCTACACAGGTTACCCGAGGGAGGTAATGTTTTGAATCATATTTCAGAATTTAAAGAGATCATATATGATCTAGCTGCAATGGATGTCAAGTATGAAGAGGAAGATAATACTTTAATGTTACTTTGTTCACTCTCAAGTTCTTATACAAATTTTACAAACACCATATTATACAGTCGTGATACTCTCACGCTTAATGAAGTTTATGAAGCTTTGAACTCTAATGAGAAGATGAAACAATTGGTGCCTCATGATGGTTCAAGTTCATCCCAAGCCGAGAGATTATTTGTTCATGGTAGGACAAAGGAGAAGACTCACATAATGGAAACAGAGGCAAAAGTAAGAACGACTATCGGGGCCGGTCGCAATCCAGAGACAAGAAACAATATTGCAGATATTGCAAGAGAGATGGGCATGACATCTCAGAATGTTTCAAGTTGCAGAACAAGGAAAAGAGGAATGGTGCATATAAACTGAAAGATAACAAACAAGGTAAAAATTCTCCTAATGTTGCTCGTGATGATACTCTTGATGATGATCTTATTGTTATTGTTGGATGTGCTGAGACCAATGCTGAGTGGCTACTTGACACGGCATGTACTTTTCATATGTGCCCGCATAGACATTGGTTTCCTACTTCTGATTCTACAACTATTGCTAGTTCCGTTTTGGGTTTTGATATTCAACATTGAATATTGAAGGCATAGCTACCATTCGAATCAAGATATTTGATGGTATTGTTAGAACTTTGACAGATGTTCAGTATATTCGGAACATGAAGAGAAATCTTATCTCTGTTAGTGCCCTTGATGCAAAGGGATACAAGTGTTCAGGTGGAGATAGTGTGATGCGGAGCATCCCAAGGTCATCCCCATGGACCTACCTACATCTCCCACGACACCACTTGGACCAATGACAAGAGCTCGAGCAAAGGCTATTGAAACTAAGGTGAACTCGCTCCTCTCCGAACTACCACTTTCTACATATGAGACATGGCTACTACCTCAAGCGGAGACCCTATGTGTGATCAGGTATTTGGAGGAAGGCCACGGATCATCTACACCCATTGGATGAGACGGGAGGACACCAAGTACAAGGGACAAGAAGAAGAGCTGCCAAAAGTCTACAACCACCGGACGACCGGTCTGGACCGGACGTCCGACGCCTGGAAGCGCCAGCCAGCCTGCGCATGCTACAACGGCCGGACTACCATCAAGGACTGGACGTCCGACAACTCCACCCAGTGCCCGGACGACCGAGCCCCTCCGGACATCCGGTGTCACCCAACCGAAGGGAAACCATCGCAAGTCCGAAGGCTTCGGACGACCGACGACCGGACGTCCGACCTTCTCCAGAAATCCGACGCCGCCTGACCCGAGCCAAAATGTCGGACGTCCGACCGCTTCTGGACGTCCGGATCACCGCGAACCACCGGACGTCTGACAGCATCTGGACGACCGACACCTGTCTGTGCACAGTGTGTTGGGCCGAGGCCCATGTACCCATTCACCCCCTTAGACTATATATACACCTCCTCCCTCTTCCTTGGGTTAGAAAAGGATTAGCTCATTTGAGAGATAGAGCTTTGCTCATCCACTTGGTTACTTCTCCATTGGAGTTCACGACATCTACGGAGAAGATCCACAAAGTGGATCCAAGACCCCTAATAGGAAGACCCTCAAGACCTCCTCATGGAGAAGAACTTGCTACTTGTATCGTCCCTTGTTGATTGTGGATCGTGTATCTCTTTGTGTTTCAAGGATCTAGCACATGTGTAATCGAATCTTGTTGGTTTGAGTGATTTCTCTCATGTTTTCCCCTCGTGTTCTTTGTGTTCCTCATAGGATTACCTCCAAATCGTGAAAGATTGGCCCTAGGGTTTCCACCCTACATCATCTTGGTATCATGAGCCTTGGTTGATCACGAATTTGGAGCCCCTACCCTTGTTTTCTAGCCTTGTTTTGTTGTGATCTTCCCCAAATTCGAAAATCCACACAAAAATAGCCCCAATTTTTTTTGTTGGTGTGATGAAGTTTTGTTGGATTTGATTCATGGATTTGCTTTGCCACGAGTGGATCTAGCTTTTCCCCACCTTCCCACCTTTTTCGTCCATAAATTCGTCCAATCCCCCCCCCATCACGAACCCTAGGAGTTCATCCCATGCCCGAAATCGCCCAGGCACCATGTTGGGGAACGTAGTAATTTCAAAAAAAATCCTACGCACACGCAAGATCATGGTGATGCATAGCAACGAGAGGGGAGAGTGTTGTCTACGTACCCTCGTAGACCATAAGCGGAAGCGTTATGACAACACGGTTGATGTAGTCATACGTCTTTACGATCGACCGATCCTAGTACCGAAAGTACGACACCTCCGTGATCTGCACACGTTTGGCTCAGTGACATCCGACGAACTCTTGATCCAGCTGAGTGTCGAGGGAGAGCTTCGTCAGCACGACGGTGTGATGACGATGATGATGATGCTACCATCACAGGGCTTCACCTAAGCACTACGATAATATGACCGAGGTGGGTTATGGTGGAGGGGGGCACCACACACGGCTAAGGGATCAATGATCAACTTGTGTGTCTATGGGGTGCCCCCTGGCCACGTATGTAATGATCAAGACATACCAAGTACCCATCATAAACTCTTCTCCCTCGCATTACATTATTTGCCATTTGCCTCTCGTTTTCCTCTCCCCCACTTCACCTTTGCCGTTTTATTCACCCTTTTTCCGTTCGTCTCTTGCCGCTTGCCTCTTGTGTGCTTGTTCCTAGTGCGGTTTGTTGCCATCATGTCTGAAACTGGGGAGGTTATCAATGAAAAGGATAGTAGTAACAATGGGGGAAACGTTGATGCTTTTGATTATCCTCATGAAGAACCTACTATTTTACACACTAAAAAGTTTCGGATTGGTAGTGGTAATATTATTGGAAAAGGAGTTATTCAAGATTTCTTTACTTGCACTGGTGCTTTGCCCACTATGGGCGGGTCTATTCTTCATAAAACTAGTAGTCTTGCGGATGTTATATCTTTGCTCGTGGTTGAACTTGAAAGACAATTTATCCACATGCATCCTTGCATACAGAGGATTTTTCTAGAATTTTCCAATATTGAGTATTCTTCTGTTAAGCGAGCAGCTACCATCTTTTTAGCCCATGAGTTCAGATGTATAATAAAAGAGGCCAACGAAATTTTTGCGCATTATAGGGTGGATTCCGGTCGTCCTCCCATAGAAGCAATCCTTTTTTATCAAGAAGACATGATGCGCTTACGATCTTTAGATCATGTTGCTTATAATGAAAACATTAGAAAAAAGGTTCCTACCGATGTTCTAGTTGACAGGATTTATGAACTTAATGATAATTTTGCTATCCAGAACAATGGGTTAGGTCTTTCCCTTGAACAAAGGCTCATGACTTTTGCCAAAAGAATGCTTATAATGATGAATTGGTTTTGCAATATGAGGGGCTAAAGGAGGAACCAATACCTCCTGAGCTTGATCTTGGGGACTTTTGCCCCATTAAATTTAGCCCTTTTGATTACTTTTTCTTGCCACAAAGAAAACTTGCTGCTGAACGTAGGGAGTATGAGATGAGTTTTCGCGATTTGCCTTATCATTATCATGGTAATACCTAGATCTATTCTTGCTTTCATGCCTAGCTAGGGGCGTTAAACGATAGCGCTTGTCGGGAGGCAACCCAAATTTATTTTTGTTCTTTACTTTTTGTCCATGTTTAGTAGTAAATAATTTATCTAGCCTCTGTTATGATTGTGTTTTTTATGTTTTAATTAGTGTTTGTGCCAAGTAAAGCCTTTAGGATCTTCTTGGGTGATTGTTGTTTGATCTTGCTGAAAAAAATAGAAAGTATGTGCTACCAAAAATAATTTTAATTTTTTACCAGAGAGCGATAAAATACCAGTTCCAACTGAAGTAGATCAATATACAAATTATTTAGGTCTTCCTATGTTTTCAAAAAATTTGGAGTTACATAAGTATTCGAAACCTCCAGATTGCAACAGAGTGTTCTGTTTTGACAGATTCTGTTTTTCATGTGTAGTTTGCTTATTTTGATGAATCTATGGCTAGTATCGGGGGGTATGAACCATAGAGAAGTTGGAATACAGTAGTTTTAACACCAATATAAATAAATAATGAGTTAATTACAGTACATTAAAGTGGTGGTTTGTTTTCTTATACTAACGGACCTCATGAGATTTTCTGTTGAGTTTTGTGTTGTGAAGTTTTCAAGTTTTTGGGTAAAGATTTGATGGATTTTGGAACAAGGAGTGGCAAGAGCCTAAGATTGGGTATGCCCATGGCACCCCAAGGTAAAATTCGAGGACAACCAAAAGCCTAAGCTTGGGGATGCCCCGGAAGGCATCCCCTCTTTCATCTTTGTCTATCGGTAACTTTACTTGAGGCTATATTTTTATTCACCACATGATATGTGTTTTGCTTGGAACGTCTTGTATTATTTGAGTCTTTGCTTTTTAATTTACCACAATCATCCTTGATGTACACACCTTTTGGGAGAGACACACATGAATCGGAATTTATTAGAATACTCTATGTGCTTCACTTATATCTTTTGAGCTAGATAATTTTGCTCTAGTGCTTCACTTATATCTTTTTAGAGCACGGTGGTGGTTTTATTTTATTAGAAATTATTGATCTCTCATGCATCACATATATTATTCTGAGAGTCGTTTAGAACATCATGGCAATTTTCTTTGGTTATGAAATTAGTCCTAATATGATGGGCATTCAAGATGGGTATAATAAAAACTTTCATATAGAGTGCATTTAATAGTTTGGTACTTGACAATTGTTTTGAGATATAAAGATGGTAATATTAGAGTCGTGCTAGTTGAGTAATTGTGAAATTGACAAATACTTGTGTTGGGGTTTGCAAGTCCTGTAGCATGCACGTATGGTAACCGTTGTGTGAAAAATTTGAAGCATGAGGTGTTCTTTGAGTGTCTTCCTTATGAGTGGCGGGCGGGGACGAGCTATGGTCTTTTCCTACCAATCTATCCCCCTAGGAGCATGCGTGTAGTGCTTGGTTTTGATGACTTGTAGATTTTTGCAATAAGTATGTGAGTTCTTTATGACTAATGTTGAGTTCATGGATTATACGCACTCTCACCCTTCCACCATTGCTAGCCTCTCTTGTGCCGCGCAACTTTCGCCGGTTACCATAAACCCATCATTTACCTTCCTCAAAACAGCCACCATACCTACCTATTATGGCATTTCCATAGCCATTCCGAGATATATTTCCATGCAACTTTCCGCCGTTCCATTTATTATGACATGCTTCATCATAGTCATATTGCTTTGCATGATCATGTAGTTGACATCGTATTTGTGGCATGGCCACCATTCATAATTTTTTATACATGTCACTCTTGATTCATTGCACATCCCGGTACAGCGCCGGAGGCATTCACATAGAGTCATATTTTGTTCTAAATATCGAGTTGTAATTCTTGAGCTGTAAGTAAATAAAAGTGTGATGATCTTCATTATTAGACCATTGTCCCATGTGAGGAATGGATGATGGAGACTATGATTCCCCCATAAGTCGGGATGAGACTCTGGACAAAATAAATAAATAAAGAGGCCATAAAAAAAGAAGGCCCAAACAAAAAAATATAAATGAGAGAAAAAGAGAGAAGGGGCAATATTACTATCCTTTTTCCACACTTGTGCTTCAAAGTAGCACCATGATCTTCATGATAGAGAGTCTCTTATGTTGTCACTTTCATATACTAGTGGGGATTTCTCATTATAGAACTTGGCTTGTATATTCCAATGATGGGCTTCCTCAAATTGCCCTAGGTCATCATGAGCAAGCAAGTTGGGTGCACACACACTTAGTTTCTGTTGTTGAGCTTTCATACACTTATTGCTATAGTGCATCCGTTGCATGGCAATCCCTACTCACTCACATTGATATCTATTGATGGGCATCTGCATAGCCCATTGATACGCCTAGTTGATGTGAGACTATCTTCCTCCTTTTTATCTTCTCCACAACCACCATTTCTATTCCACCTATAGTGCTATGTCCATGGCTCGCGCTCATATATTGCGTGAAAGTTGAAGAAGTTTGAAAAGGCTAAGTATGAAACAATTGCTTGGCTTGTCATCGGGGTTGTGCATGATGGGAGCATCTTGTGTGGCGGAAATGAAGCATGGCCAAACTATTTGATGTTGTAGGGATGAGCTTTCTTTGGCTATGTTATTTTGAGAAGACATAATTGCTTGGTTAGTATGCTTGAAGTATTATTATTTTTATGTCAATACTAAACTTTTGTCTTGAATCTTTTGGATCTGAACATTCATGCCACAATAAAGAAAATTACATTGAAATTATGTTAGGTAGCATTCCACATCAAAAATTCTATTTTTATAATTTACCTACTCGAGGACGAGAAGGAATTAAGCTTGGGGATGCTTGATACGTCTCCAACGTATGTATAGTTTTTTATTATTCCATGCTATTACATTATCTATTTTGTATGTTTAATGGGCTTTAATATGCTCTTTTATATTATTTGTGGGACTAACCTATTAACCGGAGGCCCAGTGCCAGTTTCTGTTTTTTTGGCCTATTTCAGTGTTTCGTAGAAAAGGAATATCAAACGGAATCCAAATGGAACGAAACCTTCACGAGGATCTTTCTTGGAACAAACGCAAACCAGGAGACTTGGAGTGGAAGTCTGGAACTCCGTGAAGCTTCCACGAGATAGGAGGGCGCGCCCAGGGGGGTAGGCATGTCCCCCACCCTCGTAGGCCCCACGGAGCTCCACCGACATGCTTCTTTCGCCTATATATACTCTTATACCTTAAAAACATCAGGGGGATCCACGAAACCACTTTTCCACCGCCGCAACCTTCTATACCCATGAGATCCCATCTGGGGCCTTTTCCGGCGATCTGCCGGAGGGGGATTCGATCACGGAGGGCTTCTACATCAACACCATAGACTCTCCGATGATGTGTGAGTAGTTTACCACAGACCTTCGGGTCCATAGTTAGTAGCTAGATGGCTTCTTCTCTCTCTTTGGTTCTCAATACAAAGTTCTCCTTGATGTTCTTGGAGATCTATTCGATGTAATACTTTTTGCGGTGTGTTTGCTGAGATCTGATGAATTGTGGATTTATGATCAAGTTTATCTATGAATAATATTTGGTTCTTCTCTGAATTCTTATATGCATGATTTGATATCTTTGCAAGTCTCTTCTAATTATCGGTTTAGTTTGGCCTACTATATTTATCTTTCTTGCAATGGGAGAAGTGCTTAGCTTTGGGTTCAATCTTGCGGTGTCCTTTCCCAGTGACAGCAGTAGGGGCAGCAAGGCACGTATTGTATTGTTGCCATCAAGGATAAAAAGATGGGGTTTATATCATATTGCTTGAATTTATCCCTCTACATCTTGTCATCTTGCCTAAAGCATTACTCTGTTCTTATGAACTTAATACTCTAGATGCATGCTGGATAGCGGTCGATGTGTGGAGTAATAGTAGATGTAGAATCATTTCGGTCTACTTAACACAGACATGATGCCTATGTTCATAGTCATTGCCTAGATATTCTCATAATTATGCACTCTTCTATCAATTGCTCAGCAGTAATTTGTTCACCCACCGTAATACATGCTATCATGAGATAAGCCACTGGTGAGACCTATGGCCCCCGGGTCTCTTTCGTATTATATTGCATCTTTTTTTATTATCGCATCTCGTTTACTATTTTGCAATCTTTACTTTCCAATCTATACAACAAACATACCAAAAATATTTATCTTACTATCTTTATCAGATCTCACTTTCACAAGTGACCTTGAAGGGATTGACAACCCCTTTATCGCGTTGGTTGCGAGTACTTGATTTTTTGTGCAGGTACTAGGTAACTTGCATGTTATCTCCTACTGGATTGATACCTTGATTCTCAAAAACTGAGGGAAATACTTACGCTACTTTGCTGCATCACCCTTTTGTCTTCAAGGGAAAACCAACGCATGATCAAGAGGTAGCAATCACAGCCACACATCTTCGCCTCGGACTCGTCATCGACAACAACCGACCTATAATTTTGACACCCTCACCGTAAGCAACTACGGTAACTTCCACATCATCTTGGTATTGCCGTATATCATCATTCTTGCCATTTCATTGATAACCACCATAGCCCATTTTGCGTTACCTTCCTATTGAGACTAGCCTTTGAGTATTGCCGGCAATGTAATGTGTGCACATTAGTGATCATACTTCCCATTGCATACATACCATATTATCTTGGTACATATCTTGGTATCATATTTTGCGTCACAAGGTTGTCATCGCATATACACAATTGCATCTTAAGAGCTCCAAAGAGAGAGAGCCAAACAAGCTTTTAAGCAAAAGAGAAAGATAAGCAAAGAGCTCATAAGCAAGAACCATAACATCATACTACATTAAGATTGTCATAATCGATCATCTTGGATCATATCATTGGAATGCCATACATATAGCATACTTGGGACAGAAGTCGTTGCATTTTTGCTTTGTAGGTTGTGCACAAGTCTCATATCTGCCTATTGTGCAATCGTGCTAGCGTCTCTCTAGTGTTGTGCAACAAGAGCATTTTCGTGGATTCCACATTTTGGCTCATTCCTTGGTTGCACGACCCCATTTATCTATCCGTGTGTGTGTGTGTGTCCGTGTACCATATCTTGCTATTGGTCTACTTGTTGCATTTGTAAATTTGCGAATCTTTTCCAACATTATTGAGGCTCACTAACAATTGCATCAACTTTTGTGCCACCATCGTAACCGACAAGAATTGGTACCAATTGTGCTATTTCCTTGTTACATCATTGAGTGATCTTTGATCCACCTTCAACATCGGTCAAGGTACATTTGGTATAAGTTCTTCTCTTTCTACCACTCACATATTTGCTTGGAATGATGGATAGGCCAAGTTCTTCTACCAACCCACTCTTCATCGAGCAAGATGACGACCCGAACAACTACGTCACCAAAAGACACCTCTTCGGTGCACAACGAGCTTTGTATCAACAACAACAAGCATTGAGTGATCACCTCGACAAACTCGCCACCGACTTGCGTCTCTCCGAGCAACGTACAAGAGACTGCTTCGACAACAAGCTCAACGAACAAAAACAAGAGAACAACGCAAGAATGGATGAGATTCATGCCTTGTTGGTCAACCGCTCTTCTACCGCTTCGTCCTACTCAAGGCGGAGCCGCTGGAATCGACACTCCGATGACACCATCTATGTCTCAAGTACACCGACATCGAACACTCTTCGACGAGTCGCGCGTCAAGATCGTCAAGCAAACCGCAATCCTCTTCACGACACCGATCATCAAGAGCAACTTCGAGCGCAAGAACATCGACATTGCCAAAACCAAGCTACCTTGGCGCAAGCACAAGTATGGCAACGTCTAAGCCAACAAGAGGAAGAGCGAGCATGCCAACACCAAGACGAACAAGATGCCGAGGCACAACGTCAAGAACAACTATGGCGAGAAGCTCAAGCACTTGAGGCGCAATGTGCCCTCCAAGAAACAAGTTGCGTTGTAGCCGCACGCAACCGGCATACTCGTGAGCAAGAAGAACTGATTCACGAAGAAGTCCAAGAGAGGAACTATCAAGCATGATTGCATCGTCAAGTCCCTCCACAAGATCTGCAAGAACCACAAGTTCACCAAGAGAAACTTGGCAATGACAATCCTCCACGCCAAGAGCAACATGAGGTTGACAACCCTCCACATCAAGTGCGACATCATCCATGACCACAACACAACAAAGAGCAACGCTATGGCAAGCTTGATGCCCAAGTTCACCGGGAGCAATGATCCCGAAGAGTACCTTTCATGGGCATTGAAGGTTGACAAAATCTTCCATTTGCACAACTATGAGGAAGAGAAGAAGATCGCCATGGCATCCCTTGAGTTCCAAGACTACGTCCTCATTTGGTGGGAACAATTCATTGAGCGCCGTGAGGCAATAGGTGAACCACCCATCACTACTTGGGTGCAAATAAAGGATGTCATGAGAGCATGTTTCGTGCCAACCTACTACAACCGTGACCTCTTCAAGAAACTCCAACTACTCAAGCAAGGAACAAAGAGCGTTGGAGAGTACTGCAAGGAAATGGAGATTGCCATGATACGAGCTAATGTCACAGAAGATGATGAGCAAACTATGGCACGTTTCTTGAATGGACTCAATCATACTATCAATAAGATCGCCAACTTCCAACCTTACTCAAACCTCATCGAGCTAGTGCACCAAGCCACTAGGGCGGAGTGACAAGTGCAAGATGACTTCAAGTATGCCAAGTTCTCTTCCAAGTCCTACGGCTTCTCCAACAACCAAGCTTCAACGACTCCAACACCTTCTACCTCGACCAAACCTCCTACAAGCAACGGTGACAAGTCAAGTTACAAGAAAACTTCGACCACCTCGAGTCATCGTGCATGGCCACTTGCTCAAGGGCCTCCATCTCCTCTTCACTCATGGATTCATATGTTCCGTCGCCGTTGAGGATCATGTTGCGCTTGTTGTTACACTCAAAGGACTTGTGGCCTCGGCCGCCGCATGTGATGTGAAGCACTTGATTGAACTTGTCTTGGTGGTCTCATCCGGTGGAGTTGTAGATGATGAAGCTCTCGGCTTGGAGTTGCTTGTAGTAGGACCGACGCGGGAATGAAGATGAAGATGATCAAGTCTTTTGTGACAAAGATTCGAGCCCTAATCGCGTTTTCTCCAAGGTCTTGACACTTCAACATCAACAAGACGAAGACCAAAGATGCCATATCTTCCACACCAAGGCCGACATCAATGGAAGGTTCGTGAAGGTCATTATCAATGTAGGTAGTTGCCATAACTTGGCGAGTGAAGAACTATGTTCCAAGCTCCAATTGGTCAAGATGAAGCACCCACATCCCTACAAGGTCCAATGGCTAAGAGACTCCGGCACTATCCAAGTCGAGCATATGGTGCAAGTTTCCTTCAAGATCGGAGCATACGAGGACACATTGGAGTGTGATGTTGTTCTGATGTCCATTTGCCACCTCCTTCTTGGATGGCCATGGCAATTTGATCGAGGCGTCATCCACAACGGGCGAACAAATCATTATAGCTTCAAGACGAAGGGAAAGGAGTATGTGCTACGACCTATGCCTCCAAGCCAAGTGATCGCCGACAAGCAAGCCACCCATCATGGAGAGAAGTGAGAGAGCGAACCACCAAAAAGAGAGTGAGCGCCACAAGCCCAAATTGAGTGCCTCCACGATGAGCGACAAGAAAAACTTAGTGAAATTTGCCACCAAAAGTGAGATGAAAGAAGTGTGTGAGAACCCATCAAGTGCCATGCACTATGTCCTTTTGTGCAAGGACGAGCCACCAAAAACTAACACCTCTCACGATCTACCTTTAGTGTTATCTTCTCTATTGCAGGAATTCCAAGATGTATTCCCCGACGAGCTACCTCCGGGTCTACCTCCACTACGAGGCATCGAACACCGCATCGACCTCATCCCCGGAGCACCCCTTCCTAACAAGGCTCCCTACTGCATCAACCCCGAGGAAACCAAGGAGATCCAACGGCAAGTACAACAACTCATCGACAACGGCCATGACCGTGAAACCTTGAGCCCTTGTGCCATCCCGGTAATCCTTATTCCCAAGAAAGATGGTACATATCACATGTGTTCTAATTGTCGTCCTATCAATACTATTACTGTGTGTTATCGTTACCCCATTCCACGCCTAGATGATATGCTAGATGAGCATAGCGGAGCCGCAGTTTTCTCTAAAATTGATCTTAAAAGTGGCTACTATCAAATACGCATCCAAGAAGGTGATGAATGGAAACCCACATTTAAGACCAAATTTGGCTTATATGAATGGCTTGTTATGCCTATGGGTTTATCTGAAGCACCCGGTACTTTCATGCGACTCATGCATTTTTTTTCTTCGACCCTATATTGGCATATCTGTTGTGGTCTACTTTGATGATATTCTTGCCTTTAGCAAATCTCTCAAAGATCATGTCACCCATCTTAGAACCATGTTGAAAACCCTTAGGAAAGAATGCCTTTATGCTAATATGGAAAAATGCCTTTTTGGTATTGATAAGCTTGTTTTATTGGGTTTTGTAGTGTCTTCTAAGGGTGTTCATGTAGATGAATCTAAGATGAATTATATTCAAACTTGGCCCAACCAACTAACTTGCAACAAGTGCGTAGTTTTCTTGGTTTAGCCGGATTCTATCATAGATTTGTGAAGTATTTTAGCACCATCGATTTACCTTTGCATGCTTTGAGTAAGAAAAACGCGCCTTTTGTTTGGGGACCATCTCAAGATACCACATTCATTGAGCTTAAGAATTTGCTTACACATGCTCCTTTGCTTTCCTCACCCAACTTTGATAAACTGTTTGAGATACATTGTGATGCTAGCAGTTATGGCATAGGAGGTGTGTTAATGCAAGAGAATGGCCCCATAGCTTACTTTAGTGAAAAACTCTCCGGAGCGCAACTTAACTATCCCATCTATGACAAAGAGCTATATAATTTAGTGAGAGTCTTGCATGTTTGGGAGCATTATATCCACCCTCATGAGTTCGTTCTTCACACGGATCATGAAACACTTAAGTACCTTAAGGGTCAAACTAAGTTAAACAAGTGTCATGCTAAGTGGAGTGAATTCATTGAGTCATTTCCTTATGTCATCAAGTATGTTAAAGGTAAGGACAATGTTGTGGCGGATGCGCTTTCCCATATATGCATGCTTGTTACCCAACTTGAATTGAATATCATTGGTTTTGAGCACATAAAAGACTTTTATGCGCATGATCCTACTTCTTCCATTCCATATGCCAAATGTTTGACGCATACGTCTTGGGAACTCTATTACATCAAAGATGATTACCTTATGAGAGCTAACAAACTTTGCATTCCCGAGTCTTCTCTTCATTTGTTACTTTTGCAAGAAAGCCATGGAGGAGGACTAATGGGACACTTTGGACGTGACAAGACATTTGCTACCCTCTCAAAGAACTACTTTTGGCCCAAGATGTCCCGCGACATCTCACGCTTCACGAACCGATGCTCTACATGTCTCAAAGCTAAGTCTAAAGCTCAATCTCATGGCCTTTATATGCCACTTCCTATTCCTTATCACCCATGGGAAGATATTAGTATGGACTTTGTGCTTGGTTTGCCTAGAACTAGAAATGGCAAAGATTCCGTGTTTGTTGTTGTGGAACGATTCTTAAAAATGGCTCATTTTATCCCATGCAACAAGATAGATGATGCTTCACGTGTTGCAGATCTTTTTTGTAGGGAAATCTTGCGCCTACATGGAATTCCAAGGACTATTGTTTCGGACCGTGATGTCAAGTTCTTGATTTACTTTTGGAAGACCTTATACGCCAAGCTCGAAATCAAGCTTTTGTTCTCTTCGGCATACCATCCTCAAACCGACGGCCAAACGGAGGTGACAAACCAAACGCTCTTCACTCTACTACGCGTGTTGATCAAGAATAACATCAAGGAGTGGGAGGAGTGTCTACCCATCGTCGAGTACGCCTACAACCGCGTAAGACATTGGACCACCAGCAAGTCCCCTTTCGGGGTCGTCTACGGCTTCAACCTGTTCTCTCCATTGGACATTCTCCCTCTACCACTACAAGAGCGCATCAACATGGACGCGAGTGCACGAGTGACGTACCTCAAGAAGATGCACGAAGATACAACGCACACCATCGAGCGCCAAGTACAACGACTCACGACCAAGCTCAACATCAACAAGAAACCCATGGTATTCAACATTGGAGATCTTGTATGGCTACACCTTCGCAAGGACAGCTTCCCCAACGAACGCAAGTCCAAACTTCTACCATGAGTCAACAGACCCTTCAAGGTGCTAGCATGCTACAACAACAACAACAACAACAACAACAACAACAACAACAATGCTTACAAGCTCGACCTCCCACGCGACAAGTACAACGTGAGCGACGTCTTCAATGTCAAAGATCTCTCTCCCTACCATGGTGATGAAGAATTCGATCCAAGGTCGGATCTTTCCCAAGGGGGGGGTGATGCGAAGCATCCCAAGGTCATCCCCATGGACCTACCTACATCTCCCATGACACCACTTGGACCAATGACAAGAGCTCGAGCAAAGGCTATTGAAACTAAGGTGAACTCGCTCCTCTCCGAACTACCACTTTCTACATATGGGACATGGCTACTATCTCAAGTGGAGACCCTATGTGTGATCAGGTATTTGGAGGAAGGCCACAGATCAGCTATGCCCATTGAATGACACGGCAAGGACACCAAGTACAAGGGACAAGAAGAAGAGCTGCCAAAAGTCTACAGCCACCGGACGACCGGTCTGGACCAGATGTCCGACGCTTGGAAGCGCCAGCTAGCCTTCGCACGCTACAGCGACCGGAAGACCGTCAAGGACCGGAAGTCCGACAACTCCACCCAGCGCCCGGACGACCGAGCCCCTCCGGACATTCGGTGTAACCCAACCGAAGGGAAACCATCGGAAGTCCGAAGCCTCGGACGTCCGACCTTCTCTGGAAATCCGATGTCGCCTGACCTGAGCCGAAATGTCATACGTCCAACCGCTTCCAAATGTTCATACCCTCGCGAGCCACCGGACATCCGACAGCGTCCGGACGACCAACGCCTCTCTGTGCATAGTGTGTTGGGCCGAGGCCCCTGTACCCCTTCGCCCCCTTAGACTATATATACTCCTCCTCCTCCCTCTTTCTAGGGTTAGCAAAGGATTAGCTCATTTGAGAGATAGAGCTTTGCTCATCCACTTGGTTACTTCTCCATTGGAGTTCACGAGCTCTACGGAGAAGATCCCCCAAGCGGATTCAAGACCCCTAACGGGAAGACCCCCAAGACCTCCTCGGGGAGGAGAACTTGCTACTTGTGCCGTCGCTTGTTAATCGTGGATCGTGTATCTCTTTGTGTTTCCAGGATCTAGCACATGTGTAATTGAATCTTGTTGGTTTGAGTGATTTCTCTCATGTTTTCCCTCGTGTTTTCCCCTCATGTTCTTCGTGTTCCTCGTAGGATTACCTCCAAATCGTGAAAGATCTGCCCTAGGTTTTCCACCCTACGTCATAGTGTTCTAAAAGTCACGAAAGGTTCTCTTATTGTGATGAAAGGTGACTTGAGTTTGACTAGTGGTCTTTATTAGCTTTAAGGTTCTACCATTTTAGGTAACGCTACTCCGGCCATTTCAAAGAATTATGATTATGATGCTGCTGACCTTTGGCATATGCGTCTTGGACATAGGAGTGAACTTGGCTTGGCAGAGTTAAATAAGAGAGGCCTTCTTAAAGGATACGAAACTGGTAAATTAAAATATTTTTGAGCATTGTATCCTCGGTAAGCACAAGAGGGTGGAGTTCAACACTTCGATTCAAACAACTGAAGGTATTCTCGATTATGTTCATTCTGATTTATGGGGACCATCTCGAAGAAAGTCACTAGGTGATGCTAGTTACATGCTAACTATTACTGATGATCATTCAAGAAAATTTTGACCTTATTTCTTGAAGCATAAATATCAAGCATTCTCAGCTTTTAAGGAGTGGAAGATTATGATTGAAAGGTAGACTGAAAAGAAGGTAAAAATACTTTGCACTGATAATGGTATGGAATTATGGTCTAAGCTATTTGGGAATTATTGCAAGTCTGAGGGAATTGTTAGACATTACACCGTTCCTGACACTCCTCAACAAAACGGTGTTGCTGAGTGTATGAACAGGACCATTATTTCCAGGGAACATTGCATGTTGTCCAATGCAGGTTTGCATAGGCGTTTTTGGGCTACGGCCGCTTCCACTGCTTGTTATCTTATTAACCGCTCACCATCTATTTCTCTTAATAAGAAATTTCCAACTAAGGTATGGTCTGGTTCTCCTGCTGATTATTCACAACTGAGAGTTTTTGGTTGCACTGCTTATGCTCATGTTGATAATGGAAAGTTGGAGCCTAGGGCTGTTAAGTGCATCTTTCTTGGTTATAAATCTGGTGTTAAAGCATGCATCTTTCTTGGTTATAAATCTGGTGTTAAAGTTTTTTAATTGTGGAATCCTGAAACTCAGAAGGTTGTTATTAGCAGAAATGTCATCTTTAATGAATCTGCTATGTCACATGATATTCCATCTACTAATGTTCCTGTTGAGAGTGAACAGCTGTCTACTATTCAACAGCCTATTATTTAGGTGGAGCATGTTATTAATTTTGGAGATACATCTGATAAGGAAAATGTTGATGCACATGATGAACCCATCGTTGATGATGAACATGTCACTCCCACTCCAAATCAGCATAGTATTCCACCCAGTTGGAATCTTGCATGTGACAGAATTAGGTAGGGTATTAATAAACCTAAAAGGTTAATTGAAGAGTGCAATATTGTTTCCTTTGCTTTATCTATTGCAGAAGAAACTGAAGGTAATGTTGAGCCTTCTTCATGTTCCGAGGCTATTATTTCTGGTGATAGTAATAAGCGGGTGACCGCTGTGCATGATGAGATGGAATCACTTGACAAGAATGACACTTGGGATTTAGTAAAATTACCTAGAGAGAATAAACATGTTCGTTGCAAGTGGGTTTTCAAGAGGAAAAAAAGTGTTTCTCCTAATGATGAGACAAGATATAAAGCAAGGTTAGTTGCTAAAGGTTATAGCCAGATTCCATGTATTGACTATAGTGAAGTCTTTTCTCCTATTATGAAGCATAACTCTATTCGCACTTTACTCAGTATTGTTGCCATGAATGGTTTTGAGATTGAACAATTGGATGTTAAAACTTCATTCTTACATGGAGAATTAGAAGAAATTATTTATATGGGACAACATGAAGGTTTTATTATTCTTGGAAAAGAAAAAGCTTGTTTGTAAGTTATAGAAATATCTTTATGGATTGAAGAAATCTCCTAAACAGTTGAGGTGCGCCGAGGAGAGGGCGTGGCCGCGGCTGTGGGCGCTGTTGTGACACGCCGTGGCTGGCCGTGGGTGGCCTCACGCACCACGGAGGTGCGCCAAGCGCTAGGGGCCGCAGCACCACCACATCGCGAGGATGCGGGCTATTGTTGCAAGGGCCGCCACCAGGACGTCGAGGATGCGGGCACCGCAAGTACAACACCGAAGGGCATCGTGGCCGGTGTCACACATGCAACTGTTTCCACCGCCAGCCGCACGCGGGAGGCCTGGGAAGCCTTGCCGTATACCGCCTGTAGTCGTGCTGGGGGACAATGGTCATGAGAGCCGCCATGCTCTTCGAGGGGCGAGTCCATGTAGGTTGGGAACCACGCCTCGAGCCGCCGTGGGAAGGAGTGTTGGGCCTCCGCCACCGGTGACACAACTGTGCGGCAGATCACCGCCGACGCCGTTGGCCGCAACCACCATCTCTGTGGCCTTGTGCAATCGCGATGGAGAGTGCAGTGGTCAGTCCTTGGGAGCGGCCCTTCTGCCATTGAAGAACCGAGGCCGATGATACCATCTTTCCTCCTTGTTTACGCACACGGATGAGAGCAATTCGCTTGTGTAGATGTGTACATGAAAAAACAACAATCAGATCATTGATTGATTAGAATAAGACAATATCAAAAAGAGTAATTTCCTGATTGATTCCTTTGTGTACGCCTTCTTTCCATTAACGGGGTGGTTGCTGGTCGGATCACCACGTTCAGAGCCAAGGGCGCCATGGCGGTGGCTTGGACCGGGTCACACGCTAAGGTGTCGGGCTGCATGTCGGTTAGAGATCTGGGTTGTGCGCAACCGCCGCCCCCATCCGCCAGGACGAGCGCCGTTGTTGTTCGCGGTTGTAGAGAACGACTCCATCATGCGTAACCACAGTTTCTCTCTTGATGGAGACTCTCAGGTGTTGATAACGTGTTAAAGTAAAAGCGAGAGGACAAGTAATGAAAACAATGTTCTTTATTGATCATTCAGTTACATATATATACATCCCGTAGGGATGTGTTGTTTCAGTAGACACAACTAGACATAGGTCGGTTGTAGAGAGAGAGAGAGGCAAGAGTCGCATCCCTTCCGAAGGGTAACGGCATTCCCGTTAGGATTAAGTGGAGATTATCCACAAAATAAATTATTAACAATGACCCCCATGCTTAATATGAAAAGCGGTTCTTGTGTGAAAAGTGTGAACTGACTATCTCCTTATTTTTCTGATTGTTCTTCTGATAGGAATATTCCCTTGATCGGCAGACCTGGCCAAAGCATAACAATAGTGCACTTCTCCTTGATGGTACGATTTACATGTTGGAGATATACCCTAGAGGCAATCATGTATGATGATATTTCCTATGTGTTTATGAATAAAGATAGTCCTGGACATTATCAATGATGTATATCAGTAAGTACATGACTTGTTTGTGGGACTATGCATCGTATTATGACTATCCTAAAAGGTCCCTAGTCCGAAGGGCTGTGTGGACGGGAAGCCGACTAGAGTAGCATATGATACGGTGGATGGTTTGGTCTCACTGGCCATGGTGCATTATATGCTAAATGGATAATGTCGGATTCGGGGTTCCGCAAACCCGTGAGAGGTTCGAACTCTGGGGTGCGTGCGAAGAACTCGTCCTCCCTAGTCTGCCTGCTCAACGATTCCAAGGCCTAGCTCAACGAACCCAAGAGACAAGAGACACAATAGTTTATCCTGGTTTGGGCCACCTTGCGGTGTAATACCCTACTCCAGCTTTGTGGTGGATTGCCTCGAGGGGCTGAGGATGAACTAGTACAGTGGTAGAACAACCTCACAAGGTGAGGTGTTCTTGCGCTCGATGAGCTGGTGGATGAGGGGCTGATCTGAATGATCTGTCCCCTTCTATGGCGGTGGCTAAGTCCTATTTATAGGGGCCTTGGTCCTCTCCCCAAATATAGGTGGGAAGGGATCCCACAATGGCCAAATTGAAGGGAGACAACTAGTACAAGTTATCCTGACAAAAGTGGTCTTTGACTGCAAAAGCCTCTTGTGGTGACGCTGCAATGGGCTCCGCGATGACCTCCATCCTGCCGTCCTGGCGGTCTTGGTCTTGTTGCACCGATATGGAAACCTTTGCTTGATTCCTCGGGACCCCGCGCCTGCGCTTGCCTCCTTAGCACCAAAGAGGAAACTGGTACACAGCGCCCGCTGGCGCCTGCCTGGCCTTGGTCGCCACAGCTCACGTCATATGAACCTCGCGAGGTGCATCTTGCATAGATATCTCTGCTCCTCTGGAGCCAGCCTAGTGAGGCCACCCCCAGGGAGGTCTTGGTGTCGTCCACCTCGCGAGGCTTGGCCCCTCGTGAGGGTATTAGGTTCTTGATGCTGAAGCTAGGCCGTACTGGGCCGTCGACGGAGCCACGCCGTGGGCTGCAGGCATGCCAGTCTGGGTACCCCATTACCAGGACGCCGACAGTAGCCCGCGGGCCCAAGGCGCACTCGAACTTGGCTTCGAGCTGAAGCCAAAGGGCAAGTGCGGAGCGCCGTGGGTCCCAACCGCTTGCGGCCTCGGTTGACGCATGGCGATTAATGGGACGTGGGCGTCTCCACTTCCCCATGCTGCCTCGGCAACCGTTGGACTTGACAAGACCCTGCTGCATGCAGAGAAAACCATCATTACGTACGATCGTGGAGGCTCGCGGTTGGCCACCTTCCGGCTATAAATGAGGGGAGGGGCGGAGCCCCCTTGCTCATCTCTGTCTTCTCGCCACCCGCTCCTTCTTCCTCCTCCTAGCTTTGCTGACTTGTCGCAACACCCATGGCGCCGATTAGGAGGTTCTCCGCTGCGGAGAAAGGGGAAACCCCTCGTGAGGAGCAGGGCCACTCCCACCAAAAAAGAGGCTCAGTCGTCCCTGCGACATTGGCGAGAGGCCAGAGGTGATGCGACCGTGGTACGAGCGGCCTCCGCCTGGCTTCCCGCTCCATCTGTACGCCCGAGCGCAAGGCTCTGGAGAGGGCAGCAGCGCCTCGCACTGCGCAAGCCACGGCCGTGGTGGCCAGGCTGAGGTTGCACGAGCTACAGGTCTGCGAACCCACGCCGAAGGCTCCTCGTGCGAGTTCATGGTGTGGGCGGCGATGCCACCGCGTACATGGATCCAGCTCCCGTGGTTCTTCGCCGTGGAGATGCCGCCGAGGGGGCCACTTGAGTTGTGGCTTCAGCACGTCGGGTGCTGAAGTCTGGCCATGGGGGCAGAGGTCGAGGTCATTCCCTGGGGCAAGATCTTCATGATCCAAGAATGGGGCGAGGTCGCCCACGCCTGCCGCACGGAGGGGGCCCTCGCCATCCACTTTGAGTATGACGCCGCCTCCACGCTGTCCTTCAACGTCTTCAATGAGGAGGGCCGCCGCCTAGAGTGTTGCCCTAGAGGAAGCGGCTTGTGTGGCGCGGCTGCGGGCACCGAGCCCGCCTTCGGTCCTGTGGAAAGCTCCTCCAGCAGCAGCGACGACTCTTGGGAGTCTAGTGACTCTCCCGAGCCTAGCGAGTCTCCAGAGTCGAGCGACGATAGCTACGTGCCGCCGAGCTCTCGCCGTGCCCGGAGCGCGGCAGCGGCATCCGCTCAGCGTCGACGATGATCTAGATGGGGTTGGCGCCGGCCCCACGTGGCCCACTGTTGATGACGGCGTTGATGGCAGTGCCCGTAGCCAAGGCTTGTTGAGGTTTTTCTCCTTTGTTCCCTGCGAGGAATCGAGACAAACCCCGTGGGGGTATGTAAAGAACTTGTAATGCTTTTTCTCTGATGTTTATTATTCTTAGTATAAGGTTGCAGTTGTGTGTCCTGCTTCGGCATTGTTCCCCCTTTTCGTTCTCGCAGTAGCTTAGCGCTCTACGCCGGCAGGTCCTAGTCCCCAGGCAGGCTTCGGTCGTCGCTGGTATGCCAGGTCGCGATGTCCTGGTCAAGGCCAGCAGGTGAGCGGCCCGAGGTCCGGTAAGAGCTCCTGAGGCGCGATGCTCAAGAGGTCCCATTTGGCGTGCAAGCAGCTACTTGAAGGCCGAAAAGGGAAGCAGCATTGTCGGAGCGAGATTACGAGAGTCAAAAATTCTAGGCAGCGGGTTCGCACTAGTTCATATAAGTAACTTATCTTGATGAGCGTGAGGTGATTCCTTTGTGCGGCGCCCGATTTGCGCTTTAGCGGGGGTGCTACTAGGTAGGGCTCACGCTGGCCTCCCCTTTCCTTACTCATCTAAATGCTCTACGTCCTCGGGTCCCGACCCTCAAGCGAGGCTCAGCCACCGCTGGTATGCCAGGTCGCGATGCCATGGTCAAGGCCAGGGGGTGAGGGCTGGAGAGTCAGTAGGAGCTCCTGAGGCATGATAATCAGGAGACCCCCCTTTAACGCGCAAGCGAATCGCGTAAAAAAGGGGAGGCCGGTGGGACCGCCTGTAGTTAAGCTCTGGAGATTCCTGTGGGTTAGTCCGAGTGGAGAATATAACTCATAATCGCGTTTGCTGTCCTACCACTGATCTTCCCGCAGGAAGATGAAGCCACTGAGGATCTGGTGAGATGACGTGCACGGGGCGGACCGCGAGCCAGAGCTCAATCTCTTAGATTTGTTAGCGTTGCAGGGACAGACCCAAGCATAAGCGTCGTACCAGCATGTGTACCCCCCGTTGCGAGATGAGCAGGAGGCCAGTCAGGAACACGGGAAGCCACGAAGGGCAACAGGCAAGCAGGTGATAACATAAATCATCTCATGGAAGGAGATAATGCTAGTTCTAAATAGACGCAAAGAATGATACTGATACGTCTCCAACGTATCTATAATTTTTGATTGTTCCATGCTATTATATTATGTGTTTTGGATGTTTATGGGCTTTATTATACATTTTTATATTATTTTTGGGACTAACCTATTGACCCAGAGCCCAGTGCCGGTTTCTGTTTTTTCCTTGTTTTAGAGTATCGCAGAAAAGGAAAATCAAAAGTGTCCAATTGACCTGAAACTTCATGGAACTTATTTTTGGAAGCAAAGCAACCCGGGAGACTTGGAGTCCACGTCAAGGAAGCTTCGAGGAAGCCACGAGGTAGGGGGGGCGCGCCCACCCCCCCTGGGCGCGCCCTCCACCCTCGTGTGCCCCTCGTGGCCTCCTTGACGTACTTCTTCCACCTATATATCTCCATATACCCTAAAACGATCGGGGAGCACAATAGATCGAGGGTTCCACTACCAGAAGCCTCCGTAGCCACCGAAAGCCAATCTAGACCCGTTCCAGCACCCTGCCGGAGGGGGAATCCTTCTTCGGTGGCCATCTTCATCATCCCGGTGCTCTCCATGACGAGGAGGGAGTAGTTCTCCCTCGGGGCTGAGGGTATGTACCAGTAGCTATGTGTTTGATCTCTCTCTCTCTCTCGTGTTCTTGAGGTGATACGATCTTGATGTATCGTGAGCTTTGCTATTATATTTGGATCCTATGATGTTTCTTCCCCCCTCTACTCCATTGTAATGGATTGAGTTTTTCCTTTGAAGTTATCTTATCGGATTGAGTCTTTAAACATTTGAGAACACTTGATGTATGTCTTGCCGTGCGTATCTGTGGTGACAATGGGATATCACGTGATTCACTTGATGTATGTTTTGGTGATCAACTTGCGGGTTCCTCCCATGAACCTATGCATAGGGGTTGGCACACGTTTTTGTCATGATTCTCCGGTAGAAACTTTGGGGCACTCTTTGAGGTTCTATGTGTTGGTTGAATAGATGAATCTGAGACTATGTGATGCATATCGTATAATCATACCCACGGATACTTGAGGTGACATTGGAGTATCTAGGTGACATTAGGGTTTTGGTTGATTTGTGTCTTAAGGTGTTATTCTAGTACGAACTCTAGGGCTGTTTGTGACACTTATGGGAATAGCCCAACGGATTGATTGGAAAGAATAACTTTGAGGTGGTTTCGTACCCTACCATAATCTCTTCGTTTGTTCTCCGCTATTAGTGACTTTGGAGTGACTCTTTGTGGCATGTTGAGGGATAGTTATATGATCCAATTATGTTATTATTGTTGAGAGACCTTGCACTAGTGAAAGTACGAACCCTAGGCCTTGTTTCAATGCATTGCAATACCGTTTACGCTCACTTTTATTATTAGTTACCTTGCTGTTTTTATATTTTCAGATTACAAAAACCATTATCTACTATCCATATTGCACTTGTATCACCATCTCTTCACCGAACTAGTGCACCTATACAATTTACCATTGTATTGGGTGTGTTGGGGACACAAGAGACTCTTTGTTATTCGGCTGCAGGGTTGCTTGACAGAGACTATCTTCATCCTATGCCTCCTACGGATTGATAAACCTTAGGTCATCCACTTGAGGGAAATTTGCTACTGTCCTACAAACCTCTGCACTTGGAGGCCCAACAATGTTTACAAGAAGAAGGTTGTGTAGTAGACATCAAGCTCTTTTCTGGCGCCATTGCCGGGGAGGTGAGTGCTTGAAGGTATATCTTTAGATCTTGCAATCGAATCTTTTTGTTTCTTGTTTTAGCACTAGTTTAGTTTATAAAAGAAAACTACAAAAAAAGGAATTAAGTTTGCCTCATACGCTTCATCTTTTTAATATCTTTCGTGAGTATGATGGAAAGGAAAATTGTGCCAAAGTGTTAGAAGAAGAATGCATTAAAATGTTTGGCACTAAATCTTTGAATGATGAGCATGATTGCAATGTTGTTAGTATGAACTCCTTGAATATCCATGGTACTAATGATGATTGCACTAGTTATGATGAAAATGTCTCCTATAAACATGTCAATTTTTGTGGAGTGCATTGGGTTTGCAAGTATACCCCAAATAGGGAATATAGATATTGCAAGAGGAATAAGTATTTAGAAACTAAATTGTTGCAAGAAAGGCTAGATGATTGTGCTAAAAATTTAAATTTTCTTGGCCGTACTTGTGGACTTTGTAATGAACAGGGTAATTTAGCTATCCAATGCAAATTGTTTCATGATCTAATCGTGTCCAAAAATTGTGATGACTTGATTTCCCTTGCACATTATAATGAACTTAGTTTGCTTATGGGCTACGAAGAAATGAAATGTCTAACTAAGCATCTTCCAGAATTTGCCCGTTATAAACTTCTTGGTTTTGATCTAGAGAAAATTTATATGTATTGTGCGGTGAATTGTATTGAAAATCCTTATATTGCCAACTACATAAAGAAAAGAAAACAAATAGAAGATGAAGGGAATACTAATGAAAGGGAAGAGACTTCCCAATACCCTCCTATTATTTCTTATGATGAATCAGGTAACGAGGAGGAGCCTCCTATTCAACCAATCTCATTAATAAGGAGCTCCAAAAAGAGGATTGAACCCACACATGATGTGGTGAAGAAGAAGAAAAGAAAAAGGAAGAGAGGTAAAAAGATATCTCCCCCAAATAATGCTGCTCCTATTACTATTGTGCCTCATGAAAATATAATTGTGGAAGATAATGATACTTCTTATGATCTTGAAAATCTCTTTGGCACTTGCTTGTAAGAATATGATAATTTCTATACTATTGGTGCTATCCATACTATTGATGATGAGGGTGATTATGCTTATGATATGAAAAGGACCAAGCTTGGGGATGCTATGTTTGATGAAGATGATGTTTTTGAGAATATATTTACTGCAATTAATGTTTGTCCCAAGCTTGGGGATGCTACGTTTAATGAAGATGGTATTTTTAGTCTCCCAAGTTTTGATATGCAAATTTATAATGATGATAGCACGCCTCCTACTTATGATGATTATTGTGATGATACTTATGCTATAAAAAGTAGTGATGATTATATTTATCAAACCTGTCATGATTATGATTACCCTTTTTCTGAACATTACTGTCTGGCCCAGGCCCGCAAACCGAGTCCCTTTTTGGTTCGGCGGGGGGCGGAGGTTGCGCAAAGAGCAGATCGAGGCGAAGCAAGCGGGCGGTTGGTCGTGCGAGGGGTAAATCGAGGTGAAACATGCGAGCGATTTACCCAGGTTCGGGCCGCAAGGATGCGTAAAACCCTACTCCTGCTTTGTGGATTGGTATTGATCTCTAGCTCGGGAGCGAGAGCGAGCGTGAGTGTGTGGAATGCTAAACCTCGCGAGGGCTCTCGATGTGGCCGACCCCCTCTACGTTGCACACGGGCCTCCTTTTATACTCAAGGGGTTACCGACATAGAGCAACGGGGGCCAAGGGAAAAAGTGGAAAGGGTGCCGTGGGTAGGCACAGCTAGGTGCTGTAGTAGGCACAGCTAGCTGCTACAGCGTTATCATACCTAACCCTGACGGCAGGGGACAAGGGCATTAAATGCCCGTCTGTGTCGCCTAGACAGCACCGAAAGGGACCGCTAGGGATGCCACCGTCTTGCCACGATGGTTGTCTTGTCAGCGCCTGCGTGCCACCGCACGCCCCTAGCTGCACAGCCTCCTGCCACGTGCGCTTGGGAGGGGCCCCGGAGTGACACGTGGGTGGATGTGCTGGAGCGCGGGCATGGAGTGGGAGCTTGCCACGGCAAGCACCTTGCCGCGGCCGTCAACTTGTCGCTTCCGGGAGCTCGTCGCTCACCGGGCCTTGCCGGGGCGCGTAGCGTGCCGCGGCAAGTTCCTTGGAATGCCTCGGACGGCCTTCCCGGCAAGCGCCTCTTGCCGGGGTCTTGGGACGCTTCTGATGGCCTTCCCGACAAGCTCCTCTTGCCGGGGTCTTGCCTTCTTCCCGGCAAGCTCCTCTTGCCGGGGTCTTATCTTAAGTACTTTGTTCTTGAATGGTCTTCAAAAGGACCGCGGAGGATCTTGGCGGTGACCTGGCAGGCCTTGCCGCGGGACGCTGCGACTGCCCGTGCACAAGTTCGGGGTACTAAGGGTACCCCTACTTTAGTACACCGACAATTACTTTTTTAATGTGGAAACAATTTATAGTATTCAAGTCTCTTATGATACTCCCACTATTCCGAATGAGAAGAATCTTGCTTATGTGGAGAGTAGTAAATTTTCTATGCTTGTAGATCATGAAAAGAATACTTTAGGTGCTGGTTATATTGTTGAATTCATTCATGATGCTACTGAAAATTATTATGAGGGAGGAACGTATGCTTGTAGGAATTGCAATAATATCAAGTTTCCTCTCTATGTGCTTAAAATCTTAAAGTTATGCTTGTTTTACCTTCCTATGCAAGTTGATTCTTATTCCCATAAGTTGTTTGCTCACAAAATCCCAATGCATAGGAAGTGGTTAGACTTAAAAGTGCTAGTCATATTCCTCATGATGCTCTCTTTATGTTTCAATTCTTATCTTTTATGTGAGCATCATTGAAATCATCATGCCTAGCTAGGGGCGTTAAACGATAGCGCTTGTTGGGAGGCAACTCAACTTTATTTTTGTTCCTTGCTTTTTGTTCCTGTTTAGTAACAAATAATTCATCTAGACTCTGTTTATATGTGGTTTTATGCTTTTAATTAGTGTTTGTGCCAAGTAGAACCTTTGGGAAGACTTGGGTGAAGTCTTTATGATCATGCTGTAAAAAACAGAAACTTTAGCGCTCACGAGAATTTCTGCCATTTTTATTTGGAGATTGATATTTAGTTAATTATTTTTTAAGATGATTAATAGATAAATTCCTCAGGTCCAGCAATTTATGTTAGAATTTTTGGGGTTCCACAAGTATACGTCTGATCCAGATTACTACAGACTGTTCTGTTTTTGACAAATTCTGTTTTCGATGTGTTGTTTGCTTATTTTGATGAATCTATGAGTAGTATCGGAGGGTATAAACCATAGACAAGTTGGAATACAGTAGATATTACACCAATATTAATTTAGAATGAGTTCACAACAGTACCTAAGTGGTGATTTATTTTCTGATACTAACAGAGCTTACGAGTTTTCTGTTAAGTTTTGTGTTGTGAAGTTTTCAAGTTTTGGGTAAAGATTCGATGGGCTATGGAATAAGGAGTGGAAAGAGCCTAAGCTTGGGGATTCCCAAGGCACCCCAAGGTAATATTTAAGGACAACCAAGAGCCTAAGCTTGGGGATGCCCCGGAAGGCATCCCCTCTTTCGTCTTCGTTCATCGGTAACTTTTCTTGGAGCTATATTTTTATTTGCCACATGATATATGTTTTGCTTGGAGCGTCATTTTATTCACTTTTGTTTTGATTGCTGTTTGAATAAAATACCAAGATCTGAAATTATTAAATATTAGAGAGTCTTCACATAGTTGCATAATTATTCGACTACTCATTGATCTTCACTTATATCTTTCGGAGTAGTTTGTCATTTGCTCTAGTGCTTCACTTATATCCGTTTAGAGCACGGTGGTGGTTTTATTTTATAGAAATAGATGAACTCTCATGCTTCACTTATATTATTTTGAGAGTCCTAAACAGCATGGTAATTTGCTTTGGTTATGAAACTAGTCCTAATATGATGGGCATCCAAGAGGGATATAATAAAAACTTTCATATGAAGTGCATTGAATACTAAGAGAAGTTTGATGCTTGATAATTGTTTTGAGATACGGAGGTAATAATATCAAAGTCGTGCTAGTTGAGTAGTTGTGAATTTGAGAAATACTTGTGTTGAAGTTTGCAAGTCCCGTAGCATGCACATATGGTAAACCTTGTGTAACAAATTTGAAACATGAGGTGTTATTTGATTGTCTTCCTTATGAGTTGCGGTCGGGGATGAGTGATGGTCTTTTCCTACCAATCTATCCCCCTAGGAGCATGCGCATAGTGCTTCGTTTTTGATGACTTGTAGATTTTTGCAATAAGTATCTGAGTTCTTTATGACTAATGTTGAGTCCATGGATTTTACGCACTCTCACCCTTCCATCATTGCTAGACTCTTCGGTACCGTGCATTGCCCTTTCTCACATTGAGAGTTGGTGAAAACTTCACCGATGCATCCAAACCCCGTGATATGATACGCTCTTTCACACATAAACCTCCTTATATCTTCCTCAAAACAGCCACCATACCTACCTATTATGGCATTTCCATAGCCATTCTGAGATATATTGCCATGCAACTTTCCACCATTCCGTTTATCATGACACATTAATCATTGTCATATTGCTTAGCATGATCATGTAGTTGACATAGTATTTGTGGCAAAGCCACCGTTCATAATTCTTTCATACATGTCACTCTTGGTTCATTGCATATCCCGGTACACCGCCGGAGGCATTCATATAGAGTCATACTTTGTTCTAGTATCGAGTTGTAATCTTTGAGTTGTAAATAAATAGAAGTGTGATGATCATCATTAATAGAGCATTGTCCTAAAAAGGCCAAAAAAAGAGGCCAAATAAAAAAAGAGAAAATAAAAAGGGGCAATGCTACTATCCTTTAATACACTTGTGCTTCAAAGTAGCACCATGATCTTCATGATAGAGAGTCTCTTGTTTTGTCACTATCATATACTAGTGGGAATTTTTCATTATGGAACTTGGCTTGTATATTCCAACAATGGGCCTCCTCAAGTGCCCTAGGTCTTCGTGAGCAAGCAAGTTGGGTGCACACCCACTTAGTTTCTTTTGTGAGCTTTCATACATTTATAGCTCTAGTGCATCCGTTGCATGGCAATCCCTACTCCTTGCATTAACATCAATCGATGGGAATCTCCATAGCCCATTGATTAGCCTCGTTGATGTGAGACTTTCTCCTTTTTTGTCTTCTCCACATAACCCCCATCATCATATTCTATTCCACCCATAGTGTTATATCCATGGCTCGCGCTCATGTATTGCGTGAAGGTTTATAAAGTTTGAGATTACTAAAGTATGAAACAATTGCTTGGCTTGTCGTCGGGGTTGTGCATGATGAGAGCATTCTTGTGTGACGAAAATGGAGCATGACTAAACTATATGATTTTGTAGGGATGAACTTTCTTTGGCCATGTTATTTTGAGAGGACATAATTGCTTAGTTAGTATGCTTGAAGTATTATTATTTTTATGTCAATATGAACTTTGATCTTGAATCTTTCGGATCTGAATATTCATACCACAATTAGGAAGATTTACATTAAAATCATGCCAAGTAGCATTCCACATATAAAATTTTGTTTTTATCATTTACTTACTCGAGGACGAGCATGAATTAAGCTTGGGGATGTTGATACGTCTCCAACGTATCTATAATTTTTTATTGTTCCATGCTATTATATTATGTGTTTTGGATGTTTATGGGCTTTATTATACAATTTTATATTATTTTGGGACTAACCTATTGACCCAGAGCCCAGTGCCAGTTTCTATTTTTTCCTTGTTTTAGAGTATCGCAGAAAAGGAAAATCAAACGGAGTCCAATTGACCTGAAACTTCATGGAACTTATTTTTGGAAGCAAAGCAACCCGGGAGACTTGGAGTCCACGTCAAGGAAGCTTCAAGGAAGCCACGAGGTAGGGGGGCGCACCCACCCCCCCTGGGCGCGCCCTCCACCCTCGTGGGCCCCTCGTGGCCTCCTTGACGTACTTCTTCCACCTATATATCTCCATATACCCTAAAACGATCGGGGAGCATAATAGATAGAGAGTTCCACCGCCAGAAGCCTCCGTAGCCACCGAAAGCCAATCTAGACCCGTTCCAGCACCCTGCCGGAGGGGGAATCCTTCTTCGGTGGCCATCTTCATCATCCCGGTGCTCTCCATGACGAGGAGGGAGTAGTTCTCCCTCGGGGCTGAGGGTATGTACCAGTAGCTATGTGTTTGATCTCTCTCTCTCTCTCTCTCTCGTGTTCTTGAGGTGATACGATCTTGATGTATCGTGAGCTTTGCTATTATATTTGGATCCTATGATGTTTCTTCCCCCCTCTACTCCATTGTAATGGATTGAGTTTTCCCTTTGAAGTTATCTTATCGGATTGAGTCTTTAAACATTTGAGAACACTTGATGTATGTCTTGCCGTGCGTATCTGTGGTGACAATGGGATATCACGTGATTCACTTGATGTATGTTTTGGTGATCAACTTGCGGGTTCCTCCCATGAACCTATGCATAGGGGTTGGCACACGTTTTTGTCATGATTCTCCGGTAGAAACTTTGGGGCACTCTTTGAGGTTCTATGTGTTGGTTGAATAGATGAATCTGAGACTATGTGATGCATATCGTATAATCATACCCACGGATACTTGAGGTGACATTGGAGTATCTAGGTGACATTAGGGTTTTGGTTGATTTGTGTCTTAAGGTGTTATTCTAGTACGAACTCTAGGGCTGTTTGTGACACTTATGGGAATAGCCCAACGGATTGATTGGAAAGAATAACTTTGAGGTGGTTTCGTACCCTACCATAATCTCTTCGTTTGTTCTCCGCTATTAGTGACTTTGGAGTGACTCTTTGTGGCATGTTGAGGGATAGTTATATGATCCAGTTATGTTATTATTGTTGAGAGACCTTGCACTAGTGAAAGTATGAACCCTAGGCCTTGTTTCAATGCATTGCAATACCGTTTACGCTCACTTTTATTATTAGTTACCTTGCTGTTTTTATATTTTCAGATTACAAAAACCATTATCTACTATCCATATTGCACTTGTATCACCATCTCTTCGCCGAACTAGTGCACCTATACAATTTACCATTGTATTGGGTGTGTTGGGGACACAAGAGACTCTTTGTTATTTGGTTGCAGGGTTGCTTGAGAGAAACCATCTTCATCCTATGCCTCCTACGGATTGATAAACCTTAGGTCATCCACTTGAGGGAAATTTTCTACTGTCCTACAAACCTCTGCACTTGGAGGTCCAACAACATCTACAAGAAGAAGGTTGTGTAGTAGACATCAGATACATGCCACAGGGACGGACCCACGCGGCCTGGGGATGATGCAGCTCGAGGAGCGCTCCCATCTGAACAACTAGAAGATGCAAGAACAATACACGTCGTAGGGAGAAGCCCATGCGATCTGGGGATAATGCAGCTCGAGGGGCGCCCCCAACTGAATAAACAGGAAAATGTCACCTGGCACCGTTGCGAAGAGATGTTGGAGTAGCTGAAGATGCATGCTGAAGAAGTCGCTCATCACGAGTCGCCTGGGTCCTGAACCTCGGGAGGCTTTGGGTGATCAGGGGGCTCGCGAAGAACCGTCGCCATCTCCGCCAGGACCGCCTAGTGCCTGGCCTCTTGAGCCGGCAAAACGCTCCACAAGCGACGTTGGAAGGCAACAGCCGCGTTCGGCAGGCCAAAAGGCATTAGAACATAGCTGTGAGGGGGCCCTCACACCGACTGTCGGTGTCAAAACCGGCAGATCTTGGGTAGGGGGTCCCAAGCTGTGTATCATGGATCGATGGGTAACAAGAGACAGGGGACACGATGTTTACCCAGGTTCGGGCCCTCTTGATGGAGGTAAAACCCTACGTCATGCTCTTGTTTATATTGATGGAGTATCAAGTACAGAGTTGATCTACCTCGAGATCATATGTTGTGGTCTAAAACCTAAGGGTATGATGAATAATGTCATAATCATCTATTGACTAGCCTGGCCTCGGCTTATATAACATACCAGAGGCCAAGGATAACAAGAGTCCTAGCCGAATACGCTGGTGGGGGAGGAGTCCTTCGCTTGACCACCAAGTCTTGTGGAATCTTCCTTGTATGCGGCAGCTGTCCGAACTGGCCCATGAGTATACGGCCATGGGGGTCCTCGGCCCAATCTAACTGACCGGGAGACGGCGTGGTGAGTACCCCCTAGTCCAGGACACCGTCAGTAGCCCCCTGAACTGGTCTTCAAGTTGAGGATGCTCCTCGATTCTTCTGAACTGTTCTTCATCTTCAGTCGTCGGTCTTGAAAACTGGTTCAACAAATCTTCTTCGACCTTCAGGATCACCAACGTGCATCCGAAGAGTTTATACGTCGGGTATCCAAGGAGCCCCTTTAAGTTTTCGGCCATTATCAATGCCTTGTTATTTTTATGCCACACATCGGGTTTGAAGTTGTTCCCGGGCGGCAGCGCCCTCTTGCGTCCAAGTTCCAACGCCGGACTGCATTCGAGGTATCTTTTGCAGACGAGCACCAACGCCAGACCGCTTCCGAGATCCAACGCCGGAATGTATCCAAGCTCCAAAGTCGGACTATGTCCAAGCTCCAATGTCGGACTGTATCCGAGCTCCAACGCCGGACTATATCCGAGGTGTCATAAATCACCTTGGTTCAAAAAAGTTGAAGGAGTTTAGCCGAGCTTAATGCCGGAAATGCCCTCTATGGAGCCAGCCACTAGCGCCGGAGCTTTATGCCGGACTGCTTCCGAGGTGGTGCACCACCCCGACCGTGGGCCGATTTGTTGTCAATATTTTTTTATTGGTGCAATTTATTCTCTGCCGAGATATATAGCCAGTAGCCCTCAAGGTGTGTATCGGTCTAAAACCCGAGATGCACCTGAAGGATGACGTAAGACTGCTGATCCCAGTAGCCGCTGAGACTCAGGTTGATCTGAAAAATCGACCTGAGGATCAAGTCCTAGCTCGGCACAATACTTCGGGACACAAAAAGCGGCATGCTCAGTCCTCGAGACTCAGGTTGGGTGCGGCCGACCAACCTGAGGATCAAAATCTCCTCAGAAACTATATTGCACATAAAATTTTCTGCATTGGACAGGCAATGCAGTAGCCCGCGAGACACTGGTCGGGTGGCAACACCAGATCAGGGGATCGATACGCCCCTTTAATATGAATGATAAGTCTGAAGCCCAGTAACCCCCGAGTCTTAATGCGGGCACGGGTGGCCGAATTAAGGATCGATATCCAGAGTAAAATCACAAATTATGTGTAATGATTCTATGTATCCAAGTACTTTACATCATTAATGCTCGGATCCGCATTGTACAAAACTTTGTTGACCGACCATCGGCTTCCACCTCCTCGGCCAATAGCCGAGGAGTGTTTGTCCTACTTTATAAAGCCTTTACTAGACCATTGATGGCGCGCGTTGCTGCGCCCGTCTATTTTTAGTGTTGTATGATAGTGAGATAGGAACTTTTTGAAATCAGCTATTGAAAATTCTAAAATAGACTGAAATAAGTTATTTCACGAAGTAGTAAGTAAAAAACGAAAAGATACTAATATTGTACCATACAAAGCTAGGATGGAGCAACATCTGCTTTCAATCAGTAAACAATAACCTCAAGTAAGAATTTGCAGATAATTGCAAAAATGCATAAGAGATAGCATCGACTCGCAACTGTCACTGCAGTTTTTACCCATCTACAGGGACAAAGATTTCAGAATGCAACAATTACTGTGAAGATTGAAGTGAAATCTTCATATTATGATTTTAGCTTTGCATACATGATACATCTTTCCTAAGAAACATGTCCTCTGCTGGACGCTAACTAAAATGATAAGAGCATGTTTTAAGCATAAACAAACTAAGACAAAATCCATTACTATTGAGCTCTCGAGCATATCATTTTTGCAAGAATAAAAAACTCACTAACCTAAACACAAGAGGGAGTGAAGTCTGAAGTAGAAATTTTCTCTACCTTCTGCAACTCCACAATATGGATGGAAGCTCTATGGGCACAGGCACTAGTGAGTTACATGGGCATCCTTCTTTAGCTCAGTAATAATCCAGGCAGCAGCTCAGTAGAAATAACAATCGACCGCTGCATCCAACATTGATGGGAAAGAAGACAACCAATCATCACATATTTGATGTTGCTACAAGTACAACCTTTGGCACACCAATATACTGGAAATGTTCATACGCCATAATCACCGTCATCCAGCGCTCAGTGTTGTAAAAAATCATCTGCAAGTAAAACATGATAAAAGAAAAGCTACATACTAAGAGAAGTTGCATAAGCTTCTGTTCATTTCTTCACAAGGAATTTATGTTCATACATTCGAGGACCATGGACTGTCAGTGAAGATGATACTCTCTCCATAAATAAATATAAGAGTGTTTAGATCACTAAAGTAGTGATCTAAATGCTCTTATATTTATTTACGGGGGGAGTATATTTTTTCTCTCTTGACAGGTGTTGTAAGTACCAAAAACTTGCTGAAACGGATTACACATAAATGTATTAAACAAACCCGCTCACATAAAAATTTCCTGTCATGTAAATAGTATCAAATGTTTTGGATTAATTAACTAAGAGTTTTGGATCGCCAAGGCCATTAAAGTGATATCTAACATAGACACCAATATAGATCCAGATAAACATAGTGTTGATCAAGATGGATGTATGGTTCAGATACATATCGGAAGATGTATCAGTCCTAAAAAGTAAGTGCACTGGTGCATTAGCAAAGGACTAACCAATATCTCAAAAGTCAAAAATAGCCAATGAATTTTGAACAAGCCAGCCGGTGCCATGGTTTTATCCTAATTAACTACTTGACCATTCACAGTAGAGTAAAGTACCATATGCATCACAATTTCCTAGCATATAACAGTATAGTAAGAATAAAAGATACTCGCGGTAATGGGGTTGACCATTCAAGCAACCAATTTCATCACAGGTTTCCAGATATCTAGATACAACACGTTTATGGAAATATATCACAACTAAGCAACGGAATCAGGAGATGAATAATTGCAACAAAGAATGAAGCTAAGAACAGCCGAAGGTACAACACACTGACCTGATTTGCTGATTTCGTAGCACCATGTCTTGTTGGATGCTGGCCTCCTCCTGACCAATCAATCGATGCAATGGTCTTACTAAAACTGCACGAGAAGGAAATCACGGTGGCAAATGCAAAACCTAGGAAAGGAGATCAAGGAACGAATTAAATTGTGAAAAATCATACCTCGCAATCAAATCTTACAAGGGGGCGAGGAGTACAGGAGGATCAAAGATAGGATGCATCCAAATTTTGGCTGATGGTGAAGCGAAGAGCCACATAGGGGGCATATCCATCACGAGGAAGCAAGTCAATTGTCGTCGTCATCGCTGTCGTGTTGCAACTGAGGTCACCAGATGCCCTAGCCGATGAGGCACCGCAGCGGCCAGCGGTTGGGTCGCCTCGAGGATATGCTCTCTCCCATGTCAAAGGATAATGGGGAAGAGGAGTTTAGCCTGAATCCCAGCCAACGCACCCTGACTATCAGCTACACCTCCTCACCCACGCGGATCCGTCTCCTGCTCATCTTCGCCGCTGATCATGGAGTACGAAAAGAAACTAAAAATGATGGCGATTTTCTATTTGGCTTTTTTTACAGTTCACGGTGGAGGATAGGGCGACGGCGGCGGCGGTGGCTGAGTCGATGGAAGGCAATCAGCGGGGATGGCGATGCCGCAAACGCCACCCGCAGGCCTGAATCAACCAGAGTGTTCCTATTTTGCTACGAGAATAGCAGCCCTCGCGGTGTCAGCCCAGTCCATCGCCCATTCTGGAGCGGAAGATGATCCGCGGCCCATGCGAGCATTGACCAAGGCATCTAATGGCAAGGAGTGCCTAGAACAGCCTATCCAATGGTGAAAATTGCTAGTGCCCTGAGATGGCTGGATTAGTGCTCAGTTATAATGTCTTCAAATGAGGGCAAAGATTTACGACAAACAAGGCAATCTGGCCATACGATTTTATAAACAAAGGTACGCAGAGAGATATGTTATATTACTATTTAACATAAGAAATGTCTTCCAAAGAAAATAGTCCCGCTATCGGTTCCTTTCTTTGGGTTGACATGCTAAGCATGATCATGAAACCTCAGCTCTAATGTAAGAGCAAAATATTGAGGATTTTGTTTGGGAGGCTAGTTACTAGCCCCCGGTAGTGTTCGGCGACAGCCGAGGTCAAGCCATAAACCCTTCAGCCAATGTTATGAATGGCCCATCATTTAACACAGTCATCGAATCGCTGACCAGTTTATGCTTATTGTGACAGTTAGTTTTCGGCTTTCTCCACTGAGGTGCTTAACCATGTGAGCTGGAAGCACAATCGCAGTGGTTCTCCCTTTGCACACCTAGCCGAACAAAGCGGAACGTAGGAGGAAAGCGCAGGAGCCGGGAAACCCAACTATTGACCGAAGACACAATTCAAAACCGATGCATATATAGAAATATCCGAGAATGTTTTTGCTGAATCTCTAAAGGTGTCCGGCGTTGCACTGCGAGACTTGTGCTGAAAACACACAAATAGTTTGAAAGTGCCATAAGCTTGGAAACCCAAAAAATGTCAGTAAAAACTTGACGTCCGAACAAGATCAAGTTTCCGGTGCCAATCCGAAAATTGGAAAAAAAAATTGTGCTTCTGTCGTGCTTTAACATGACACATCCGATCTCAAGACTTCACACGGGTCAGCCTATGGCTTCAAGCTCCTTATCCCAAAGGCGGAGTAGTTCTTCGAGGTCAGTTTAGCAAACTAAACTCAAGCGGCTTTCAGAGAGAAGACATGCTATCCGGCTATTGACCATAAACTCGAGTCGAAAAAGGAGCGGTAGAAAAAGACTTTGCAACGACCAAGAAGAAAACACATTTACTATAAAACAGCTCATATAAATTTTAAGAGCCCCCGAGTGACTTGGGTAAAAGAATTTTATGTATAATGATTGTATGTACCGAAGTACTTATATCATATCTGTGTTCACCCGAACTTTAAACGTGTCTTAACCGACCGTCGGCTTCCCCCTCTTCGGCCAAGGTCCGAAAAGTGTCATGTACTCCACCTGTCGAGAGTATCGACGGTATTTCCGATGACCAGGCAATCAGGCCATAAGGCTGTAACAGACAAAGTGCACTCAGGGAACTTATGCTATATTACTGATGAAGTGTAAGAAGCATCTTTGAAGAAAATAGTACCCCCACCGATACCTTTCTTCGGTGCTCATTATTACTATGAGACTTGTGCAATAGATTTTTTGTACTCATGAGTTCCGTTGTGTGCCGACCATGATTGAAAACAATAAGAGCGCTAGTTTTCGGCTTCACCCAGTCTGAGGTCAGAGCTTGGATGACCGGGTCGTGACAATCGCAGAGGTGCTCCCTTTACTCCCTAGCCGAACAATCGGGAACGTAGGGGTAAGCATAGGAGTCAGGCAACCCAGCTTGCGGAACACTTAGGTCAATATGGTGCATATTGTGGCGTAATACACGAACAAGGAACGAAGCCGTACAAGTATAATCATATGCTAGAGGAAAAGCTTCATGAAGGAAGCCCCCAAGTAAACGGGGTATTGGAATTTGTGCATCACAGGCAAAGTTTTGACAAGGAAGTATGACGCTTGGTCGAACCGGGGAAAAAAATTTAAAGCTGAAAGTTTTGAGCATGAAAGCGACTTAGCTTGTTAATGTGTTCGGCATTGATGACGCGGTCCAAGCTTGATGCAGGACAAGGTTCCATCCCCCAAGCCAGTCCCAAGGTGGCGGAGCGAAGAGCTCGGCACTCCGAAGTGGTGGCATAACACGGCCAAAGCGAGCCGGTAGAGTGATGTCGAAGCCCCCGGTGCGGGTTAATGAAGTGTTGACGAAACCTCCCGTCCAGCCGAGGAGACAGCACTGCCCAACTCGATTCATTTACCTGTACACAAAAATAGTGCAAACCGGAGATAATGGTAATAATGATGATTAAAATTGTTGCATAATAAATAATTTATGCAAAGTCAGTAATAAAAGAAGTATGGCCTGTGCGCCGAACACTCGGTGAGGTAAAGCTCTCTCGGCGATGCTGAAGTCCCCGAGGCAACTGAACACGTCGGTATGGCAACACGACAAACAAGGTGATCATGCAAGCCGATTTATGCCAATTTGAGACAGCGGCGTTGGCTTGCCGAAGCGACCGCGTAACGCACTCGAAGTCAATCACCTACACACATAAAATAGTGCGGTCCAAAAGAATAATATAAATATATATAAAATCCTTGCATAATTGCTTTTCGCAAAAATAATTTATTTAAAGAGATGTGGTCTGGCGCCGAAGTTAATGTTGATGCAGAGCGTCGGCGTGACGCGATGAAGGCATGGCAAAAGCCCGAATTCACATGCCGATCCGAGTTCCAGATTCGGCGTTTGCCGGACTATATATGGAAACTGACCGTACCACCGCGTGACCATCGATAGTCCGGCCGCCATTTGACAGGCCTGCATAGAGATGATGGAACAAACCGGAGTAATAATTCTTTAGGGAGAATAGACCCAAACAAGCAAAAATTACTGGGATAAATAGCACCTGGTTTATTTATTGTAGCAATCCGAAGAAAGGTGACTCCCAACATTGGGACTCGATCCGCACACCCATTGCCTGATGGATGATAAATCGTCGGCATGGCGATGCTGGCAAATGTTGGCTTGCCGAGATAAAGCCCTCAGTCCAGCTAATCGTGACGAAGCTGGTCAGCAGGTGACGCCAAAGTCACCGGAGTAGGTTGATGAAGAGATGATGAAGCCCCCGGTCTAGCCGAGGTGTTGGAGCGGCTCGCCGAAGAGATGCCGGAGTCTACATGTCAGCCGATGTGTCGAAAGAGGTCAGTGTGTTTGATGATGATTTGAAGAAGAGGCAGCATGGTGGTGCCGACGCAGGTCAAGACTTGTGACGCGATCGACGCTAGCTTGATGCAGCTACCGCGTGGCGATGCCGGTGTGCCCGCTACGTGTAGTCCGTGGGGCAGCGACGTTGATGATGATTTATCCTTCGCGATGCCGAACTCTTTTTCGGCTTGCCGAGATGATGATCGAACGAGTTTAGCTCGGCTCAATAAAGCGGCGACGTGTCTAGCGCAGGTCGGCAGCCGTGGAGCAATACTACCGGACTGGTTTGACACCAGCGTGATGGTGAATATTACCTCGGAGGAGGCTTAAAATTTTATGGGTACGTGTTTAAAAACACTGCACAATACCATAGAAGAAAATTCCTTAAAAAAGGTTGTCCAATATCACGTTCATAAAGAAACATGAATTCTGGTCGGATCCGTATTCGCGTAGAAAATAGATCTGAAAATCGTTGCGCTCATCGGAGGTTTCCCGGAGTTTGAATGGTCGGATCGAGCTGAAATTTTGAGGGGTGCTAGATATAGGAATTCCGCAGGCGATCAACGGTTGGATCTTCCAAAGGACGTCCGAGCTAGATGCTGGACGCCACGCTCCGAATTCGTCCAGATTCCCGTCCAGATTCGAAACGGCTCCGGTATATCATAGATTGCCAGAGATTCCTTCATCGGAACTCGATAAATTCTTGCATGGTTGTTTTAGACTCAATTACGCACAATCCCAATGAAGCAATCGTCAAAGCGATACTCGAGAAGGCAGTGGCAGAAGATACGAGTTCGTTGTCCAGAAAAACAGCACGGTCGCTGGAGGGCAATGTTGACGTTGAGCCCCCGAGCTCCATGGATGATCCCTCCATGCTCTTGATAGAGATCGGAGTTGATGTTTGATGAAGGCCCTCGTCCGAACATGGTGATCCGAAAACGGGGCGCAGTTCTTGGTCGAACCAAGGTGACTAGTCGAGCTGGTGACGAAGATGCCGAAGTCGCAGTTGATCTGCAGGCAAGCCATCGATCCTTTGCCGATCACATAGCGGAACTCCCAATGAATGCACCATTGTCGGTGTCAAAACCGGCAGATCTCGGGTAGGGGGTCCCAAGTTGTGTATCATTGATCGATGGGTAACAAGAGACAGGGGACACAATGTTTACCCAGGTTCGGGCCCTCTTGATGGAGGTAAAACCCTACGCCCTGCTCTTGTTTATATTGATGGAGTATCAAGTATAGAGTTGATCTACCTCGAGATCATATGTTGTGGTCTAAAACCTAAGGGTATGATGAATAATGTCATAATCATCTATTGACTAGCCTGGCCTCGGCTTATATAACATACCAGAGGCCTAGGATAACAAGAGTCCTAGCCGAATACGCCGGTGGGAAGGAGTCCTTGTCTTGACCACCAGGTCTTGTGGAATCTTCCTTGTATGCGGCAGCTGTCCGAACTAGCCCATGAGTATACGGCCATGGGGGTCCTCGTCCCAATCTAACTGACCGGGAGACGGCGTGGTGAGTACCCCCTAGTCCAGGACACCGTCACCGACCAACGTGTGATGGCCAGAAGCGCTCCTGGGATGCGGTCCTATTGAGCCCTAGAATGTTGACACAGATGCACATCTCGTTGTCCTCGCCAGGACAAGGAGCCACGCCAGGTGGTAGGCGGCGGTCGCCGCGCATGGCTCTCGCGTCTTGAAGCTCCTCGGTCGCCTTGGTGATGAACTCCTGAGCACCTGGCAAATCGTTCCTTGTGCCCTCGTGAGGGAAACGCACACTAAAGCACGCCTCCATGTGGTGCCCAAGCGCCTCCCTCGTGACATTGGCTAAGTCAGAGGCCCTCCAAAAGAGAGCCCCCGAGCCCAGCATGAGGGGGCGCCAGGCGTGCCTTCCTATGCGAGAGAGGGAGGCACCCCATCCGTGGTTGCAGGTCTTGAGGTGGTGCCGCTGGAGACACCGCTCTCTTGAGGCTCTTGGCAGAGCAGTTGCTTCTTCTTCTTGGGGACAGCCTTGGGAGGGTAGATGGTGCCTCCGTTGTCTAGGTCCACGCCCGCTGCAGCCTGGTAGGCGCGCTCGAGAGAGCACACCGCATCCTTCTCCTCGCAGGCGGTCGTGATGATGTCGCGGTTCCCTCGCATCTTGAGGACATTGTAACCATGATGAGTCACCTCCATGAACTTGGCCAGGGCTGGATATCCAAGGATGGCATTGTACGGAAGGCGGATGTGGGCGACGTCGAAGTCGATGAGCTTGGTGAAGTAGTTGTCGCACTGGCCGAAGGTGACAGGGAGGCGGATCTGCCCTATTGGGGTGGTGAAGCCGTCGGTCACTCCTGAGAAAGGCTTGGTGGGCTGCAGCTGACCATAGGGCACTTGGAGGCGGTCAAACGTCTCGATGGAAAGAACATTGAGCCCCGCACCGCCATTGATGAGGGTCTTGGTGATGAGGACGTTGCTGATGACGGGCGAGCAAAGCATCGGGAGGGTGCCGGCAGTTGCCGCGCACTTGAGCCGGTCGGACGAGCTGAAGGTGGTGGTGCACTTGGACCACCTAAGCGGGCGCGTGGCCTCGAGCCTAGGGAGGGCCGCGTTCACCTCACGGGCGATTTTCTTGAAGATGCGATGAGAGGCTATGGCCAGAGCGCCGCCCAGGATGCAGGGAATGGCACGAGGCTCCTGAAGCCCCCAGCCCCTCGTCTCGGTGGTGGTCGTCGTTCCTTCTTGGTGGTGGTGGCAGCGGAGGGAGGCCAGCATTCCCTGAGGACGGTCCTCACGAGGCTGATCTCTCCAGGCGTCCTCGCGTGGCTGGCCCTGCCAGTAGTCCTCGCGAGGTTGGTGGCGCCACTCGTGGCGGGGGCCGCAGTCATCCCAGCGTCCTCCACTTCGACCTCCTCCACGGTCGTAGCCTCGATCGTTACGCTCGGGGCGACGACCGAGGCGCCCGTCGTGGATGGCCCTGAGCTCTTAACAGTCATTGGTGTTGTGGTTGTGTACGTTGTGGAAGACGCGGAACAGACGGCTGCCCTTGGATGACTCTGGGTGGTCGCAGCCGCGCTTCATCTCTAGTTCAACCGCGAGCACGGCCACCCCCTTGCGCTTCACGTCCTTGGCCTTGACCTTCTTGTCTTCTGGGTCGGCCGCTGGGAGCTCGAGGATGGAGAGGCGTCCTTCCTCATCTCTCGCGCACTTGGTCGCCATGTTGAACATCTCTAGAGCCGTGCACAGGTCCTCGTGTATGGCGAACTGCTCCTTCATCTTGACATCGCAGACGCCATCAGAGACTGCTGATATGATGGCTTCATCCGACACCTTGGGGATCTTGAGGCGAACGCTCTTGAAGCGCTGGATGTACTTCTGCAGGGTTTCACCTGGCTGCTGCTTGATGCGCCGCAGGTCACCCGCGGCAGGCGGGCGGTCGCGAGTGCCCTGGAAGTTGGCGACGAAACGCTCGTGCATCTCGCCCTAGGAGGAGATCGATCCCGCGGGCAGGTTCAGGAGCCACGAGCGTTCGCCATCCTTGAGGGCCATGGGAAACCAATTCGCCATGACTTTCTCGTCGCCGTTGGCCGCCTCGATGCTCAGCTTGTACAGCTGCAGGAACTCGGTAGGGTCGGGGGAGCCGTCGTGGCGTGGAGGCAGGTCAGGCTTGAATTTCCCCGGCCAGACGACGCTGCGTAGCTCGGGAGTGAAGGCTCAACAGCCCGCGATGGTCACGGGAGCCCGGCGTGGAGGTGGAGCCTGATCTTGGCACTCACGCGCCACCACCGTAGGCAGCGCGCGGTCTTGACGTGGTGGCGCAGGGAGTGCTGGAGCACCTTATTGTGGCCGCTGGACCTCCTGGCAGCTTTCTTCTTCATGCATGGGCGCCCTGCGTGGCTAGTCATGCCGTGGGGCCGCGCACCTTGGTCCGAGGGTGACGTCTTGATGAGGAGGTGGCGGAGGCGCTCCATGGGCTACGTCGCCCGCGACAGGCGGTGAGCGAGGTAGCGAGAGGGACAACGCAGGAGAGCCCCAGCGGCGTTGACAAGCTCGGTGATCGGTCTAGCCAGTCTTCGTAGAAGTCATCGACGGGGCGGTAGCGCAGGAGCTCGCGCGCCATGAGCAGCGCAGCTTGCGCGTCCGCCGGCCCGGAACGAGCGTGAGACGACGAAGCATCCAGAGTCAGCGACGGAGTGGCCGTGCGTCCATCACGCCACACGGAGGGGTGCAACGATGAAGCTTGCTACTCGTACCCCGCCGGGCCGTTGGTGGCGTTGGCGGCAGGCGATGGGGAAAGATGGGGAGGCTCGCCGGCGGGCGCCATCTGGGTGACGCGAGCAGCGAGAGCGGCCCAACGCTCAACACGAGGTCGATGAGCGTCAGCCATGGAACCGATGGAGCGATGGCGAGTCGATCGACGGAAGAGAGGCTCCGACGCACCCCTACCTGACGCACCAAATGACAGATTCGGGCAAACCCATGAGAGGTTCGAACTTTGGGGTGCATGCGAAGAACTCGTCCTCCCCAGTTCGCCTGCTCAACGGTTCCAAGGCCTAGCTCAACGAACCCAAGGGACAAGAGACACATCAGTTTATCCTGGTTCGGACCACCTTGCGGTGTATACCCTACTCCAGCTTTGTGGTGGATTGCCTCGAGGGGCTGAGGATGAACTAGTACAGTGGTAGAACAACCTCAGGACGTGAGGTGTTCTTGCGTTCGATGAGCTGGTGGATGAGAGGACGATCTGAATGATCCGTCCCCTTCTATGATGGTGGCTAAGTACTATTTATAGGGGCCTTGCTCCTCTCCCCAAATATAGGCGGGAAGGGATCCCACAACAGCCAAATTGAAGAAAGACAACTAGTACAAGTTATCCTGACAAAAGTGGTCTTTGCCTGCAAAAGTCTCTGATGGTGAGGCTGCAATGGGCTCCGCGATGACCTCCGTCCTGCCGTCCTGGTGGTCTTGGTCTTGTTGCACCAATATGGAAACCTTTGCTTGATTCCTCGGGAACCCGCGCCTGCGCTTGCCTCCTTAGCACCAAAGAGGAAACTGGTACACTGCGCCCGCTGGCTCCCGCCTGGCCTTGGTCGTCACGGCTCACGTCATATGAACCTCGCGAGGTGCATCTTGTATAGATATCTCCGCTCCTCGGGAGCCAGCCTGGTGAGGCCGCCCCCCCAGGGAGGTCTTGGTGTCGTCCACCTCACGAGGCTTGGCCCCTCATGAGGGTCTTGGGTTCTTGATGCTGAAGCTGGGCCGTACCGGGCCGTCGACGGAGCCACGCCGTGGGCCACAGGTAGACAAGTCTGGGTACCCACGTTCCCAGGACGTCGACAGATAATATGGACTTGGAAGGATCTGGTCGGATCCAACATACTTGGATCCGAGTCGAGATAAGGTCCAAGTTAGATAGAGCTGACTATGAGACCCATCGATATGCCATTTGTGAGTCTCTAGTACAACATATGTTTTATGCAAGACCTCAGCTGGCGCATGTACTCGGGATGGTGACAGACTGTAACATCCCAAAATTCTAAATTTTGGAATGTTATAATAAATAGATAGATTTGATTGATTGTTTGATTGATTGTCTGAAAGTGAGTGAATTCGAAACTTTTGAAAGTTAAATGAGAGGGAATAAAAGGACTTTCCCAAACTTTCATATTTGCTTTCTGATCTCCATGAATTCAAATGCTTTTCAAACACAAAACCCTTGAGCGAAGATGATATGACTTCTTCCATTTAAATTAAATGAAAAGGGTTGTTGAAAATATTTGAATTTCATTTGAAAATATTTTCAATTCTGAAACTTTATGCAACTCAATGATTTTCACGAGAGAAGATAAAATGACTTCTTCAAATTATATGAAATATGAGTTGGGAGTTTCAAAGAATTAAATTCAAAGTTCTTTTGAATTTATTTTCAATTTGGAATGTTATACATTAGATCATCATGCATATCTTATTTTCTTGCATTTTGGTCGATTCTAGAAATTTCACGCAACTCAAGGACCCACGGAGAGAGTTGGAGATTTCGTTATTTTCATATTTGAGAGTTTTCTCGAATTTGAAAAGAGGATCATTTGATTTATTTATTTCATCTTCAATTATTTTGCCGATATCAAAATATGAGAGAGGGAATAATATGACTTTCCCAAAATATAGGAAAAATGAAGATTTAATAAATAGATCGAATTTCGTTTTCCGGTGTTTTTTTGTTTTTCTTTGGATAGGGAAAAATGCGCGTTTTCGAAAATTGCATTTTAGGTCCGTAGAAAAGTTCATTTTGTTCGACTCATTTTTAGGAGTCGGGGAAAATTTACTTTAGAAATTTTGGAGCCCGTTTAGATTTTCTTTTCTGTGTTTTTCTGCGCGCGAAACCGTTTAAAAAAAAAGAGAAACTCCCGCAGGCCAGCCGGGCCAAGGCCCAGGCCAGCCAGCCGCTGCGCCCCAGCCTCCCAGCCGCGCGTGCGCGCAGGCGCCAGGCGCCAGGCAAGGCCGCCGCCGCCTCTTGCTTCTTAGCTAAGTCCTAGTAGGACTCTAGGCTAGCCCTTTTCCTTTGTTTCGTTTTTCCTTTTCCTACTCTATTTCTTGTCCCCTACCCCAAGTAATCTCTCCCCTCTCCTATATAAATACCCCCATAGACCCCCCCTCTCCTCACACCAAAAACCCAAACCCCCTCTCCTCCCCAAGCCGCACCCCACCCCGCGCCCTACACCGCCGCCGCGCCACCCCACACCCGCGCCGCCGCCGCACCTTGCCCACGCCGCCGCCGCCCTACGCCACGCCGCCGGAGCCCCGTTCGCCGAGGTTTCCCCGCGTCTCTTTTCCTCGGATCATTTTCTTCTAATCGTTCCGATTCTTTTATTCTCTTCCGATTCGTTTTCTTTCCGGTTCTTCTCTAAACCGTTCCGGTTTCTAGATCGGTTTTTCGTTCGGTTTTCTTTTCCGAAACCCTAGATCGGTTTTCGTTCTTCTTTCGGACCGCTCGTCTGAACGAACGTGATCACCGATTTTTCCCGGTTAACGACGCCCATTCGTTTAACCGTTCATCTCTTTCTTTTCGTCGGATTTATTCCGCGTCTTTTCCGCGATCGCGATCTCAGATCCGATCTTCGTTCTAGTTTTCCCCCTCGCCCGTTTATCGGAATCAGGTGATTCAAGCGCCTGGTGTTTCGTCTCGAAACCGCCGTTCCGTCTAATTAACTTGAACAAGTTTTTGCTATGGTAAATTTTGACCTAGTTTCAACTTGCTAGAACCGAGTTGTTTTCTTCCGCCGTTTGTTTTCCGTCGTTTGTTCGGTTCGTTCTTTCTTTGCAAACCGGAGTTCTTAAGTTGAACTTTCGGGTTCGTTCTCTCGTTCGAGTTTTACTTGTGCATTAGATGAGTACTTATTGTGTGGTTACTATTGTTTGCTTACGATAGATTGACCGGAGTGTGACGAGTAGATCTATCAAGAGTTTTAAGTGCGAATCATCTTCATCTACATTGCAGGCAAGTAACACTTTGATCATACCTTTTCTACAACCCATGTTTTATTGCATTAGATCAATCCTCTCACATTGCATGAATAGGATCTAATTAAATTGTGGGATGGGAAGTAGATGAGGTAGTACCTATTACCTGTTTATTATCAAACCTTGGGAGTTACTTCTATGTTTGCTTATTATGCCATGCTATGCTAGTAGACGTGGATTGGGTGAGTGATATCCATGACAGATGTGAGTTGATAATTTTAATGGTTTATCTAAGGTGGCAACTTAAATACACATCTGGGTGGATTGAGGCACCTGATGTCTATCAGGACTTGCCTGTTTTTTTTTGGACCGCCACCCAGGCTCAAAGGGATCATAAGATCTTGCATGCTAGAAACTTTCGTGTGCAGCCACATGCTACTATGGGCTCTGGCATAGTTGACTAAGTTGTGCGAACTCTTACGGGGTGGACTAGCAGATGTAGGGGTTGTAGGTGGTACGGTCTACCCCACATGTAAGGTGCTAGCGCTTCTGAAAGACTATGTCTCGGTCATCCGTTTCTCAAACACCATGTAGTGCGAGAAAACAAATGGAGGCGATCGAGTCATGTGGGGAAAAGTGCGCAAACCTCTGCAGAGTGTACAAACTAATCATGATTAGCCGTGTCCCCGGTTATGGACATCTTGAGTATCTAGTACTTGAATATCATGTGAATCTCAACATGTTACTTCCAATTAATGTTGTTGGGTTTTTAATTACTTTTAATTGGGATTGAGAATGCTGTCAACCATTCTCAATGTTTCACAACCACCATGATAGTTAAATAAATTTATTCCTTTGCAGTAGGGAAAAATTGGCTTTACGCAAAAACCTTATAACCATAGAGCTTTTCCACCAGCCATATATGCATATAGTGATAGCCATTGTTTATCATTTTCTCTATGGTGTGAATTTGCCAGTACATTCAATGTACTGACCCGTTTCGGGCTGCAACGTCTCATGTTGCAGGATGATCTTACAACGAGTAAGTGATACGTTAGGGTTACGATTTCTACACTCAACTTTGCCGTTGGTGTTGATGGGAATCCACAACCTTGTTGCTTCCGCTATATGGATTGAGGTAATAGTATTTACGTTACTTTATACATGTGATTTACCTCTGTTATAAATCCTTCGAGTACTGTGTGTGTCAGCATACCGATCCAGGGATGACACGTAAGCACAGAGACTTGATCCATTCGGGTCGGGTCGCTACACAGACCTACTTTGGGCCGACCAAACGCTACTCCGTAACTGGGTAGATATAAAGGTAGGTTTCGGACTTGTCCAGACCCGTGCTGTGAGACATGGTCGAGCAAGATGGGATTTTCCCATCCAATCAGGAGATATATAGTCTGGTCCCCTCATGTGATCTGACCAAGATAAGATAGTCATGCAACAAGGATTATGGGATAATCCAGTTTGTGGTCGGCATCACTGAAACGAGAAAGAAGTCGGGTTGTAACAGGGATGAGCATATCGCCTTGAGCCCGACAACATATATCGTGTGGCAAAGGGAATGGAAGTATGACGTATAGGTTCGCCAACCAACTTCATAGTCTGCTTGGTGGTCGGCACGCCTTGCTAGTGGTCGCTACCAACTGAGCAGGTCGGAGGTGATCCAACCTATGACCAAGCCGACTTGAACCTAAAGGGTCACGTGCTTAAGGGAAGGAACCTACGAGGTCGTATCCGATGACAATGGTCGGATGTGATCCGAGCTGGACTTGGATCTTGACCGAGTAGACTTTGGGCTTTAGGATCCAAGTGAGGCCCAAGTGTTGAGCCCGTGACGGATGTGTATATATAGTGGAGGTGCAGCATACGTTTTTAGTTAATCACTTCGGCGTCGTCACTAGGACTTTGCATGTGTTGCAACTAGCTACCTCCACTCGTCCCCGACTATGTGATCGGACCTAGCACTGCATGGTGTTCCTCCTCCACGCGCGGATACCGTTAGTGACGGTGCACTTGCGTTGCTCTGGTGAACCTGGTCGTGGGATCCAACGATCAATTGTTCGAGGGAGATCGGACAAGGAGGAGACAAACCCCGCGGATGCACTGCCCCAACTCTTTTTCCGTTGCACGGTACTGCGTAAGTAGTGGTAACGATCCGTGATCCATCTCCCGTAGCATGTTCCTGGATGTTTTGCGGGTAGGAATTTTAATTTGCAGTCGACGCACCCTAACGTAGAACCCAACATTACATATCTTCTACCTCTTCTACTTATGTATGTTCTAGTGTTCCTCGCCGGTGACCGCACCTTCACTTCACAGGTTTTATCGCCGCCGCTCACGGAGACGGTGAATGGAGGACGCGGTCGTCGGAAGGGAACAACAAGGACTTAGACGACGGACGCCGCCGTAGTCTAGGTTTAGGTCCGGTCCCCTTTTGTTAATGAAAACTATCTAAAATGTAGTGAATGTGCTCCGTTTTGTATGAATATCAACTTGTTTCCATGATTTTCGCTCAGTTGGTTGAAACACTACTTGAAATGTATAGGGGTAGCATAACATTGAATGACCGGTTTCCGTATCTATATCCGTGGACAGATGTTATGTCCGGTTTATGGGTCAGGGTTGGAAATGCGCCGGCAAGCAAGCATGTCAAATATGGCCAGGCACAGAAACAGAGCCTCCCCATTGGGATGATCTTTTCGCCCAAACATCCCCCTTTAAACCGGCGAAGGGACACCAACTAAAACCACAGGCTCTGCCGGTCTGCCCATACACAACTACAAGAAAAGAGAACACAAATCCACAAGTAGCCATGTCCTCTCTCTATCTCCCCCGTAAGTCCATAAACAAATATATATATATATATACTATGACTAGGTGAGCTGCTTCAGCCTTGAGAGTACAAACAGCAACAGGGGAGGAGGAAGAGGAGGAGGGGCACCACCACCACAAGTACACTCAGATTGGGGGCGCAAAGGAGAAAGTATCCCTTTTGCCTCACCACCTTCTTCCTCTTGTGCAAGCAAGAAAACAAGGGGTCTTGAACAATGATGGCCTGTGGGTCTCGAAGCAACGAGATAGTGGACGAGTTCGAGAAGCTGGTCATCAAGATGAACCCTCCAAGGTTTCTCTCCTTCCTCGCAACCCCATGTTCTTCCTCCTTTCTGCCCCCTTTGACCTGTGTCCCTTGTTAACTGTGCTGCTGCTCCTTGGCCTTTGGGAACTTGCAGGGTCACCGTGGATAATACCTCCGACATGACTGCAACCTTGGTCAAGGTACAGACACAGCTCCGGAGCCCTGCTCTGTTCTTGGTTCCTGCTGCAAATTCTGTGCCGACATTTCTTTTCCTTGCATAATTATTTCTCACGCCCGGTTTTTTTGCGCAGGTTGACAGCGCGAACAAGTATGGGACCTTGCTAGAGGTTGTCCAGGTGCTGACCGATCTGAAGCTGACCATAAACCGGGCCTACATTTCCTCTGATGGGGAGTGGTTCATGGATGGTGAGCAGGGCCTTTTTTCACTTGCAGCATCCCTGTCTTGGAAAGATTAAGGAGGAAGCTAGCGTGGCTTTCTGCTTTCGATTTGGGCGTAAATCTTTCCGTCTTTTCCAATCTTGATGATGAGGCTCCACCTTTGTGCAGTGTTCCATGTCGTGGATGAGGAAGGGAATAAGCTTTATGACGGCCAAGTCATCGACAGAATTGAGCAGGTAAAGTACTACAAAGAATCCCAGCCTGTGCAGCTGCCTGCGGATTAATGGTTTCCCTGGCAAAGGCAGAGCAGAGTGCAGAGCAATGTGTGAGCTCATTGCAGTTCGGGATCGGCGGTGTGATATAGGAACGTGTTGATTGCAGTCTCTCGGAGCCGGGTCGCTCAGCTTCCGCGGCACGGACCGGTGCGTCGGCGTCGAGGCGGAGGCGGAGGCGGCGCAGACGGTGATCGAGCTGATCGGGCGGGACCGGCCGGGCCTCCTGTCGGAGGTGTTCGCGGTGCTCACCAACCTCAACTGCAACATCGCGGCGTCCGAGGTGTGGACGCACGACGGCCGCATGGCGGCGCTCATGTACGTGACGGACGCCGAGACCGGCGGCGGCATCGAGGAGCCCGAGCGTCTGGACACGGTGAAGCGGCTGCTCCGGCACGTGCTGCGCGGCAGCAGCCGGGACAAGAAGGCCGCCCGGGCCGCCATCTCGGCGCGTGCCGCGGCGCCGCACGCCCAGCGGCGCCTGCACCAGATGATGCACGCCGACCGGGGCGCCCACCGCGCCGACGGCGGCGACGGCGACGCGGCGGCCGACGACCGGAGCCTGCCGGTGGTGGTGGTGGAGGATTGCGCCGAGAGGGGGTACACGCTGGTGAACGTGCGGTGCCGCGACCGGCCGAAGCTGCTGTTCGACACGGTGTGCACCCTCACCGACATGCAGTACCTCGTCTTCCACGGCACCGTCATCGCCGAGGGCTCCGAGGCCTACCAGGTGCGCGCGTTTTTCCCTTCTCCTCTCCCTGATGAGACTGTGTGCATGAGTCGATGCATCTTTCTTTCCCTGCCAGTGCCACTCTCCAGTCTCCAGTCCAGTGCACAGCATTTTCACCGGTTCCGATGCTCCTCGCATCGCATTTCTTTGACCGGCAGTACACGCTAGTGGTACTGGAGAGCCGAGCAGAGAGCAGAGATGCCTCTGCTTGTTAGATCTTGGCATGTGACGAGGGAAGGATGGAGATCCTACCTAGTTTTGCGTGAGCTTGACTGACTGACCAAACAGCTCCTTTCGTTCCTATACGCAACAAACAACGAGAAGAAAATGCATTTACAGGAGTATCTTTCTTAACGTACGGGCAGAATGGAAAAGACAGACACATGCTCATCATCGTTCCTCCGCTCCTGCAGGAGTATTACATCAGGCACCTCGACGACGGCGCCGCCGCCTCCGACCAAGACCGGGAGCAGCTCCGCCGCTGCCTCGAGGCCGCCATCCAACGCCGTAACACAGAGGTACACATCATCATCATCATATGCATTCGGTTCGGACACAAAAAACATTCTTACTGGACCGAGCTGCACCGCACTGCGAGACGAGAAGTGCTACGCACAGCATGTGACGCGTTTGCACTTGGCAGGGGCTTGGGCTGGAGCTGTGCTGCGAGGACAGGGTGGGGCTGCTGTCGGACGTGACGCGTATATTCCGGGAGCACGGGCTGTCGGTCACGCACGCCGAGGTGGCGACGCGCGGGGAGCGGGCGGCCAACGTCTTCTACGTGGTGACCGCGTCGGGGATGCCCGTGCAGGCGCAGGCCGTGGAGGCCGTCCGGGCGGAGATCGGCGACGAGATCCTCCTGGTCAAGGAGGACGCCGCCGCGCCCAAGTCGCCCCCGGGCCGCGACGGCGGCGGTCGCTCGCTCGGAAACATGATCCGGTCCCGCTCCGAGAAGTTCCTCTACAACCTCGGCCTCATCAGGTCATGCTCTTAGAGCGGCTGCATGGACCTACCTACCACCTAGCTCCGGTCGATCAGCTCATCAGGTCATGCTCTTAGTCTTAGAGGAGCATGGATGGACCTACCTACCTAGCTCAGGGTTGCAGTGCTGTAGTACGTAGCTACTAGCTAGCTAAGCTAAGTACGTAGCTAGGCTAGGGCGCGGCTCCTTTGTTAACCATCCTTGTCAACTTCTTGGGTGAAAAGGAACGTGCATGTTTCGTCGCCAATCAGTAGCAGTGTAAATATTCTCAATCTTGTCGTTCTTCTTCATCATTTGCCATATCTTGCGTCTCTGGATTGCTTGTGTCCGAGATGGACTGTCCGCGTCAGCATCGACGTGGGAAGCTAAGTTAACCACGAATCACGAGATGTGGAAATTGACCTGCGACGTATACGAAGTATACGAAGACACGAACAAGGTGCGATCGAGGTCCTTGTGCGAAAGCTTAAAGCAAGCGGGGTTCGTTATAATATACGCATGCACTTGGGACGGTCTAGGTGGTGTCAAAACAAAGGATGCTTAGCCATGCCGAAGCAAACAGATGAGTACTGTGATTCAACTGCAAATCATGTACGGCGTCTTGGTTTCTTCCCGTTCAATGTTAAAACACTGGTACTACTAGTACTTTAATTAATCTTGTACCTTTCATCAATGCGTGCGTATGCTCGTCGGCTCGTGAGGCGCTGCTAGACCACTGAGGTTCACTTTCTCATCACGTGCGCCTCGCAGAAGAGAAGGTGAGTTAATTCAACTGCCGTTCCCGATCGGTACCACCTCCGTGGCTCCGTAGCAAAGCTACAAGCATGGACACCAAGGAATGAATGCATGCACACGAGACGTACATGGCTCAGCAGCCATGGCAGAAGCGCGTCGTTCAAAGATTCAAACCGGAGTCAGTGTGTGTATGTGTTCTCCCGACGAACTGCAGTAACACAGTGACACTAGGAGGGAGAGGGAGAGAGAGTGAGAGAACAGTAGTAGCTGGTTTGTTTTCATGAGACGAAGAAAAAGGGCTGAGACGCCGAGCTCGATCCAGCTCTTGGAGTTTCCAAGGAGCAGGGCACAGGAGCGCTGGCGCGGCTCATACGGAGGCACAGCAAGGGCACGTGATTCACACTGTTGGCAGCCCCCCAAACCGAACAGTTTGCTCCTGTAGGGGCTAGTGCTAAACCTCTGAGCTGAGGCCAGGCGACAAAACCTTCACTGCCGCCGCGGCCCCAGCCTCGCCACCACCTTTTCATGGCGCGCGGGAACCGCACAGGTTTTGCGCTGCGCGGCCCTCTCTTTTTCTTTCGGTAACAAGAAACGCCGGTGGTGGTGGTGGTGGCTGACTCGACACGCGACACAAAGGTGTCTCGCTGCTGCCCTTTCCGGTGGCAAGGCGAGGCAGCCTTTGCGTTCCCGGCACACTCTCTTGATCCGACCCCGACTAGGCTCGGCTTTGGTTAGCTAGGGAATTGCTTCATTGGTTAGTGCTGTCTGTCGTGGTCTAGGCAAGGCTTAGTTCGCATGGTTTGGGACAGAGTTAAGCAAAGGTGATCATGACATGATGACAAGGTGATAAAAGGAAAAGGGGGTTTGGTTACACAAGGTGGTAAAGCGGCAGACCAGCAGTTGCCTGCACGACTGGGTTTTGGGACACAAGGTGCGATCTCAAGGAAAGGGCGCAAAAGGTGGTGTCCCTTGTTAATTCCCTGCACGTCATGGTCTTGCTTGCTTTCTACAGCACCTCCCACGTTCTTATCATCGAAATATCACGTGGCATTCGCGGGAATTTTTTTTGCTTGGCGCTTATAAAAAGACAAAGCATTTGAACCTCTTGTTCGTGTCTCCAGCAAGAAAAGAAAAAAGAAAAGGAACTCACTGCTGCCAGCAGACACGCAGTCTCTCCCCGAGTGGCGAAGGCATGAACGATTTTTAGGTGTGACGAAGTTTACCTAGGGCGTGTTTGGTTACATTGTCGATTCAGCTTAGCCCGGTGAGTCTGGCTCTATTGAGTCTGGCTCTATTGAGCCGGTTTGAAGGGATACAGGCCAAAAAAAATCACATGCACATAGTTTGGTTGCCTGCATGCCTCTAGTTGCATGAGACAACCATTTTTGACCCAGCGTTTGGTTGCCTGCATGCCCCTAGTTGCATGAGACAACCATTTTTTACCCAGCGTTTGGTTGCCCGCATTGCATTAGGTGCACATATGACATGGTGTTTGGTTGCAACCTGCATAAGGTGTTGTCACCACTTCTAACTAGTGGTGACCTTACCACACACAATCTGAACATAGTGCCACCTAGTTAAACAAATGACAGTTCATTGTAACTACAATCAAATGACGGATCAAATTATTAAGAGCCATTGGCTAAATAGGGGATAGTTCATCGGTGTTGCTGCTTCATCTTCCTCTTCTGCTTCTGCTTCTGCTTCTTCTTCTTCCTCTTCTTCTGTGCTTCTGCTGCTGCTGTTTCTTCTTCCTCTTCTTCAAATCTCGCACTGACCTCTGTTAAGCCACATTGCCTCTGCCCACTCCAACTTTTTGTTCTTCCAAGCGTCATTGTCAAATGCCTCCACACCATGGCCAGAGCTAACAACATCGTCAGGCTCGGCCTCTTCCTCCTCAGGCACGTGTTCATCAAAGCCCCACTGGAGGATCCAGTTATGCAGAATGCAACAAGTAAGAACTAGCTTAACCTGAGTGGAGTATGGATGGAATGGCTTCTGATCCAGGATCTTAAACCTATTCTTCAGAGCTCCAAATGCCCTCTCAATAGTTACTCTAAGGCTGGAGTGTCTGAGATTAAACAGCTCCTGTGCAGTCCTAGGAAAGTTCCTACCAGAGAACTCGTTGAGATGATACCTTGTTTTTCTGAAGGGTGGAAGAATACCCGGCCGACATGCATAGCCAGCATCTCCAAGGTAGAACTTGCCGTCGGGGATGTTGATCCCATCAGGTCGACTCATGCTGTCAGTGAGAATGTTTGCATCATGCGCTGACCCCTCCCAGCCAGCCAGCACATATGTGAACTTCAGATCAAAGTCAACATCAGCAAGCACATTCTGGCTTGTGTAGTGCTTCCTCCCCCTGTATGCTGCAGACTGTGACCTAGAAACTCTGGCAGTGACATGAGTATCATCTATTGCCCCAATGCAGTCCTGAAAATGGCATCGGTAGCATGTGTTAGTGCTGAACTTGAACAATACAAGCATATCAAACCATGAAAAGTGTATATTGTCAATGCTCACCTTGAAGTATGGATACCATCTTGGGCTTCCACGAATTTGGGGTGGAGTCTGGCCAGATGGTCTCCTGATCATCTCTCCGCTAAGCTCCCCAACAGCAAAAAGCACCTGCTTGAAGTACCTAGAGATGGTCTCCATTGATCTCCTGAACGTGTCGTGAATGGCCCTGAACCTCTGGTTATGGCCAACAACATGGAGGAACATGGCCACTTTCTCTTCGACACTGGTGTTGATGCTATCTTGTAATAGGCCCCTGCTCCTTTTAAATGGTGCTCTTTTCATTCTAAGCATCGATAGAGCCTCGACGTCATTCCAGTTGTAGATGTAGTTCAGATTTTGGATCCTCTCCTGTTCCCGAGGAAATAATGGACCATAGCGGATCAATGGTCTCCTAGCACGACGAACAGCTCTTTGGTGCATGAACATGACCCATGCTTGAATCACACTAATCGGTGCTACTGCCTGGATTATCAGCCTCATCCGTGCGTCCATAACCTAGTCGACATCGACGGTTCGTTCAGTGGGAAATCGATCCTACACCTAGCTTAAAGGCCTAACCACTGAGCTAACAAAGGGGAAGGGGGTGCTGCTTACTGGCATCGGAGATAAGGACGGCGTAGGGGGAGCCATGGCACAGAGTAGGTCGACCAGACGGTGGCCAACAACAAGGGGAGCACCAGATCCGCCGTAAACGCCGCCGCCTCTTCCGCCGTCGCCGATGGTGAGGTAGTAGGGAAGAAAGGGGGGCAGTGGCAATGGGTGAGCGAGTGAAAGGGGGTGAGGCTAATTTGGCGCCGGGACGGCGCGCCAGATTTCCATCTCCCGCCATCCCCCCTCGCCCGCGCCTCGCTCCCGCCCGTGCGACCTCGCGCCGCACTCAGCCTGGCTCGCGAGAAACTGCCAATCCGAGGGTTTCCAGCGAGCCAGGCTCTGGGCTGCTTTGAGAAGCGTGCGATGCAGGCCCAACAGGAAAACCAGGCAACCAAACAGGCCTCTTCCTTCCCGCGCGGGCCTGGTTGGGCTCGGTGCGGGCAACCAAACACACCCCTAGTATACCGCTCAGTACAGATCCTACGCTATTACCAAGTGTGTACGACAATTCCTAGGTATGCCACACGCCAAACCTTGGTAGATTGATGGCTCCATCACTGCCTCCCCACTCCCCTCGCCGTCACCTGCAGTGCCCTCGGTCAAAGCCCTCGTTGTGATCTGGACGACGATGGGGATTCTTTATACCTCGCGTGACTATGATGTGTCGGCTCTGAACGACCCAACACTGTCGGTGGAGCTCAGGATCCCGAGCGGTGGCCCGTGATCTTCTGGCGACTAGGACAGTCACAGTGGTTGTGTGGAAACCATAGCTTGAGGAGAATCTATTTGTGGTCTCACGATGCTCAACTAGGACTGTGAGGTGTGTGCCATCTCCGGCGACAAGCGGCGCACCATCTGGTCGCGGAGGCGTGTACGGGGTCTTGGAGGCTGGCCTTTGTGGGATGTTGCGCGCATTGTCACTAGATCTCCCTTGGCCAAGCTCGATTTGGATCCCGTGAGGGCTCAACTGTGTGCAGCTCTTCGTCTCCGCGAGGTGTTGGTGGCGGTGGAGAGGCTGCTTAGCCTGGTTCCTCCAACTCTGGTGGTGTGGCTGGTGGGTTGCGGGTGTGATGTGTGTCTCGTCTAGTGTTGCGGCGGGAATGTTTTAGCAATCTAGGGGGTTGTTCTTGCTTAGGCGGATACTGCATTGCCAACGCCCGTGGACGCCGCTACCCTTCTTGGAGGCATCTTTGCACTGTGGTCCTTCTAGAAGGCATTTTATTAGTAGTCAACATGTTAACGTGACCGATAATACCTTGTTGGAGGGATGTTGGGTGGAAACCCTGGATTTGCTGGTGCAGTGTGTTGTTTTGGCAAGGACGAGGGGCAAGGATTGCAGCAACAGGTTATGATGGGGTGCGAGTGAGTTGTCAATTAGTTTCTTCTCACTTCAGTGGTTTTATTCCTTCACCATGTTGTCCTGGAGGAGCTTGGGTTGTGAGGATGGCAGGTCATGGGTGTTTTGTTGCGGGGTCTGTGCGTCACGGGTAAGCGTTTGTATCCTGCAGTGTTTGAAGGAAATATGCCCTAGAGGCAATAATAAAGTTGTTATTTATATTTCCTTATATCATGATAAAGGTTTATTATTCATGCTATAATTGTATTGACCGGAAACTTAGTACATGTGTGAATACATAGAAAAACAGAATGTCACTAGTATGCCTCGACTTGACTAGCTCGTTGAATCAATGATGATTATGTTTCCTAAACATAGACATGAATTTGTCATTTGATTAACGGGATCACATCATTAGAGAATGATGTGATTGACTTGACCCATCTGTTAGCTTAGCATGATGATCGTTTAGTTTGTTGCTATTGCTTTCTCCATAACTTATACATGTTCCTATGACTATGAGATCATGCAACTCCCGAATACCGGAGGAACACTTAGTATGCTATCAAACGTCACAACGTAACTGGGTGACTATAAAGATGCTCTACAAGTGTCTCCGATGGTGTTTGTTGAGTTGGCATAGATCGAGAATAGGATTTGTCACTCCGTGTATCGGAGAGGTATCTCTGGGCCCTCTCGGTAATGCACATCACTATAGGCCATGCAAGCAATGTGACTAATGAGTTAGTTGCGGGATGATGCATTACGAAACGAGTAAAAAGACTTGCCAGTAACGAGATTGAACTAGGTATTGAGATACCGACGATCGAATCTCGGGCAAGTAACATACCGATGACAAAGGGAACAACGTATATCGTTATGCAGTTTGATCGATAAAGATCTTTGTAGAATATGTGGGAGCCAATATGAACATCCAGGTTCCGCTATTGGTTATTGATCGGAGACGCGTCTCGGTCATGTCTGCATAGTTCTCGAACCCGTAGGGTCCGCACGCTTAACATTCAGTGACGATCGATATTATGAGTTTATGTGTTTTGATGAACCGAAGGTAGTTTGGAGTCCCGGATATGATCACGTACATTAAGAGGAGTCTCGAAATGGTCGAGATATAAAGATTGATATATTGGATGACTATATTCGGACACCGGATGAGTTCCGGGGGTCACCGGATAATTATCGGAGTGCTGGGGGGTTATCGGAACCCCCGGGGGGAACTAATGGGCCACATGGGCCTTAGTGGAGAGAGAGAGAGAGGGTCGGCCAAGGCAGGGCCGCGCACCCCCTCCCCTCTAGTCCGAATTGGCCTAGGGAAGGGGGGCCGGCGCCCCCCCTTTCTTTCTCTTCTCTCCCTCTCCTTCCTTCCCCATTCCTCCTCCTAGTAGGACTAGGAAAGGGGAGTCCTACTCCTACTAGGAGGAGGACTCCTCCTCTCCTGGCGCGCCCCAAGGGCGGCCGGCCTCCCCCTTGCTCCTTTATATACGGGGGCAGGGGGCACCCTAGAACACACAAGTTGATCACTGATCCCTTAGTCGTGTGCGGTGCCCCCCTCCACCATAATCCACCTCGGTCATATCATCGTAGTGCTTAGGCGAAGCCCTGCGATGGTAGCTTCATCATCACCGTCATCACGCCGTCATGCTGACGAAGCTCTCCATCGACACTCAGCTGGATCGAGAGTTCATGGGAAGTCGCCGAGCCGTACGTGTGCAGATCGCGGAGGTGCCGTACTTTTGGTACTAGGATCGGTCGGATCATGAAGGCGTATGACTACATCAACCGCGTTGTCATAACACTTCTTCTTACGGTCTACGAGGGTCCGTGGACAACACTCTTCCCCTCTCATTGCTATGCATCACCATGATAGATCTTGCGTGTGCGTAGGAATTTTTTTAAATTACTGCGTTCCCCAATAGTGGCATCCGAGCCAGGTCTATGCGTAGATGTTATATGCACGAGTAGAACACAAAGGAGTTGTGGGCGTGGGTATATACATATTGCTTGCCGTCACTAGTTGATTCTTCATTCAGCGGTATTGTTGGATGAAGTGGTCCAGACCGACATTACGCGTACGCTTACGTGAGACTGGTTCTACCGACGTGCTTCGCACACAGGTGGCTGGTGGGTATCAGTTTCTCCAACTTTAGTTGAATCGGATTCAATGAACAGGGTTCTTTCTGAAGATCAAAAAGCAATCACTATACTGCGTTGTGGTTTTTGATGTGTAGGTAAGAACGGTTCTTGCTCAGCCCGTAGCAGCCACGTAAAACTTGCAACAACAAAGTAGAGGACGTCTAACTTGTTTTTGCAGGGCATGTTGTGATGTGGTATGGTCAAGAAATGATGCTAAATTTTATTGTATGAGATGATCATGTTTTATAACACAGTTATCGGCAACTGGCAGGAGTCACATGGTTGTCGCTTTATTGTATGAAATGCAATTGCCATGTAATTGCTTTACTTTATCACTAAGCGGTAGCGATAGTCATAGAAGCAATAGTTGGCGAGACGACAACGATGCTTCGATGGATATCAAGGTGTCAAGCCAGTGACGATGGTGATCATGACAGTGCTTTGGAGATGGAGATCAAAGGCACAAGATGATGATGGCCATATCATATCACTTATATTGATTGCATTTGATGTTTATCCTTTATGCATCTTATTGTGCTTAGTTCGGAGGTAGCATTATAAGATGATCTCTCACTAAATTTCAAGGTATAAGTGTTCTCCCTGAGTATGCACCATTGCTACAGTTCGTCGTGCCGATACACCACGTGATAATCGAGTGTGATAAGCTCTACGTTCACATACAACGGGTGCAAGCCAGTTTTGCACACACAGAATACTCGGGTTAAACTTGACGAGCCTAGCATATGCAGATATGGCCTCGGAACACTGAGACCGAAAGGTCGAGCATGAATCATATAGTAGATATGATCAACATAGTGATGTTCACCATTGAAAACTACTCCATCTCACGTGATGGTCGAACATGGTTTCATTGATATAGATCACGTGATCACTTAGATGATTAGAGAAATGTCTATCTAAGTGGGAGTTCTTAAGAAATTTGATCAATTAAACTTTAATTAATCATGAACTTAGTACCTGATAGTATTTTGCATGTCTATGTTGTTGTAGATAGATGGCCTGTGCTGTTGTTCCATTGAATTTTAATGTGTTCCTAGAAAAAGCTAAGTTGAAAGATTATGGTAGCAACTACACAGACTGGGTCCGTAACTTGAGGATTATCCTCATTGCTGCATAGAAGAATTACGTCCTGGAAGCACCACTAGGTGACAAACCTGCTGCATGAGCAACGCTAGATGTTGTGAACACCTGGCAGAGCAAAGCTGATGACTACTTGATAGCTCAGTGTGCCATGCTTTACGGCTTAGAATTGGGACTTCAACGACGTTTTGAATGTCATGGAGCATATGAGGTGTTCCAGGAGTTGAAGTTAATATTTCAAGCAAATGCCTGGATTGAGAGATATGAAGCCTCCAATAAGTTCTACAGCTGCAAAATGGAGGAGAACAGTTTTGTCAGTGAACATATACTTAGAATGTCTGGGTATCACAACCACTTGACTCAGCTGGGAGTTAATCTTCCTGATGATAGTGTCATTGACAGAGTTCTTCAATCACTGCCACCAAGCTACAAAGAGCTTCATGATGAACTATAATATGCAAGGAATGGATAAGACGATTCCTGAGCTCTTCGCAATGCTAAAGGCTGTGGAGGTAGAAATCAAGAAGGAGCATCAAGTGTTGATGGTCAACAAGACCACAAGTTTCAAGAAAAAGGGTAAAGGGAAGAAGGGGAACTTCAAGAAGAACAGCAAGCCAGTTGCTGCTCAAGTGAAGAGACCCAAATCTGGACCTAAGCCTGAGACTGAGTGCTTCTACTGCAAAGGGACTGGTCACTGGAAGCGGAACTGTCCCAAGTATTTGGCGGAGAAGAAGGATGGCAGAGTGAAAGGTATATTTGATATACATGTTACTGATGTGTACCTTACTAATACTCGCAGTAGTGCCTGCGTATTTGATACTAGTTCAGTTGCTAACATTTGCAACTCGAAACAAGGGCTATGGATTAAGCGAAGATTGGCTAAGGACGAGGTGACGATGCGCGTGGGAAATGGTTCCAAACTCGATGTGATCGTCGTCGACACGCTACCTCTACATCTACCTTCGGGATTAGTTTTAGACCTAAATAATTGTTGTTTGGTTCCAGCGTTGAGCATGAACATTATATCTGGATCTTATTGGATGCGAGACAGTTATTCATTTAAATCAGAGAATAATGGTTGTTCTATTTATATGAGTAATATCTTTTATGGTCATGCACCCTTGATGAGTGGTCTATTTTTACTAAATCTTGATAGTAGTGATACACATGTTCATAGTATTGAAGACAAAAGATGTAGAGTTGATAATGATAGTGCAACTTATTTGTGGCACTGCCGTTTGGGTCCTATTAGTGTAAAGCGCATGAAGAAACTCCATTCAGATGGACTTCTAGAATCACTTGATTATGAATCACTTGGTTCTTGCGAACCATGCCTCATGGGCAAGATAACCAAAACTCCGTTCTCCGGAACAATGGAGCGAGCAAAAGAGTTATTGGAAATCATACATACTGATGTATGTGGTCCAATGAACATTGAGGCTCGTGGCGGATATCGTTATTTTCTCACCTTCACAGATGATTTGAGAAGATATGGGTATATCTACTTAATGAAACATAAGTCTGAAACATTTGAAAAGTTCAAAGAATTTCAGAGTGAAGTGGAAAATCATCGTAACAAGAAAATAAAGTTTCTATGATCTGATCGTGGAGGAGAATATTTGAGTTACGAGTTTGGTCTTCATTTGAAACAATGCGAAATAGTTCCGCAACTCACGCCACCCAGAACACCATAGCGTAATGGTGTGTCTAAACGTCGTAATCGTACTTTACTAGATATGGTGCGATCTATGATGTCTCTTACTGACTTACCGCTATCGTTTTGGGGTTATGCTTTAGAGACGGCTGCATTCACATTAAATAGGGCACCATCTAAATCCGTTGAGACGACACCTTATGAACTGTGGTTTGGCAAGAAACCCAAGTTGTCGTTTCTTAAAGTTTGGAGATGCGATGCTTATGTGGAAAAGCTTCAACCTGATAAGCTCGAACCCAAATCGGAGAAATGTGTCTTCATAGGATACCCAAAGGAGACTGTTGGGTACAGCTTCTATCACAGATCCGAAGGCAAGATATTCGTTGCTAAGAATGGATCATTTCTAGAGAAGGAGTTTCTCTCGAAAGAAGTGAGTGGGAGGAAAGTGGAACTTGATGAGGTAATTGTACCTGCTCCCTTATTGGAAAGTAGTTCATCACTGAAATCAGTTCCAGTGATTCCTACACCAGTAAGTGAGGAAGCTAATGATGATGATCATGAAACTTCTGATCAAGTTACTACCGAACCTCGTAGGTCAACCAGAGTGAGATCCGCACCAGACTGGTACGGTAATTTGTTCTGGATGTCATGTTACTTGACCATGACGAACCTACGAACTATGAGGAAGCGATGATGAGCCTAGATTCTGCAAAATGGCTTGAAGCCATGAAATCTGAGATGGGATCCATGTATGAGAACAAAGTATGGATTTTGGTTGACTTGCCCGATGATCGACAGGCCATAGAGAATAAATGGATCTTCAAGAAGAAGACTGACACTGACGGTAATGTTACTGTCTACAAAGCTCGACTTGTTGCAAAAGGTTTTCGACAAGTTCAAGGAGTTGACTATGATGAGACCTTCTCACCCGTAGCGATGCTTAAGTCCGTCCGAATCCTGTTGGCAATTGTCGCATTTTATGATTATGAAATTTGGCAAATGAATGTCAAAACTGCATTCCTTAATGGATAACTTAAAGAAGAGTTGTATATGATGCAACCAGAAGGTTTTGTCGATCCAAAAGGTGCTAACAAAGTGTGCAAGCTCCAGCGATCCATTTATGGACTGGTGCAAACCTCTCGGAGTTGGAATATACGCTTTGATAGTGTGATCAAAGCATATGGTTTTATATAGAATTTTGGAAAAGCCTGTATTTACAAGAAAGTGAGTGGGAGCTCTGTAGTATTTTTGATATTATATGTAGATGACATATTGTTGATCAGAAATGATACTTGAATAAGAATTTTTCAATGAAAGACCTTGATGAAGCTGCTTATATATTGGGCATCAAGATCTATAGAGATAGAACAATACGCTTAATTGGACTTTCACAAAGCACATACCTTGATAAAGTTTTGAAGAAGTTCAAAATGGATTAGGCAAAGAAAGGGTTCTTGCCTGTGTTACAAGGTGTGAAGTTGAGTCAGACTCAATGCCCGACCACTTCATACGATAGAGAGAAAATGAAACTCATTCCCTATGCTTAGCCATAGGTTCTATCATGTATGCAATGTTGTGTACTAGACCTGATGTGTGCCTTGCTATTATTTTAGCAGGGAGGTACCAAAGTAATCCAGGAGTGGATCACTGGACAGCGGTCAAGAACATTCTGAAATACCTGAAAAGGACTAAGGATATGTTTCTCATATATGGAGGTGACAAAGAGCTCGTCGTAAATGGTTATGTCGATGCAAGCTTTGACACTGATCCGGATGACTCTAAGTCACAAACCGGATACGTGCTTATATTAAATGGTGGAGCTGTTAGTTGGTGCAATTCCAAGTAGAGCGTCGTGGCGGGATCTACGTGTGAAGCGGAGTACATAACTGCTTCGGAAGCAGCAAATGAACGAGTCTAGATGAAGGAGTTCATATCCGATCTAGGTGTAATACCTAGTGCATCGGGTCCAATGAAAATCTTTTGTGACAATACTGGTGCAGTTGCCTTGGCAAAGGAATCCAGATTTCACAAGAGAACTAAGCCCATCAAGAGACGCTTCAATTCCATCCGCGATCAAGTCAAGGAGGGAGACGTAGAGATTTGCAACATACATACCGGATCTGAATGTTGCAGGCCCGTTGACTAAGCCTCTCTCACAAGCAAAACATAATCAGCACCAAGACTCCATGGGTGTTAGAATCATTACAATGTAATCTAGATTATTGACTCTAGTGAAATGGGAGACTGAAGGAAATATGCCCTAGAGGCAATAATAAAGTTGTTATTTATATTTCCTTATATCATGATAAATGTTTATTTTTCATGCTATAATTGTATTAACCGGAAACTTAGTACATGTGTTAATACATAGACAAACAGAATGTCACTAGTATGCCTCTACTTGACTAGCTTGTTGAATCAATGATGGTTATGTTTCCTAACCATAGACATGAAGTTGTCATTTGATTAACGGGATCACATCATTAGAGTTTGATGTGATTGACTTGACCCATCAGTTAGCTTAGCACGACGATCGTTTAGTTTGTTGCTATTGCTTTCTCCATAACTTAAACATGTTCCTATGACTATGAGATCATGCAACTCCCGAATATCGAAGGAACACTTAGTGTGCTATCACACGTCAAAACGTAACTGGGCGACCATAAAGTTACTCTACAGGTGTCTCCGATGGTGTTTGTTGAGTTGGCATAGATCGAGATTAGGATTTGTCACTTCGTGTATCGGAGAGGTATCTCTGGGCCCTCTCGGTAATGCACATCACTATAAGCCTTGCAAGCAACGTGACTAATGAGTTAGTTGTGGGATGATCCATTACGGAACGAGTAAAGTGACTTGCCAGTAACGAGATTGAACTAGGTATTGAGATACAAACGACCGAATCTCGGGCAAGTAACATACCAATGACAAAGGGAACAACATATATCATTGTGCGGTTTGACCGATAAAGATCTTCGTAGAATATGTGGGAGCCAATATGAACATCCAGGTTCCGCTATTGGTTATTGACCGGAGACGTGTCTCGGTAATGCCTACATCGTTCTCGAACCCGTAGGGTCCGCACGCCTAACGTTCGGTGACGATCGGTATTATGAGTTTATGTGTTTTGATGAACCGAAGGTAGTTCGGAGTCCCAGATATGATCATGGACATTACGAGGAGTCTCAAAATGGTCGAGACATAAAGATTGATATATTGGATGAGTATATTCGGACACTAGATGAGTTTCGGGGGTCTGATAATTATCGGAGTGCCGGGGGTTATCGGAACCCCCGGGGGGAACTAATGGGCCACATGGGCCTTAGTGGAGAGAGAGAGGGCCGGCCAAGGCAGGGCCGCGCGCCCCTCCCCTATAGTCCGAATTGGACTAGGGAAGGGGGCGGCGCCCCCCTTTCCTTCTCTTCTCTCCCTCTCCTTCCTTCCCCCTTCCTCCTCCTAGTAGGACTAGGAAAGGGGAGTCCTACTCCTACTAGGAGGAGGACGCTCCTCTCCTGGCGCGCCCCAACGGCTGGCCGGCCTCCCCTTGCTCCTTTATATACGGGGGCAGGGGGCACCCTGGAACACACAAGTTGATCATTGATCCCTTAGACGTGTGCGGTGCCCCCTCCACCATAATCCACCTCGGTCATATCATCGTAGTTCTTAGGCGAAGCCCTGCAATGGTAGCCTCATCATCACTGTAATCACGCCATCGTGCTAACAAAGCTCTCCCTCGACACTCAGCTGGATCGAGAGTTCGTGGGACGTCACCGAGCCGAACATGTGCGGATCGCAGAGGTGCCGTACTTTAGGTACTAGGATCGGTCGAATCGTGAAGACGTACGACTACACCAACCGCATTGTCATAAAGCTTCCTCTTACGGTCTACGAGGGTACATGGACAACACTCTTCCCCTCTCGTTGCTATGCATCACCATGATAGATCTTGCGTGTGCGTAGGAATTTTTTTGAAATTACTGCGTTCCCCAACAGTGTTTGTCGCCGGAGTTGGAGCACTCACAATGGTTGCCGACTATTTAGTATGGGTCATCATTGGTTATGGCGTGTGTTGTGTTTGTTGGCGGACGCCAAAGGTGAAGTCAGAGTTGTCAGCCGGAGGAGGAGAGATGACAACGACGTCCGATGGTAACCTCGATGGCGGTGTGTCTTCTAGATGGTGTGTTTGGGCTTCCATGATGACATTTGTGTGAGTGATTGTGAAAATTTTCATCCGCTATTTTTCAATTAACTAGGAAAATCTTGTCTTCTCTTCTTAATTAATAAAATATAAGACTAGAACCATACGCGCGCTTTGTAGGGCCGTCTACTTTCCTGCCTTTTATTTTTTTGGTTCTTAATTCACATATAGATTCTTTGTTTCTCTATTTGTGGGCCGAGTGTTGTTATTCAATTTTATGGGCATGTTGTGTTCTTTTCAAACCTTGCATGGCGAAATAAAATCCTAAAAGAATCTGCTACTTGTTCAGCCTCAAGCGAGCGAAAGATTGAATTTGAACCGTGTTGACAAAGAAAGGATGAAAGATGGAGAGGAAGGAGGAACCAGGAGTTGTGATACATATCTTGTGGACCATGGTGTGTTGAAGAAGGCGACCAGGTCCTGAAGACGGGGTCGTCCGTGTCGAGCGCCTCCGCTAGCCATGTCGACCTACCTCACCGCTTGCCCTTTCAGGCCCCGCGCGTTGCCTTCACTGGATGGTAATTGCCTCAACAAGAGAAGGGTAGAAAGATGGCGGAGAGATGGGCGGGGTGTCGGTGTCAAAACCGACGGATCTCAGGTAGGGGGTCCCGAACTGTGCGTCTAAGGCAGATGGTAACAGGAGGCAGGGGACACAATGTTTACCCAGGTTCGGGCCCTCTCGATGGAGGTAATACCCTACGTCTTGCTTGATTGATCTTGATGATATGAGTATTACAAGAGTTGATCTACCACGAGATCGTAGAGGCTAAACCCTATAAGCTAGCCTATGATTCTGATTGTTGTTGTCCTACGGACTAAACCCTCCGGTTTATATAGACACCGGAGGGGGCTAGGGTTATACAGAGTCGGTTACTAGGGAGGAGATCTACATATCCGAATTGCCAAGCTTGCATTTCCACGCAAAGGAGAGTCCCACCCGGACACGGGACGAAGTCTTCAGTCTTCTATCTTCATAGTCCAACAGTCCGGCCAAAGTATATAGTCCGGCTGTCCGAGGACCCCCTAATCCGGGACTCCCTTAGTAGCCCCTGAACCTGGCTTCAATGACGATGAGTCCAGCGCGCAGATTGTCTTCGGCATTGCAAGGCGGGTTCCTCCTCCGAATACTCCACAGAAGATTTTTGAACACAAGGGTCGTGTCCGGCTCTGCAAAACAAATTCCACATACTACCATAGAGAGTATAATATTTCCACAAATCTAATCTGCTGACAAATTTTCATAACGTGACATCACGCCATGGCCTGATCTTTATGCGAACCATTTTTCTCAACCAGCTACTACGCGTATTACGAGGCGGTTTTCTTGTCACGTCTCGTCAAAGCAGAGATCGTGTCCCCTTATCACGGGATTCTCATCAATACGGGTGTGGGTAACCCAACCGTGCCATCAATTGCAACGCTTGGGGAATAAGAGAGTTTACCAGGCAGGTGGGGAGGTGCATAGCTTCGTCCGCCCTTATAAAGGGACAAGGACTCCTCCTTTTCACCCACGCCTTCTTCTTCCCTGCCCATCCATTCTTGCGCACTCGAGCTCCAGCGCCCAAATCCGCATTTTCTCCGTAAAACCACTCCAAACATGTCCGGAGCGGGAGGCAAGTGGATGGTCTCCTCCGTTACGGAGGAGAACATTACGAAGCTCCGGGAAGCCGGATACCTGGCCGCAGACATCGCACATGGGCTCCCAGACGAGGGGCAGATCGTCCCTACTCCAAGACCCCATGAGAGGGTTGTATTCCTCCCCCACTTCGTCTGCGGGTTGGGATTTCCCCTCCACCCGTTCGTCTGTGGGCTCATGTTCTACTACGGGCTGGACTTCCATGATCTGGCCCCCAATTTCATCCTCAACATTTCAGCGTTTATCGTCGTGTGCGAGGCCTTCCTCCGCATCAAGCCCCACTTCGGCCTGTGGCTGAAGACCTTCAACGTGAAACCGAAGGTGGTGGTCGGCCAGCAAGCGGAGTGCGGAGGCGCCATGGTGGGCAAAATGCCTAATGTCACCTGGCTCGAGGGCTCCTATGTGGAGACCGTGAAGGGGTGGCAATCGGGGTGGTTCTACATGACCGAGCCATGCGACGCCAACTGGGCGGCGGCCCCCGAATTTCGATCCGGCATCCCCACGCGACTCACCTCCTGGAAAGAGAAGGGCCTATCCTGGAGTTCATCGGTGGAGCTCACTGTACTCCAAAACTGCGAAAGAAATATGATAAGCAAGAAAATCAAGCTCGTCAACATGGTCCAGGTCATGCTCTTTCGTCGGACCCTTCCGTGTCAAGGACGGGCATTCAATATGTGGGAGTTCAACCCAGCCAAGCACCAGACGCCGCGAGAGCTTTTTGACACGACGCACCAAGACGTCTGGAGGGTGCTATTCAAGGCCGCCGAGGTACCTCCTCCCCTTACCGAGGATCGCGGACTCAGCGCAAAGCGCCCTATGATACGTCTCCGTCGTATCTACTTTTCCAAACACTTTTGCCCTTGTTTTGGACTCTAACTTGCATGATTTGAATGGAACTAACCCGGACTGGCGCCACTTTCAACAGAATTGCCATGGTGTTATTTATGTGCAGAAACAAAAGTTATCGGAATGACCTGAAACTTCACGGAACATCTTTTTGGAAATAATAGAAAATCCTTGCAAAAGATGATGACCAGGGGGCCCACACCCTAGCCACGAGGGTGGGGGCGCGCCTGCCCCCCTGGGCGCACCCCCTACCTCGTGGGCCCCCTGGAGCTCCTCCGACCTCAACTCTAACTCTATATATTTGCTTTCGGGGAGAAAAAAATAAAGAAGAAGGATTCATCATGTTTTATGATACAGAGCCGCCGCCAAGCCCTAAAACCTCTCGGGAGGTCTAATCTGGAGTCCGTTCGGGGCTCCGGAGAGGGGAATCCGTCGTCATTGGCATCATTAGCCTTCCTCCATCACCAATTTCATGATGCTCACCGCCGTGCGTGAGTAATTCCATCGTAGGCTTGCTGGACGGTGATGGGTTGGATGAGATTTATCATGTAATTGAGTTCGTTTTGTTAGGGTTTGATCCCTAGTATCCACTATGTTCTGAGATTGATGTTGCTATGACTTTGCTATGCTTAATGCTTGTCACTAGGGCCCGAGTGCCATGATTTCAGATCTGAACCTATTATATTTTCATCAATATATGTGAGTTCTTGATCCTATCTTGCAAGTCTATAGTCACCTACTATGTGTTATGATCCGGCAACCCCGAAGTGACAATAATCGGGACCACTCCCGGTGATTTCCATAGTTTGAGGAGTTCATGTATTCACTATGTGTTAATGCTTTGGTCTGGTACTCTATTAAAAGGAGGCCTTAATATCCCTTAGTTTCCGCTAGGACCCCGCTGCCATGGGAGGGTAGGACAAAAGATGTCATGCAAGTTCTTTTCCATAAGCACGTATGACTATATTCGGAATACATGCCTACATTACATTGATGAACTGGAGCTAGTTCTGTGTCACCCTAGGTTATGACTGTTATATGATGAACCGCATCCGGCATAATTCTCTATCACCGATCCATTGCCTACGAGCTTTCCATATATTGTTCTTCGTTATTTACTTTTCCGTTGCTATTACTATCATCACTACAAAAAACCAAAAACATTACTTTTGTTATCATTACCTTTTGCTACCGTTACCACTACTAGCATATTACTTTGCTACTAAATACTTTGCTGCAGATATTAAGTTTCCAGGTGTGGTTGAATTGACAACTCAACTGCTAATACTTGAGAATATTCTTTGGCTCCCCTTGTGTCGAATCAATAAATTTGGGTCGAATACTCTACCCTCGAAAACTGTTGTGATCCCCTATACTTGTGGGTTATCAAGACTATTTTCTGGCGCCATTGCCGGGAAGCATAGCTCTATTCTTTGAGTCACTTGGGATTTATATCTGCTTATCATTATGAAGAACTTGAGAGATCCAAAAACCAAGATTTATCCCTCAACTACAAGGGGAGGTAAGGAACTGCCATCTAGCTCTGCACTTGATTCACCTTCTGTTTTGAGTAAGCTTGCGACACCTAAACCTACTTCTACTATTCATTCTGATATGTTGCATGTTATTAATGATGCCACTTCTGCTATGCATGATACTTATGATGAAACTACTTCTATGCTTGATACTACTATGCCACTTGGTGAATTTCTTGATGAACAACTTGCTAGGGTTAGAGAGAATGAAATTATTGAAACTGATAATATTGATGAAAGTGATGATGAACACCCTCCCCCTAATAAATATGAATTGCCTGTTGTTCCTGAGGGTTATGTTTTGGATGAAGAATCTGCTAGAGCTATTTTAGCTTGCAATGATAGAATTGATCTAAATAGTTTATTAGCTAAATGGAAGCAGCAATCCCTTAATGCTAGAATGAAACCTGACCCTGCTTTTGCTACTTCACCTATCTGTGTTACTGATAAGGATTATGAATTCTCTATTGATCCTGATATAATTACTTTGGTTGAGTCTGATCCTTTTTATGGCTATGAATCTGAAACTGTTGTGGCACATCTTACTAAATTAAATGATATAGCCACCCTATTCACTAAAGATGAGAGAACTCGCTAATTTTATATCCTTAAAATTTTCCATTCTCATTGAAGGGTGATGCTAAGATATGGTTTAATTCTCTTGATCCTGGTTGTGTGTGTAGTCCCCAGGATATGATTTCCCTGCTCATAAGAAACAAGCCGCTTTAAGGGATATATATAATTTTGTGCAAATTGAAGAAGAGAGTCTCCCACAAGCTTGCGGGAGGCTTCTCCAATTACTTAATGCTTTGCCTGATCATCCTCTTAAGAAAAATGAAATACTTGATATCTTTTATAATGGACTAACCGATGCTTATAGAGATTACCTGGATAGTTGTGCTGGTTCTGCTTTCAGGGAAAGAACACTGGATGAAGCTGAAATTCTATTGAATAATATGTTGACTAATGAAAATAATTGGACACTTCCCGAGCCTATTCCTAAACCAACTCCGAAGAAGAGAGGTGTTCTATTTCTCAGCCCTGAGGATATGCAAGAGGCAAAGAAATCCATGAAAGAAAAGGGTATTAAAGCTGAAGATGTTAAGAATTTACCTCCTATTGAAGAAATACATGGTCTTAATTTACCGCCCATCGAAGAAATGCATAATTTCAATCCATATCCTATTGAAGAAATACATGGTCTTGATAACCCGACACAGGTAGTAAAGGTAAATTCTCTCTATAGATATGATAAAGCTGAAATCCCATTTACTAAGTTTGCTAGCCCATGCTTAGATGAGTTTGATAAATTTATGGATAAGCAAGAAGACTTCAATGCTTATTTTGGTAGAGAATTAAAACGCAATGCTGGTATGCTTGAACACTTGGGTGATTATATGGCTAATGTTAAAGGCGAACTTAAACTTATTAGTAAACATGCTTCTATGCTTACCACTCAAGTAGAACAAGTACTTAAAGCTCAAAATGATTTGCTCAATGAATTGAATAGTAAGAATGATGATTATGCTGTTAGAGTGGCTACTAGAACTGGTATAATGACTCAGGAACCTTTGTATCCTAAAGGCCACCCTAAGAGAATTGAGCAAGATTCTCAGAGAAATAATATAGATGCACCTAGTCCTTCTAAAAGGAAGAAAAAGAAAAATGATAGGACTTTGCATGCTTCTAGTGAACCTATTACTGAAACACTTGAGAATCCAAATGATATTTCTATTTCTGATGCTGAAACTTAATCTGGTAATGAACCTGAAACTAGTGATAATGTTAATAATAATGTTCATGTTGATGCTCAACCTAGCAATGATAATGATATAAAAATTGAACCTGCTGTTGATCTTGATAACCCACAATCAAAGAATCAACGTTATGATAAGAGAGACTTTGTTGCTAAGAAACATGGTAAAGAAAGAGAACCATGGGTTCAAAAACCCATGCATTTTCCTCCCAAACCATCCAAGAAAAAGGATGATGAAGATTTTGAGTGCTTTGCTAAAATGATTAGACCTATCTTTTTGCGTATGTGATTAACTGATATGCTTAAAATGAATCCTTATGCTAAGTACATGAAAGAAATTGTTACTAATAAAAGAAAGATACCAGAAGCTGAAATTTCCACCATGCTTATTAATTATAATTTCAAGGGTGGAATACCAAAGAAACTTCGAGATCCAAGAGTACCCACTATACCATGCTCCATTAAAAGAAACTATGTTAAAACTGCTTTATGTGATCTAGGAGCCGGTGTTAGTGTTATGCATCTCTCTTTATATCGTAGACTTGATTTGAATAAGTTGACACCTATTGAAATATCTTTGCAAATGGCTGATAAATCAACTGCTATACCTATCGGTATTTATGAGGATGTGCATGTTGTGGTTGCAAACGTTACTATTTTAATGGACTTTGTTATTCTTGATATTCCCGAGGACGATAGTATGTCTATTATTCTTGAAGACCCTTTTTGAATACTGCAGGGGCTATTATTGATTGCAACAAAGGCAATGTCACTTTTCATGTTAATGGTAATGAGCATACGGTACACTTTTCGAGGAAACAACCTCAAGTCCACAGTATCAATTCTATTGGAAAAATTAAATCGATTATTTTTGGACGTTTTGAATTTCCTCTTCCTACTGTCAACAAGAAATATGATATTCTTATTGTTGGGGATGTGCATATCCTACTTGAGGTAACCTAGTGTTATTCGAAGATTCTCCGATTCCATGTTATTCGGAATGAGTTTGTTAACAAGGCTTGATCAACCTTGTTAATGGATTCCTTTTGATGATCATGAGATGGATGAATTTAGAAAACACAACTCTCTGTACCCTCCTTTTACTTTCTGTTATTTATATTAAATAAAATAAAAATAAGTATTTTCGTCTGTTATCTGATTTATCCGTGCAATATAAAAATACCCCGAACATAAAAGTTCTCCAAATACCTTGAAATTTAAATATGATTTTTTCTGAAATAGTTGAGAATATTTGGCACTGAGAACACAACACGGGGGGCATCCACCTGGCCACGAGGGTGGAGGGCGCGCCCTGCTGCCTCGTGGGCCCACAGTGGCCCTCCTCCACTTATTCCTGCACCCACACACTCCTTCCTCCCACAAACACAATTATCCAGTTCAAACCCGAGTCCAAGCTCATTTTGCTGCCATTTTTGATCTCCTTGCTCAAAGCACCTCTCACAAAACTGCTTGGGGGAATTGTTCCTTGGTATGTGACTCCTCCATTGGTCCAATTAGTTTTGTTCTTGTGCTTTATTCATTGCATATTTGTGCTGCCTAGGTGACCCTGTTCTTGAGCTTGCATGTCAAATTTATGTGGTTCCAAGTAGTTTTGTTGCATGATATAGGCTCTAGGCACTTGTAGGAGTAGTTGCTATCAATTTTGTTGAGTTTGGTTTACTTTTATTTGAAGTTACTAAAAATTTCAGAAATTTTTCAGAGGAATAAATATGTTTAGGAAAATGTACCAAGGTGGCTCTTCAAGGAAACAAGAACCCAAGCTTGCAATGCGTGATGTTGATGATGAGCCACCAAGGGACGCTCCAGTGCGGCCCTCTAAATGGCCTTCCGAGGACTTTATGGATCGAGCGGAAATCAAGGAAGAATTTAACGCATATTTGCGTAACGCTGATCTTGTGATCTTCGAGGAGGAAAAATGCCGCCAGTACCACTATCTCACTAGTTCCTTTGTGAGGAGCTTTGAATTTTCATCTTCACGCAATCCTCCAACTGTCCTGTTTGATCTTTATGAAAAATCTTATACGATGGACTTAGAGGATTTTACCACTGCTTGCAAACTTCCACAATGGGGTAGTGTTAGGGAACCTCGCAAATCTGAATTTAGAGATTTTCTTGCTAGTATAGCTGTGAGGGAATCTAGAGATATAACACAAGCTACCATAGGGAGCATCCACTTTCCTGCCATACATTATTTTGCTTTCTTCATAGGTAGATGCATTAATGGTAAAGATGAGGCATGTCACATGTGTGTCCCTGACCTCAGTATTCTTAGGAGTGCTGTGTTAGGAGATAAATCTTATAATTTAGGAGCCATTGTTGCACGTAGGTTGCATCTTAATAGATTTAATGGAGATTTCTTTGGTGGAATTTATGCAACCCGCATAGCTAATTTTCTTGGTATAACCATACGTGAGGATGATATTGAGTTGCCTCCTGCTTATTTGGATTATGAGGCTATGGTTCGTCATCAGTTTGTTGAGAGGAATGATCAGTTCCTCCAATACCGACAAATCTTTGACAGACGACGCACCTATCACGTCGCTCTCCCTGCTTCTACTTTCTTTGACTTTCAGGCAAAAAGGAGATATTTTATAAACAGAGAGGAGGCGGAAGAGTATAAGAGGAGAGCTGAGATAGCTCGCCTCCAAGCTGCAGCCCACGATGCAATGACTGCTGCATCACAGTACGACCCCAACTATTATTATGGATATCCGCCAGGCCAGCCGTGGCCATAGACCAACCTAGGCCAAAAGCCTAAGCTTGGGGGAGTACGTATTTCTCACCGACATTATATTCATGTTCACACACTCATTGCTAGATGTCGGTGCTCATACTTTTTCATTGTATCATCCATGCTAGTTTATTTCATTTTTAAGCTTTCTTCTTGTGTGTTTAATAAACCTTAAGAAAAACCAAAAAAATTAGTTGTAGCTTTTAGCTAGTTTTAATTTCCATGCTTGTAGTAGTAATTAAAAAGAAAACCCAAAAAGATTTCCTCTTCTTCTTTTTGCTTGTTGGGAGCTTTCCCGTGTAAATAGTTTTATTTCTTTTCTTTTCTTTGGGGGTCGATAGGAGAAAACCATAATTAAATTGTTGAAGTGGCTCTTATATGCATTATTGTTGATGTGACAAAAGATCCCATACTGCCTTGTCTTCTCCTGTTTATTGAATGCTTGCAGATTCCAGTTTAGTCCAATGCACGCGCACTATTATTATTATCCACATCGTTCGGTCGTGCAAGTGAAAGGCAATTATGACGATATATGATGGACTAACTGAGATGAGAAAAGCTGGTATGAACTTGACCTCTCTTGTTTTTGTAAATATGATTAGTTCATCATTCCTGATTCAGCCTATTATGAATAAACATGTTTGCAATGACAACTAGACATCATAGTTCTTGTGCCATGCTTGATTAGCTAGGAGCTTATAATGGTTTACCTTGCGTGCCAACATGCTATTAAAATGGTTGTGATGTGGTATGATAGGGTGGTATCCTCCTCTGAATGATTTAAGTGACTTGACTTGGCACATGTTCACGCATGTAGTTGAAACAAAATCAACATAGCCTTCATGATATTTATGTTCATGGTGAATTATATCCTACTCATGCTTGCATTCGGTGTTGATTAATTTTAATGCATGTTCATGACTGTTGTCGCTCTCTAGCTGGTCGCTTCCCAGTCTTTTTCTAGCCTTCACCTGTACTAAGCAGGAATACTGCTTGTGCATCCAATCCCATAAACCCCAAAGTTATGTCATATGAGTCCACCATACCTACCTATATACGGTATCTACCTGCCGTTCCAAGTAAATTTGTATGTGCCAAACTCTAAACCTTCAATTAAATATCTTGTTTTGTATGCTCGAATAGCTCATGTATCAACTAGGGCTGTCCGTATCTTCCATGTTAGGCGGGTTATTCTCAAGAAGAGTGGACTCCGCTCCTCACTCACGAGAAAATGGCTGGTCACTGGGATACCCAGTCCCATGCTTTATGCAAACTAAATCAAAATAATTGCAAACAAAACTCCCCCTGGGACTCTTGTTAGTTGGAGGCACTCGTTGTTTCGAGCAAGCCATGGATTGATGCTTGTTGATGGAGGGGGAGTATAAACTTTACCATTCTGTTTGGGAACCGCCTATAATGTGAGTAGCATGGAAGATATCGCCATCTCTTGGTTGTTATGTTGACAATGAAAGTATACCGCTCAAAATATGATTCATCTCTATTTCAAAACCGAGCTCTGGCACCTCTACAAATCCCTGCTTCCCTCTGCGAAGGGCATATCTATTTACTTTCATGTTGATTCATCATCCTCTTATTAAAAAGCACCAGTTGGAGAGCACCACTGTCATTTGCGTTCATTATTGTTAGTTTACATTGAGTATGACATGACTGGATCTCTTTTACCATGAATTACAATGTCTAGTCAGTCCTTGATCTTTAAAGGTGCTCTGCATTTATGTATTGCGGTCTCAGAAAGGGCTAGCGAGATACCATCTTGTTATATCATATTATGATTGTTTTGAGAAAGTGTTGTCATCCGAGATTTATTATTATTGCTCGCTAGTTGATTATGCCATTGATATGAGTAAACATGAGACCTAAGCGTTATTGTGAATATAGTTAGTTTATAATCTTTGCTAAAAACTTGAATGCTCGATTTACATATTTACAACAACAAGAGCAAACAGAGTTTGTAAAAGTTTTTCTTTATCACTTTTAGTTTGTCAACTGAATTGCTTGAGGACAAGCAAAGGTTTAAGCTTGGGGGAGTTGATACGTCTCCGTCATATCTACTTTTCCAAACACTTTTGCCCTTGTTTTGGACTCTAACTTTAATGATTTGAATGGAACTAACCGGACTGACGCTGTTTTCAGCAGAATTGCCATCGTGTTATTTATGTGCAGAAACAAAAGTTCTCGGAATGACCTGAAACTTCACGGAACATCTTTTTGGAACTAATAAAAAATCCTTGCAAAAGATGAAGACCAGGGGCCCCACACCCTAGCCACGAGGGTGGGGGCACGCCTGCCCCCCTGGGCGCGCCCCCTACCTCGTGGCCCCCCTGGAGCTCCTCCGACCTCAACTCCAACTCTATATATTTGCTTTCGGGGAGAAAAAATAAAGAAGAAGGATTCATCACGTTTTACGATACGGAGCCGCCGCCAAGCCCTAAAACCTCTCGGGAGGGCTGATTTGGAGTCCGTTCGGGGCTCCGGAGAGGGGAATTCATCGTCATCGTCATCATCAACCTTCCTCCATCACCAATTTCATGATGCTCACCGCCATGCGTGAGTAATTCCATCGTAGGCTTGCTGGACGGTGATGGGTTGGATGAGATTTATCATGTAATTGAGTTAGTTTTGTTAGGGTTTGATCCCTTGTATCCACTATGTTCTGAGATTGATGTTGCTATGACTTTGCTATGCTTAATGCTTGTCACTAGGGCCCGAGTGCCATGATTTCAAATCTGGACCTATTATGTTTTCATCAATATATGTGAGTTCTTGATCCTATCTTGCAAGTCTATAGTCACCTACTATGTGTTATGATCCGGCAACCCCGAAGTGACAATAATCGGGACCACTCCCGGTGATGACCGTAGTTTGAGGAGTTCATGTATTCACTATGTGTTAATGATTTGGTCTGGTACTCTATTAAAAGGAGGCCTTAATATCCCTTAGTTTCCGCTAGGACCCCACTGCCACGGGAGGGTAGGACAAAAGATGTCATGCAAGTTCTTTTCCATAAGCATGTATGACTATATTTGGAATACATGCCTACATTACATTGATGAACTGGAGCTAGTTCTGTGTCACCCTAGGTTATGACTGCTATATGATGAACCGCATCTGGCATAATCTCTACCACCGATACATTACCTACGAGCTTTCCATATATTGTTCTCCGCTTATTTACTTTTTCGTTGCTATTACTATCATCACTACAAAACACCAAAGACATTACTTTTGTTATCATTACCTTTTGCTACCGTTACCACTACTATCATATTACTTTGCTACTAAATACTTTGCTGCAGATATTAAGTTCCCAGGTGTGGTTGAATTGACAACTCAGCTACTAATACTTGAGAATATTCTTTGGCTCCCCTTGTGTCGAATCAATAAATTTGGGTTGAATACTCTACCCTCGAAAACTGTTGCGATCCCCTATACTTGTGGGTGATCACCCTGCCAATCCGGTAAGCTTTTTATAACTCATAAGATGTTTCTTTCCCCGGTATAATCATGTGGGGGGTCTAAGCCTCCGTGCCATTTGACGGGAATGGGTCGCGACAGCGGAGCAGATCGTTTGTCCGGCCCCACTGCCCGAGGATCCAGCAAGTGCTCTCTTAACTGAGATGCTGGCTCCGGTGCCCTATGATGTGCCGGAGAAGAAGGCCACGGGGACCAGGAAAGGTCTCCGGCGCAAGGTCATATTGGGCTCATCGTTCGATAACACCGAGGCGCCCTCCTCCCACTAAAACGAGGAGGAGGAAGAGGAAAGTTCTCCCCCCCCTAGCCAGGGGGACAAGAAAAGGAAGGCCGCCCCATCGGGGGAAGCCGAAGGGTCCAAGAAGGGAAGGTCTCTCCTTCCGGACTGCTCCACGGCGGCCGCTGTTAGCGACGAGGAGTGGTTACCCAGGGACAAGCCCCTGGCGAAGTCGTAAGTATCCGGATACCATAATAGTTCTTGGTATGTTTCATTTTATTGCTTCTTATCATGCCGAACATGGTCATGCAGCCCATCCAAAGCCCATATTGATGTATCCTCTTCGGATGAGTCTTTGGGCCTGTCGGAGATGAATAGAGATTCACTCCCGACCGCCTCCCCCCCTCCCTACGGACGATGTCAAGGTGCTGTCTCAAAGGGTACCGAACCAAGGGGAGATAGTTCCGGAAGCGCCCCAAGGCGACATTCCGGACGCTGGGCGCACGAGGGGCAAGACTCCCATGGGCTCTAACGCCGGGGGAAGCAAGTCTGTGCCAATGGCCTCTGTCCATCCAGGGTCATCGGACAATTTGCTGGAAGCGCTTTGAAGCGCTTCCATTGATGAAGAGCACCGCACTATCATGAGTGCGGTGGTCAAGAATATTCTGTCCGCCAAAAGCGGACTGACTGAAGCCTGTGCCAGCCTCCTAACAGGCTTTGAGGTAAGTAATATAGTAGCCCCTGATGCTCTATTTGGTGTTTGGAAGAAAAGCCAAACAGAGGATCAAATAATAACCACATGAGTCTAATCAGAATATGTCTATGTGAATAAGAAGGCTTCACTGCTGGCCGCTGCCGCTCACACGGCGGAGGTCTCCACACTGAAGCGGGGCCTCGAGCGGTCCGAGGAAGAGCTCAACCTTACCAAGAGGCAGCTCGAAGAGAACAAAGGTAAGTGATACCTCGTTTGTTTATTGAGAAAGAAAAAGGAAACTTGTTATTGGATCACAGGATCGTCATGAATTTTGCTAGGGGCCACGACCGAAGTGGCAGCCCTGAAGAAGGCGCTGTCCGAGGACGAAAGCAAAGCGGCCAAGGAGCGTGCCGAGCGCGAGAAGCAAGAGGCCCGAGTTGGCGAGGTTCGGCAAGAGCTCCAGGAGTTCGTCAAGAAGTACGAGTCCTTGGAGCGTGACTCTAAGACACAAGGGTCCGAGCTTGCGAAGGCCCTCGAGAACGCGCAAGATGCCAAGGCCGAAGCCCAAAAGGCCCTCCAGGAAATTTAGGCGGTCAAGAAGATAGCGGCAGGTAAGGCATTTATTATGCAAAGCAAGCATGTGAAGGAAACTTTCCTCTTACTTACCCGAATTCGGAGTTCTCCAGGAGCGTTCGCAGATCTACCTCGCAGTGTGTCGGATGCCGCGAAGTTCTACCGGGCCGAGGAAGGGAGCTGGACGGAGAAGTTGTTCTGGTCTCAGTATATTGGGACCGAACATCCGATGCCCTTGAGCGACCAGTTGAAGCAACTGGTCGAGCTTCACAAGGCGGCCGAACTGGCCATGAAAGGACTCATAGTTCGGATGTGGCCTGGTGAGCCCCTGCCTGGCAGCTATTTCGGCTTGGTAAGGCGACTTGTGAACGCCTGCCCCCGGTTTGAAGTCATAAAGCGGTCCGTCTGCATTGAGGGTGCACGCAGGGCTTTTGCCTGGGCGAAAGTGCACTGGGCGAAGATGGACCCCGAAAAGCTGGTGAAGGAAGGGCCGCTGGAGGGCAAGGAGCATCGCCACCCCGAAAAGTATTATGACAGCATCCTCAAGGGTGCTCGCCTTGTGGCAGAGGAATGTACTAAGGATGTAATATTTGAATGAATGTACTTTCTGATCCTGTTATGTGAACCAAGTTCATATGCGCTATGTAGTGCTTGTTTGATTTAAAATATTACCTTCTGTGCGACCGTTTATAAAATTTGAGAGTTGGCCAGTCGTCGGCTTCTGCCCCCATGTAACTAGTACTGAGGTGTTCGGGATAAACTGATCACTCTTTATCCTAGTTTTGGGTCCTTCAAAGCAGGTGTTCAGCACAACGAACCAGACAATCGGACTATAAAGCTTTATCACTCTCACTTAGCCATAGAAGTCTACAATTTTAAATTTTGGCGAAGCCCCTGGTATTCGGAAGGCCGAACTTGGGGCGCTATGTACGCCTAAGTCGGACAAGACCGACTCCTCGCCCGAAGCGAAAAAAATCTTTAGGGATTTGAGACCTCTCCAACAGCGACCAGATCTCGCCGCATCATGACAGTCAGTTTTTGGCTTTCTCTACTGAGGTGCTCGTCCGGAAGAACCGGGACACAATTGCAGTAGTTCTCCCAGTGCTACCTTAGCCGATATAGCGGAACGTAAGGTACCAAAACATGGAAGCTGGGCGAACCCAACTATTGACCCAAAACATGATTCGGAGCTGATGCATATAATGCTATAAGTTCGGGGTGTCGCACTGTCGAAAGTGTTCGGACTTTTCTTGTCGTGTTATGGGGCACACTGAAGCCCCTGGCGCACTGGTCGTACCAGAACGTACGGGTGCAGTTTGTCATAAATAGGCAGATAGGAAAAAGGATGAAGAAATGTAATAATAAGCTAACATTGTACATTGTTATTGAAATGATACGTCAAATCGTATGTATACAAGTAGTGCAATAAGCAAAAATAGGACTATTTGACATGTCCTATCCAAGGGCAAGCTGCATGTGGGTATGTAAAACAGGTATAGTGATCGTTATCAGAGACCACCTGGAGATTCCCTTGTACATCAAAGCTTCTTGCTTCCTTGGTGTTTTCTTCCCTTGACGGGTCCGATAATCAGACTACCGGAGAGGGCCTTTGGAGAGTAGGGGCCTAAAAGGAAGAAAATGTTAAAGGTATACGGGCCCTGAAGTGGTTGAGCCGCATTGTGGGCTGTGCCCTGGTCGTGCCTCCGCCTATGCCCATGGTATCTTGGGTGCGTAATTATGTATGCGCGGCACTAATTTTTCCGCTTGGATGGGACTAGGGTGGAGGCCGAACTGCTAGGCGAGCTCTAAACGTGCCTGGCGATCCTCTTGCAGGGTACTCCGGACTCGCTTGGAGGTGTCCGGGGTCTTTTTCGCGGTTTGCCTCATAAGGCTGCTTTGCGCTTCTGCTGCGAGGGCCGCAATGTGTTCCTCCGTGCAGAGTGAGTGCTCTGTGTTTCCATTAACTGTTATAACCACGCGAGGTCCTGGCATTTTGAGCTTGAGGTATGCATAATGCGGTACCGCATTGAATCTGGCAAATGCGGTTCGTCCGAGCAGTGCGTGATAGCCGCTGCGGAAGGGGATGATATCGAAGATTAATTCCTCGCTTTGGAAGTTATCCGGAGATCCGAAGACCACTTCCCGAAGACCACTTCCAGCGTGATTGAGCCCGTGCAATAGGCCTCTACACCTGAGATGACACCTTTAAAGGTGGTTTTGGTGGGTTTGATCCTCGAGGGGTCTATACCCATTTTGCGCACTGTATCCTGATAGAGCAGGTTCAGGCTGCTGCCACCGTCCATAAGGACCCGAGTGAGGTGAAATCCATCAATGATGGGGTCGAGGACCAATGCGGTAGAACCGCCATAACAGATGCTGGTGGGGTTGTCCCTGCGATCGAAGGTGATCGGACAGGAAGACCATGGGTTGAAGACCATGGGTCCAATGCATAGACATCCCTTAGTGCACGCTTCCATTCCCTCTTGGGAATATGGGTTGCGTATATCATGTTTACCCTTTTCACTTGTGGAGGAAATTTCTTCTGCCCTACTGTGTTCGACGGCCGGGGCTCCTCCTCGTCGTCGCTATGCAGCCCCTTTTCCTTATTTTTGGCATTCAACACCCGGCATTCTCTGTTGGTGTGGTTGGCTGGTTTATCGGGGGTGCCGTGAATTTGACACGAATGATCGAGTATGCGGTCCAAGCTGGACGGTCCCAGATTGCTTCTTTTGAATGACTTTTTCCATTGACTGGATTCAGAGCCACTGAATCCGTCATTAACTGTCGTGTCTTCAGTGTTGTCGCCGTTGTTACGGCGCTTGTGCCTGTTATGACGTGTCATGCCGTTGCTATCTTTGGCATCTGAATTGCCAGGGTTTCTTGATGTGTTGTTGCTGCGGGCCAGCCAACTATCCTCGCCCGCACAAAAGTGGGTCATGAGTGTCGTGAGAGCTGCCATGGATTTCGGCTTTTCTTGGCCAAGGTGTTGGGGAGCCATTCGTCGCGGATATTATGCTTAAATGCCGCTAAAGCCTCGGCATCTGGACAGTCGACAATTTGGTTCTTTTTAGTTAGGAACCGAGTCCAGAATTTCCTGGCTGATTCCCCTTGTTGTTGGGTTATGTGACTCAAGTCATCGGCATCTGGTGGTTGCACATAAGTGCCCTGGAAGTTGTCAAGGAATGCATCTTCCAAATTCGCCCAACTGCCAAAGGAGTTTGCCGGCATGCTATTGAGCCAATGTCGAGCAGGCCCTTTGAGTTTTAATGGAAGGTACTTGATGCCATGTAGATCGTCACCGCGGGCCATGTGGATATGGAGGAGGAAATCTTCGATCCATACCGCGGGGTCTGTTGTGCCATCATATGATTCGATATTCACACGTTTAAAACCTACTGGGAACTCGTGATCCATTACTTCATCAGTGAAGCATAGGGGGTGAGCGGCGCCTCTGTGCCGGGCTATGTCACGACGCAGTTCATATGAGTCTTGTCTGCTGTGTTCGGCCTGACCGGATTTGCTTTTAGTGTATCCGGCATGACGGTCGTCGTCACGCGTTGGGGCGCGCCCCCGTGATCCGTAGATCAATCTTGTAAGTCCTGCTCTGTTTTCCAATACGTCTCGCAGGTCCTGCGTGTTGCCCCGGGCCTTTGTGTTTTTAACTGACTGGCGACGGGGTGCGAGCTAGACTTTGGCCTGATATGCCGCTTTGTCTCGACCACGAGGTGGCTGGTCAGCCGCATCATACGCTGGGAGCGTAGGCTTTAATGCTTCCTCCTCGAGTTGGGGTAGCAACCTGCGCTTTGGATAACTTTTGGTTGGCCGTTCGAGTTCGTATTCCTCGGCCGCCAGGACCTCGGTCCATCTATCCGCTAGCAGATCTTGGTCAGCTTGAAGCTATTGTTGCTTTTTCTTCAGGCTTTTTGCTGTGGCTATAAACCGGCCCTTGAAGCGCTCCTGTTCGGCGGGATCCTTAGGCACGATAAATTTGTCGTCGCCGAGGCTCGCCTCGCCTTCGGAGAGAGGCATGTAATTGTCATCCTCTGATTTTCCGTCTGCTGCCTGTTCCTTAGGGCTAGCTTGCCCATCCTCCCGCTCGAGGCCTGGCTGAGGGGATTGTATTCGTCTTTGGCGCTATCCGCAGCGTTATTGTCTCTTGTGCCGGTATCGCCGTTTTTGCTATGGCGGGGCTTAGAGCGGCGCCGTTGACGCTGGTGCTTAGATTGCTTCTCGGAGGGATTATCCTCTGTTGCCTTATTGCCATCGCTTTCTTTGGGGGTGTCCACCATGTATCTATCATATGATGAGGTGGCGGTCCAGCGTCCTGTGGGCGGTGGTTCCTGCTCTTCTTCATCGTCGTCCATACCGTCGATGTCTTCGGAGCCGAAATCGAGCATGCCGGTTAAGTCATCGACAGTGGCAATTAAGTGGGTGGTGGGTGGGGAATGAGTTTCTTCGTCGTCCGCTTCCCACTCAAGACGGGCATAGTTCGGCCAAGGGTCTCCTGACAAGGAGAGAGATTTCAATGAGTTTAGCAAGTCGCCCAAGGGCGAGTGCTGAAAGATATCCGCGGAGGTGAACTCCATGATCGGTGCCTAATCAGATTCGATAGGCACGGACGCGGGCGGTTCAGAACCTGTGGCCGGGGATGAATCCAAGGGTCCGGCAACACAGGTCTCATAGGGAGTGAAGTCAGTATTCGGCTCTATCGTCGCTGAGTGCGCGACCTCCGTGGCGGGGTCTATCCACACGTCCTCGGACGGCACGATCTGTTCCGGATCGAAGGCCGGAGTAGCCACAGGTGTGATCTCCCGAACACCGTCCGACGGCAGAGCTGAGTCATGCTTGTCGAGACTGTGCGGCGCACCTAACATGGGCTCGAATCCATCGAAGATCAAGTCTCCGCAGATGTCAGCAGTGTAGTTTAAGCTTCCAAACCTGACCTGATGGCCAGGGGCGTAACTCTCAATCTGCTCCAGATGGCCAAGCGAGTTGGCCCGCAGTACAAAGCCGCCGAATACAAAAATCTGTCCGGGGAGAAAAACCTCACCCTGGATCGCATCGTTGATCGGAGGAGCCATCAAGCTTTATGGCGACGACACATCAGAACTCTCAATGAAAGCACCAATGTCGGTGTCAAAACCGGCGGATCTCGGGTAGGGGGTCCCGAACTGTACGTCTAAGGCGGATGGTAACAGGAGGTATGGGACACAATGTTTACCCAGGTTCGGGCCCTCTCGATGGAGGTAATACCCTACGTCCTGCTTGATTGATCTTGATGATATGAGTATTACAAGAGTTGATCTACCACGAGATCGTAGAGGCTAAACCCTAGAAGTTAGCCTATGATTCTGATTGTTGTTGTCCTACGGACTAAACCCTCCGGTTTATATAGACACCGGAGGGGGCTAGGGTTACACAGAGTCGGTTACTAGGGAGGAGATCTACATATCCGAATTGCCAAGCTTGCCTTCCATGCAAAGGAGAGTCCCACCCGGACACGGGACGAAGTCTTCAATCTTGTATCTTCATAGTCCAACAGTCCGGCCAAAGTATATAGTCCGGCTGTCCGAGGACCCCCTAATCCAGGACTCCCTCACGGGGCATTTGGCACGGTGCTGGACTGGCAACGCCGTTGCAACCGTGTGGTGCTGAGGAGGCGGTGATGGGTCGGGTTGGCGGCGCCTCTGCAATGGTCTATCATTTTGACAGGCGCGGATAGTCAGTCGGACCACTAATTTCCCTTATACAAAATGTACATAAGCGGCAGGTAGGAGTGAGCACGTCCTGAACCCACATGCATATGAACTCGCTTTAAAAAATGCATTTTAAACGTGTTTTACAATGTTAAAAGTTTCGAAACAAAATTTCATGCGTACATCTTCGCAACATGTGTGCGCAACACAAAGTTTTGTAGACCTTTTCATTATTGTTTTTCCTCCACGAAAATGACAGATTTCGGTGCTCCTAAATATCGTTCAACGATACATTTTTGTCTTTTGCACCAACTAAAGAAAAAGTTGCTTATCTATGATTTTTTTTTTGTGCGCCCATAGAATGTGAAGATGTATGCGTGAATTTATTTTCTCCAGATCTTTTTGGCATTTAGCAATGAGTTTTTCTTAAGTGGCTTCATATGCCCATGAGTTCATCCATATACTTTCATGACAGGTAGCCCATTCTTTCCCTATACCCGATGTATATTAGCTGCGAGCCAACATGTGGTTTGATGGTTAGGAGGACAATGGTATCCCCGTCTCATCAGGGTTCAAGTCCTAATATTTGCATTTTTTTGAATTTATTTCACGATTTCCGGCGATGCACGTTCAATGAGAGGAGATGTTCCCGTCGACTACAAGGTGCCTATAGTGACTTCGTCAATCTCACGATGATATGACGGCTCAGTCTCTCGGAGTTGCTCATAAAGGTAGGGTGTGTGTTCATAGAAATAAGTATATGCACGTATATATGAGCGCATGTATCTGTACTGTGTTAAAAAAATAAATGTACATTAATTACACGTCACTTTTTACCTCACAAAAAGATTAGTGACACATAACCCATGAAATGTTGGACACATGTTATTGGATGGTTGACCCAAGCCGCAAACAGTACCACAACTCAGACACTAACAGACGTGGTCCATTTGACCCTCCTGGCCGGAGCGCTCACAGGTCTCAAATTCGAGGGAGCTTAGATATTCTAGTGACGAGGCAAAGTTTTCATCTCCATTTTGAAAGAAATCAGTTGGCTGACTATAAATATCTGCTAAATCCTCGACCATCCGTACGTGTGGCAGGTGGGTGCACCGTCGTAATGTAAAGATCATCACGTGCATAAACAAAAACAAAACGTTACAATAGGGTAGTAAATTCCAACAGTAGGCACAGCTCCACTAGACGCAGAGGTTAATAATACGGACTCCCCCCATCCATGCAAGGACCTGTGGAGCGAATGTTTGGCACTTGCAACTGCAAATGAGGGACGTCCCTCTCGATCGGTCCTTGCTTCCCCGTTGGGCACTGACATGTGGGTCCCGACCTGCGCCACCCAATCAGCAACCGAACCCGAAATGCCATTCCTTCCGATCGATTCGCCGAGACCAAGATGTCAACGGCAGCCCGAATCAAGGCCGGCCTGTCGGCCACCGTCACCATCACCAATCGCGGGGCATTTGGGAGCGTGCACGGTGGTGGTAATAACGACCGCGCGACGGGGGCGCCGTTATTGCGGGATGATGATGATGATCAAGGCGTAGATTCTCGGGGCCACGCAGCGCCAATCAGTACGTCTCGACCGCCCACTCCCCGGGCCCACCAATCTTGTTGGGAGATCCCCCATTGGCCGCACGCACTCGAGTCTGGCTCCATCCTTTTGCATCTGCCCCCAACCCAAGCCACGGGCCAGGCAAGGGAGGTTCGTTCTCTTCATTTTTCCCTGCTACAGTGAAAAGGGTGTGCCCTCGGCTGCAAAGTGTTTGTTTTCGGAAATATCTGGTGGGTGAGGTGATGCTGGCACGCAGATGTACGGTGGGCAGCTGCTTGGTCACTTGCTGGAAATTTCTTCCAGTAGGCCCGTGTGGGTGTGGGAGATAAGGGGCACGCCGAACCAAAAATGGACGGGCTCGGTTTGTTCCGGGCCACGTACAGGCAGGCATTGTGGTGTCGTGGAACTAATCATCATCAGGACATGGTAAGCGTGTTGTTCTCTACCTTACCATTAGCATTAGGCTAGCTTAGGCTGGGGTCCTATTTCATTTCTGGAGTTTACTATCTCGGCAGCTCCTGCTGCGAGGAGAGTTGAAACACTTGAGAATTCTGAAGAACAGTGCCCGATTGCCGATTTGCTTAGATTAGCCACAATGGGTAGTAACATAGAGTAGTAACATGTTCATGTTACTACTCTATGTTATTACCTCTATAGTGGAAGTAACATATGTATGGTAACATGCAACACTTCATTTATTAGGCTATAAACTCATCTTGTCTTGATATGTATGATGTTACTTGTCGGATCACGGGTTTCGATAGACCCTTGAGGTTCAAACACTAGGGTGCGCGCGAAGATTTTCTCCCTATCGATCCATGCCCTAACTCTCTAAGATCTTGCGGACGAACACGACGAACTCACAACACAGAAAAACACAAGATTTATATTGGTTCGGGTCACTATTGTGGTGTAATACCCTACTCCAGTGTGGTGGTGGTGGATTGCCTCTTGGGCTGATGATGAACAGTACAAGGGGAAGAACAGACTCCTGAGGTTGAGGTGTTCTTGTGCTTGGTGAACTTGTGTGGGTAAGATGATCTTGGATCCGCTCTCGACTTGTGATGTGGTCGATCCTCCCTTCTCCCCCCTTGACTGTGGTGGCTAGTTCTACTTATATAGGCCCTGGTCCTCTCCCCAAATATTAAGCAGGAAGGGAGCCAACAACGGCCAATTCGAAAGGGGACAACTAGTACAAGTTATCCTGACAAAAGGTGGTCTTCGCCTGCCAAAGGTTCTGGTGATGACACCGTCTTGGGCTCCATGGTGACCTCCGTCTTGCCGTCCTTCTGGTCTTGGTCTCGTTGCACCAATATGGAAACCTTTGCCTGATGCATCGGTACTCCGCGCCTGTGCTTGCCCCCTTGACACCAAAGAGAAAACAAGACACTGCGCGCTCGCGCCCGCCTGGTCTCGATCGTCATGGCTCACGTCACGAGGACCTCGCGAGGTTTGCCTTGCCTTGATCTCTCCGCCCCTCGTGAGCCTGCTTGGCGAGGCCGCTCCTGAGGTGGTCTTGCGTCGCCCTCCTCGCGAGGCTTGGCCCCTCGCAAGGGTCTTGAATGCCTTGTCGATGAAGATGGGCTGCACAAACCTGCCAGCCCAGCCACGCCGCAGGCCACAGGCAGGCAAGTCTGGGGACCCCTGTTCCCAGGACGCCGACAGTAGCCCTCGGGCCCAAGGCGCGCTCGGGCTTGGCGTCGAGGCGAAGCCAAAGGATCAAGCGCGGAGCGCCGCGGGCCCCCAAAGCCCGCGGCCTCGATTGATGCGTGGCGGTTGATTGGACGTGGGCGTCTCCGCTTCCCCACGCTGCCTCGGCAACTGCCCAACTTGACAAAAAGGCTGGCGTAGACAGCGCTTGCTTTCATTGCTTCTTCCTCACCTTGCTCCAGATCCCCTTTCTCGCTTCTCGCTGCCGGAACTTCCAGATCCGCTTCAACTTCGCTCCGCATCGGTGACCAATGGCGCCGCTCAAGGTCAGGTCCTCCTCAGCACCGGCCTGGTTCGAGCCAGCCCTCGATGCGCCCAACGTCACGGAGAAGAACCTTGCCGCCACGTGCTTGCTGACGGTGGGGGCGAGCAACGAGAGGGGGAAGACGGAGCTCCGGCTTGCCTCCGACGAGCCGGAGCCTGAGGGAAGCACCTTCTTCCCTTTCTTCACGAGCAGCATCGCCGCCGGGTTGGTTCCCCCCTTTTCTGATTTCTTTTTCGAGGTCCTCGACCACTTCGGCTGCATGCGCTGCACCTCCATCTCAACTCTGTTCTTCTCTTGTCTATCTTCGCCTACTATTGTGAGGCGTACCTCTGCGTGATGCCGTCCGTGGCATTGCTGCGCCACTTCTTCTTCCTACGCGTCACCGGTGGCCATATCTCCGGGTGCGCCAACTTCATCGCGGCCAGCCAGGCCAACTCGATCTCGAACATCGAGAAGAGGGTTGACAACATCAGGGCCAAATGGGTCATGATGAGTGCCAAGTGTGCCCATCCACGCTTGGAACTATCGACGGAGGCGCCCAGTCTGACAAGGGGTGGTCTCGTGTAGAGCTCACTGACGAGCGGGCGCCGTCGGTGTTGGAGCAGATGAAGACCGATTTGAAGCCGGGCAATGCGAAGGCGGCCAAGGTGACTGGGGTCATGCTCCTGAGGGAATTCTTGACGCTGCGCGTTGCTCCACTCCAGGCGCTCACGTGCCCTTTGTGGAAGCTTGGAGATGAAGAAGACAAAGTTCATCTGAGCCCGGTGGCCCTGCCTGATGACGAGCTGACTGCAGTTCTGCGTCTCTTGGTTGGGGACAACCAAGAGTACCCGCCGAGCGCATTTCTTCCTTTGTTCGCAAGGACTGGGAGCAATTTGTTGCTTCCAGGACGACCTTTTACGCGCGCGGGCTAGTGCCGCCGGCGCTCGCTGGGGCCTCCGCAACGCCGAAGCCGGTGGAGGTGTCTTCTGATGAGTCCCGCGAGGAGGAAGAGGAGGAGAAGGGCTCGGAGGAGACCCCCGAGGGGATGGGGGAGAACTCCCCCTTGAGCAAGGCCGTCATCCTCCGCGCCCTACCAGACGACGCAGAGGTCGTCGCCCGCCAGGAGGTGAGGGAGCTGCCCCTCATCCCGACAAGGGGTAGATCATATGGTCCTTTTGCTGCGCCATCTTCTGCTCCCGGAGCCCGTGTGCCCACTCCTAAGGCTCCGACGCTTTCGGGTTTTAGGCTCACCAAGCGGAGGGTGGACTATGTCGCAGTGGATCAGTAAGTGCTTCGAGCTTTGTTTTGTTCGTGCATGTACTTGTTGTTTTCTGACATTCTCCTGGTCCATCACGCTGGAGTCTTCAGCGAAGAAGAGGAAGGGGGTGCCGCGGCCGTGCCCCCATCTGTGGAGAAGAGAGGCGACAACACCCGCACCTCCCCAGCCCGGTCGCCTTCGCAAGGCCAAGAGGAGCATCGGCAGGATGAACCAGCCCCTGTGGCTCCGCTGGCTCCGAAAGTGCCGACGCCCGGCTCTGCTGATGAGGTCCCGAGGGCTCCGGAGCCATCGATCTTCTAGGCTCACCTCCTCCCCCTGCTGCTTCTCTGGCCCCGCATTCTTCTGCTCCCTCCGCAACCTTGGAGCGTGTCTTCTCGGGGATGGCCAAGCTGCGGGGAGACCTCCTGGGTGTGGACCCGCATCTAGTGGCCGGACGCCTGGAGCTGGCCTCAGGCTGGCTTCACTCTGACTCGGCCGTTCGACCGTCGCTGAGCCAGGCCGTGGCGGCCTCCGAGAAGGAGAAGCAGGCCACTGCCAGAGCTGCGGGCAATCACGAGGCGGCGCTGAAAGACGCCGGGGCCGCCCGAGACCGCTGCCGAGAGCTAGAGGGTGAGCTGGAGAGGCTGCGCGGCGAGCGCGCAAAGGAAGCACGTGACCGCGAAGCGAAGGAGGAGGAGACGAAGGCTCGGGAGGACGCCATCAAGGGCCGCGGCACTGAGCTGGGGGAGCTGACGAAGGCGCAGGCCGCAGAGCGCAGCCGACTGGAGGAACTGGAGCAGAAGGCGAAGACGAGGGAGGCCGAGCTCGATGCCAAGGCGAAGGTCCTGGCCGAAGACCACGAGGCCTTCTCGCTTCTTGAGAAGAGGTCCAGCGTGGCGCTGAAGTCACTGTACGAGAAGGGCCTGGAGAAGCCGCTGACCACTGACGAGGATGGCCCTGCTCAGCTGCTTCCCCACTTGGTGAAGGCGCTTGAGAAAGTCATGGAGGGCATCGGTCCTATGGCTGAGGCACAGGATCATGTCCTTTCTTCAGCTGCGCTGACGCGTGTCCTCAGCCATCTGTACCTTCGCGACCCCAATGCTTGTCTTGACGAGCTGTTGGAGCCTGTAGCTGATGAACATTGTGCGGCCGCCGCGCAGCCGTGAAAGGTCAGGTGAAGGCCCTGCTGAAGAAGTTCTGCAGCTTCGTCCTCGCTCCCTCGACCGGTGATGCCACCAATCCTGCAGATGGCGATGTCCAGGGGTGACCTGTGGCTGCTTTCCTGTTTAATTCCTGCAATACGTATCAGGCCTCGTGGAGGCGTTAAAACTTTCATTTGATATTGTGAGTACAATATGTCTTGTAATATTTGCTTCGAGATTTTGCGATTTTCTTTCTATTTGCTTTGTGTTCTGCGTCGGCAAAGCCCGGCCCCGCGCATACCTCAACCGTCGTTGGACCGACCGGAGACCAGGACGGACCAAAGGGTTAGGGGCTACGTGACCAGTTAGGCTCCTGAGTCGCGATGCTCAGGAGTCCCCCTTGACGCGCAAACAACTTACAGGGAGAGTACGCGGGGATAGGTTGATGTTCTACGTCGGCAGAGCCCGGCCCCGCGCATACCTCAACCGCCGTTGGGCCGACCGGAGACCAGGACAGACCATGGAGTGAGGGGCTACGTGTAGGGGAACGTAGTAATTTCAAAATATTTCCTACGCACACGCAAGATCTGGTGATGCATAGCAACGAGAGGGGAGAGTGTAATCTACGTACCCTCGTAGACCGTAAGCGCAAGCGTTTATCAACGCGGTTGATGTAGTCGTACACCTTAACCATCTGTCCCCATCAAGTACCGAACATACGGCACCTCCGCGTTCAGCACACGTTCAGCTCGATGACATCCTCGCCTTCTTCATCCAGCAAGAGGGGCGAAGTAGTAGATGAGTTACGGCAGCACGACGGCGTGGAGACGGTGTTGGTGAAGAACAATCTTTGCGGGGCTTCTCCTAAGCACTACGAAAACTATGACGGAGGATAAACTAGAGGGGACGGGGTTGCCGACACACTGCTTGGTGTTTCTTGATCTGTCTTTGGTGCTAGCCCTGCCCCTCTATTTATATGTTGAGCCCTGGGGTCGAAACTTGGAGCAAGAGCCTCCTCAAAGTCGGTTTTGCCTGAAAGGCAAGAGTCCACTCGGACTCCAGGACCAGGGCCAGACGCCAGGGTCTCCGGCGTTTGGCCCCCTGGCCTCCGCAAAACTCCTTTTGCACCGACTTATAGCCCCGTGGGCCTGACCCCTTGGCCTAACCATATCATCCAATATATGAATCTTTACCTCCGGACCATTCCAGAGCTCCTCGTCATGTCCGTGATCTCATCCGGGACTCCGAACAACATTTGGTCACCAACATACATAACTCATATAATACTATATCGTCAACGAACGTTTAAGCGTGCGGACCCTACGGGTTCAAGGACTATGTAGACATGACCGAGACACCTCTCTGGTCAATAACCAATAGCGAAACCTGGATGCCCACATTGGCTCCTACATATTCTATGAAGATCTTTATCGGTCGAACCGCATAACAATATACGTTGTTCCCTTTGTCATCGGTATGTTACTTGCCCGAGGTTCGATCGTCGGTATCTCAATACCTAGTTCAATCTCGTTACCGACAAGTCTCTTTACTCGTTCCGTAATGTATCATCTCGCAACTAACTCATTAGTTACAATGCTTGCAAGGCTTATAGTGATGTGTATTACCGAGTGGGCCCAGAGATACCTCTCCGACAATCGGAGTGACAAATCCTAATCTCGAAATACGCCAACTCAACAAGTACCTTCAGAGACACCTGTAGAGCACCTTTATAATCACCCAGTTATGTTGTGACGTCTGGTAGCACACAAAGTGTTCCTCCGGTAAATGGGAGTTGCATAATCTCATAGTCATAGGAACATGTATAAGTCATGAAGAAAGCAATAGCAACATACTAAACGATGAAGTGCTAAGCTAACGGAATGGGTCAAGTCAGTCACATCATTCTCCTAATGATGTGATCCCGTTAATCAAATGACAACTCATGTCTATGGCTAGGAAACATAACCATCTTTGATCAATAAGCTGGTCAAGTAGAGGCATACTAGTGACACTCTATTTGTCTATGTATTCACACATGTACTAAGTTTCCGGTTAATACAATTCTAGCATGAATAATAAACATTTATCATGAAATAAGGAATTAAATAATAACTTTATTATTGCCTCTAGGGCATATTTCCTTCAGTCTCCCACTTGCACTAGAGTCAATAATCTAGTTCGCATCGCCATGTGTTTTAACATCAATAGTTCACATCACCATGTGATTAACACCCATAGTTCACATCATCATGTGACCAACACTCAAAGGATTTACTAGTGTGAGTAATCTAGTTCACATCGCCATGTGATTAACACCCAAAGAGTACTAAGGTGCGATCATGTTTTGCTTGTGAGAGAAGTTTAGTCAACGGATCTGCAACATTCAGATCCGTATTTATTTTGCAAATTTCTATGTCAATAATGCTCTGCACGGAGCTACTCTAGATAATTGCTCCCACTTTCAATATGTATCCAGATTGAGACTTAGAGTCATCTGGATTAGTGTCAAAACTTGCATCGACGTAACCCTTTACGACGAACCTTTTGTCACCTCCATAATCGAGAAACATATCCTTATTCCACTAAGGATAATTTTGTCCGATGTCCAGTGATCTACTCCTAGATCACTATTGTACTCTCTTGCCAAACTTAGTGTAGGGTATACAATAGATCTGGTACACAGCATGGCATACTTTATAGAACCTATGGCTGAGGCATAGGGAATGACTTTCATTCTCTATCTATCTTCTGCCGTGGTCAGGCTTTGAGTCTTACTCAATTTCACACATCTCTTAACACAGGCAAGAACTCTTTCTTTGACTATTCCATTTTGAACTACTTCAAAATCTTGTCAAGGTATGTACTCATTAAAAAAACTTATCAAGCGTCTTGATCTATCTCTATAGATCTTGATGCTCAATATGTAAGCAGCTTCATCGAGGTCTTTCTTTGAAAAACTCCTTTCAAATACTCCTTTATGCTTTCCAGAAAATTCTACATTATTTCCGATCAACAATATGTCATTCACATATACTTATCAGAAATGTTGTAGCGCTCCCACTGACTTTCTTGTAAATACAGGCTTAACCGCAAGTCTGTATAAACCTATATGCTTTGATCAACTCATCAAAGCATATATTCCATGTAACATCCCAAATTTTCAATTTGGAATGTTATACATAGGTCATTCATGCATATCATATTTTATTGCATCTTGTTTCCGCAAATTCTCGAAATCCTAAGCAACTTAAGGACCCACGAAGAGAGTTGAGGACTTCCCGGTTTTCATATTTGATTTTATCAAATAATGAAACGAGGATTTTGATTTTAATTATTTTTCTCTCCAAAAATATTTCCTATTAAAATACATGAGAGGAGATAATATGAATTCTCCAAAATAATTGAAATATTGGAGGGAAAATATTAAAATCATTTATTTGATTTTATTTGGTTTTATTCGGATTTTATTTGCATTAGAAAAATTGCATGTTTTCAAAATTGCATTTTAGGGCCAAGAAAATGTTCATCCCGTCCTAAATATTTTATTTAGACAGTGAAAATTTGTTTTGGCATTTTTAATTTGTTATTTATTTTTCTAGGATTTTATTTCTGTCGGTGAAAATAATTTTTTTTTTAAAGTTTCCCGCGCCCGACTGGGCCTAGGGCCCAGCCGAGCCAGGCTGGCCCGAGCCGCCACCGCCGCCACTGCCTTGCCCCCTCCCCCAAGCAGCCGCCGCCCCCTCCCCTTTAAATACCGCAGCCGCCCCCCTCCCTGGAGCCCAAGTCGCCGCCGCCGCATCCCCTCGCCCCGCCGCCTGCAGCCGCCCGCGCCGCCGCCAGGAGCCGCCGCCGCCTCCCGCCGCCGCCGCCACAACCCTGCCACCCCATGCCGCCCCGTCGTCGCACCGGAACCCCGCCGGAGCCGAGCCGAGGTAGCCGCCCCGCAGCCCCGGTTTTCTAAAGAAAACCGTTCGATTTTATTAGAAAACCCTAGGTTTTATTTTTTTAGATCGGTTTATTTAGTTTTTTTCTCGGTTTATTTGCCCAATGAGTTTGCTCGTTCGTTCGTTCCAACGAACGCGTTCATCGTTTAGTTATAGTTAATGAACGTCCGCTCGTTAAACTGTTCGTCGTTTTTCTTTTTCTCCGTTTTATCCGATTATTTCTGATCGCGATTTCTGATCTGATCTTAGTTTTTGTTTATCTTTTCGCTCGTTAGTCGGAATCAGGCGATTCAAGCGCCTAGATCTTGGTCTCGAGATCCTCTTTCTGTTTAACCAACTTGAACAAGATTTTGGTACTGTAAAATTTGGCCTTAGTTCAGATTAGTAAACGTATCTTGTTTCTTTCACCATTTGAGTTTCGTTGCTCCGTTTGATTTGATTCTTTTTGCAAACCGGAGTTCTTAAGTTGAACTTTCTGGTCAACCTCTTTTGTTTGAGTTTTTGCTTGTGCATCTTGCTTGTTGCTTATGTATGTTATTGTTTGCTTGCGATAGAAGTCCCGGGGTGCGAAGCGTGCTACTACGAGTCCCTAGGTTTCGCGAATCGTCAGCAAGGCAAGTAACACATTGATCATACTCTTTTCATACCCAGTTTTTATGCATTAGTTCCAATCCTCAAACATTGCATGATTAGGATGCTATTAACTTGTGGGTTGGGAAGTAGTTATTGAGGTAGAACATATTGCCCTGTTATATTCAAACCCTTGGGAGTTACTTCTACGCGTTGCTTATTACTATGCTATGCTATGCTTGTAGACGTGGTCGGGTTTGAGTGAAATCCATGACAGTTGTGAGATTGTTAATTAATGGTTCAACTAAGGTGGCAACTTAAATTAACATCTGGGTGGATTGAGGCACCTGGGGAACCCAGTGTTGTCTGTATTTTTTTTGGAAATCCCGGGGTACCCGTGTGATCTTCCTATGGACCGCCACCCAGGCTCAAAGGGGACTGAGATGATTAATGCTAGAAACTTCCGTGTGCAGCCACAAGCTATTATGGGCTCTAGCATAGTTGAGTAAGTTACGTGAAGCTCTTGAAGAGGTAGATCAGCAAGTAGTGGGTTTTTGTAGGTTTGGTATGGTCTATCCGGAGTAGAGAGTTGATGTTTCTGAAAGACCGTGTCTCGGTCATCCGTTTCTCAAACACCATGCAGTGCGAGAAATCCAACGGAGGCGATCGAGTCTTGTGGGGAAAAGTGCGCAAACCTCTGCAGAGTATACAATCTAATCATGGTTAGCCGTGTCCCCGGTTATGGACAATCTTGAGTATCTAGTACTTGGGTTATCACATGTATCTCATCACTTTTAATTAATATTGTTGGGATGTTAATTACTTTAATTGGGATTGAGTTGGGGGTACCTTCTCAATGTTGTTCAACCACCATGATAGTTAAAAATAAAATCTATTCCTTTGTTGTAGGGAAAAATTGGCTTTTCGCAAAAACTATAACCATAGAGCTTTCCACCAGCCATATATGCATGTAGTGATAGCATTATTCTGTTCATGCTCTACTGTGTTATATTGCCAGCATATTCCATGTGCTGACCCGTTTTCGGGCTGCAACGTATTATGTTGCAGAATTTTCAAACGAGGAGTAAGGTTCGTTAGGTCGTTGCCGTGCAGCTCAGCTATGCCGTTGGAGTTGATGGACTCACTTTATCTTCCAAGCCTTCCGATGTTATCGTATTAGATGGCCTTAAGCCATATTATTGTAATAAGTTCTCTCTTGAGACATTCAATGTAATAACTGTGTGATTGCTACTCTGTTATAAATCCTTCGAGTACTGTGTGTGTCAGCATTACCGATCCAGGGATGACACTGAAGCATAGAGACTTGACCATCTGAGGTCGGGTCTCTACAAGATGGTATCAGAGCACATGCTGAGTGTAGGACACGACCACTAAGATAAAGCCTAGGTCACACTTCTCTACTCATTTCTCACTCCTCTCCACTTTCTACTCTTTAGGATGACGGAGATGAAGAACAAGTTTGCACAACCGGATGAAGACATACCTTTTGGATGCCACTTGAAGGAAGTCACTAGGTACTTGAACATTGGAATACCAAGCTTCACCGGGACGTACAACACCACCCTACCAGAAGAGGAGCGCTGGATGATTCAAGTACAAGTTCCAGGAAGAACGTTCTCGCCAACTTCTAAACCCATAGAGTGTTCTTTTGAAGCACCCACCTGGAGCCTTGGCAAGAGCATGGCAGCCCACATTACCATGGGACGCATTGGAGAAGTATACAACAGGGAACTCAAGGACACTATCTACCAAATATGTGGGCGCCGAGACGAGCAATGGGAAGTAATCAGCACCAAAAAGGATAGATCTATTGCAGCTTTCATCCAGGAGTTAAACCAGCACATACAACATCAGGAGAACCAGATGTGCACAGACATGATGGACTTGAAGAAGGCGAAGACTAGGATCAACGAACTGGAGGAAGAACTCAAGTTTACACGCGATGGATATGAGGAGGAGATCAAGACAGTACTGGAGAAGAATGACGACCTAATTAAGAAGATTGGAGTGTTCATGGGAGGACCAGCATCGGGAGAAGAAGACGACGATCCCACTTGCCCGGTCAACTACATCATCGACGACACCGATTCCGATCCTAGTGATGATGACTTCGAAGACGAAGCTGGAGCAGACATCATGGAGTCTTCCACCGATCAAAATTTCTAGATGACCACCACATATTAGTAGTATTCCCCCATGTATTTAGTAGTAGTTGAGCACTTTTGCGATAGTTCTAGACCATTGTATGCCCTTGCTTGATTGATTGAGTGTAATATTTTTGTTTGTCTCATGTGCATATGGGTAGTGCTTTCTCATTAGACCCCTTTTTCTATTCTGATCTCTTCCATCTAAACCCATCAGATGCCTCCGAGAAGTGACACCGGTTTTGCTTTCCCGCCGGAGCTCACCCAGTTGATCCAGCAACAGAATGTGTTGATGCAATTGCTAGTTCAGAACCAGGGAAACAACAACAACAACAACCCGCCGCCAGTGGACAACCTAGCCTGTTTTCTAAGGTTACAGCCGCCGGTGTTTTCCAGTAGCACCGAGCCAATAGTTGCTGATGATTGGCTACACCGTATAGGAAGGGAGTTGACCACCACAGGTTGCACAGATGCTGAAAGAGTGCGCTTTGCCGCACATCAATTGGATGGACCAGCAGCCTCATGGTGGGAGAATTACACAGCTACCTTTCCTATAGCCAATATCACTTGGGACCAGTTTCAGCAAGCTTTCCGCACAGCCCATGTCTCAACAGGAGCTATGCAGATGAAGAAGCGGGAGTTCCGCAACCTACGCCAGGGGAACCATACTGTGGCTCGGTACGTGGATGATTTTAGCAAGTTATCACGCTATGCCCCTGATGATGTGGCCACAGATGTCGCGAAGCAGGAGAAGTTTATGGTGAAGGAAATATGCCCTAGAGGCAATAATAAAGTTATTATTTATTTCCTTATATCATGATAAATGTTTATTATTCATGCTAGAATTGTATTAACCGGAAACATAATACATGTGTGAATACATAGACAAACAGAGTGTCACTAGTATGCCTCTACTTGACTAGCTCGTTAATCGAAGATGGTTATGTTTCCTAACCATAAACAAAAGAATTGTTATTTGATTAACGGGATCACATCATTAGGAGAATGATGTGATTGACATGACCCATTCCATTAGCTTAGCACCCGATCATTTAGTATGTTGCTATTGCTTTCTTCATGACTTATACATGTTCCTATGACTATGAGATTATGCAACTCCCGTTTGCCGGAGGAACACTTTGTGTGCTACCAAACATCACAACGTAACTGGGTGATTATAAAGGAGCTCTACAGGTGTCTCCAAAGGTACATGTTGGGTTGGCGTATTTCGAGATTAGGATTTGTCACTCCGATTGTCGGAGAGGTATCTCTGGGCCCTCTCGGTAATGCACATCACATAAGCCTTGCAAGCATTGCAACTAATGAGTTAGTTGTGAGATGATGTATTACGGAACGAGTAAAGAGACTTGCCGGTAACGAGATTGAACTAGGTATTAAGATACCGACGATCGAATCTCGGGCAAGTAACATACCGATGACAAAGGGAACAACGTATGTTGTTATGCGGTCTGACCGATAAAGATCTTCGTAGAATATGTGGGAGCCAATATGAGCATCCAGGTTCCTCTATTGGTTATTGACTGGAGACGTGTCTCGGTCATGTCTACATTGTTCTCGAACCCGTAGGGTCCGCACGCTTAAGGTTTCAATGACAGTTATATTATGAGTTTATGAGTTTTGATGTACCGAAGGAGTTCGGAGTCCCGGATGAGATCGGGGACATGACGAGGAGTCTCAAAATGGTCGAGACGTAAAGATCGATATATTGGACGACTATATTCGGATATCGGAAAGGTTCCGAGTGATTCGGGTATTTTTCGGAGTACCGGAGAGTTACGGGAATACGTATTGGGCCTTATTGGGCCATACGGGAAAGAAGAAAACGGGTCTCAAGGGTGGCCACAGCCCTCCCCTTGGTCTGGTCCGAATTGGACTAGGGAAGGGGGGCGCCCCCTTCCTTCCTTCTCCTTTTCCCTTCCTCTTTTCCTATTCCATATGGGAGGTGGAATCCTACTAGGACTAGGGAGTCCTAGTAGGACTCCACACTTGGCGCGCCCCCTCCTCCCTTGCTCCTTTATATACGGGGGCAGGGGGCACCTCTAGATACAAGTTGATCCACGTGATCATATTCTTAGCCGTGTGCGGTGCCCCCCTTCCACCATAGTCCTCGATAATATTGTAGCGGTGCTTAGACGAAGCCCTGCGACAGTAGTACATCAAGATCGTCACCACGCCGTCGTGCTGACAGAACTCTTCCCCGACACTTTGCTGGATCGGAGTCCGGGGATCGTCATCGAGCTGAACGTGTGCTAGAACTCGGAGGTGCCGTGGTTGCGGTGCTTGATCGGTCGAGCCGTGAAGACGTACGACTACATCAACGAAGTTAACGCTTCCGTTATCGATCTACAAGGGTACATAGATCACACTCTCCCCCTCTCATTGCTATGCATCACCATGATCTTGCATGTGCGTAGGAATTTTTTTGAAATTACTACGAAACCCAACAGTGGTATCAGAGCCTAGGTTTTATATGTTGATGTTATATGCATGAGTAGAACACAAGTGAGTTGTGGACGATATAAGTCATACTGCTTACCAGCATGTCATACTTTGGTTTGGCGGTATTGTTGGACGAAGCGGCCCGGACCGACATTACGCGTACGCTTACGCGAGACCGGTTCTCCCGACATGCTTTGCACAAAGGTGGCTAGCGGGTGACAGTTTCTCCAACTTTAGTTGAACCGAGTGTGGCTACGCCCGGTCCTTGCGAAGGTTAAAATAGCACCAACTTGACAAACTATCGTTGTGGTTTTGATGCGTAGGTAAGATTGGTTCTTGCTTAAGCCCGTAGCAGCCACGTAAAACATGCAACAACAAAGTAGAGGACGTCTAACTTGTTTTTGCAGGGCATGTTGTGATGTGATATGGTCAAGACATGATGCTAAATTTTATTGTATGAGATGATCATGTTTTGTAACCGAGTTATCGGCAACTGGCAGGAGCCATATGGTTGCCGCTTTATTGTATGCAATGCAATCGCGCTGTAATGCTTTACTTTATCACTAAGTGGTAGCAATAGTCGTGGAAGCATAAGATTGGCGAGACGACAACGATGCTACGATGGAGATCAAGGTGTCGCGCCGGTGACGATGGTGATCATGACGGTGCTTCGAAGATGGAGATCACAAGCACAAGATGATGGTGGCCATATCATATCACTTATATTGATTCCATGTGATGTTTATCTTTTATGCATCTTATCTTGCTTTGATTGACGGTAGCATTATAAGATGATCTCTCACTAATTATCAAGAAGTGTTCTCCCTGAGTATGCACCGTTGCGAAAGTTCTTCGTGCTGAGACACCACGTGATGATCGGGTGTGATAGGCTCTACGTTCAAATACAACGGGTGCAAAACAGTTGCACACGCAGAATACTCAGGTTATACTTGACGAGCCAAGCATATACAGATATGGCCTCGGAACACGGAGACCGAAAGGTCGAGCGTGAATCATATAGCAGATATGATCAACATAGCGATGTTCACCAATGAAACTACTCCATCTCACGTGATGATCGGACATGGTTTAGTTGATTTGGATCACGTAATCACTTAGAGGATTAGAGGGATGTCTATCTAAGTGGGAGTTCTTAAGTAATATGATTAATTGAACTTAAATTTATCATGAACTTAGTCCTGGTAGTATTTTGCAAATTATGTTGTAGATCAATAGCTCGCGTTGTTGCTTCCCTGTGTTTATTTTGATATGTTCCTAGAGAAAATTATGTTGAAAGATGTTAGTAGCAATGATGCGGATTGGATTCGTGATCTGAGGTTTATCCTCATTGCTGCACAGAAGAATTATGTCCTTGATGCACCGCTAGGTGACGGACCTATTGCAGGAGCAGATGCAGACGTTATGAACGTTTGGCTAGCTCAATATGATGACTACTTGATAGTTTAGTGCACCATGCTTAATGGCTTAGAATCGGGACTTCAAAGACGTTTTGAACGTCATGGAGCATATGAGATGTTCCAGGAGTTGAAGTTAATATTTCAAGCAATTACCCGAGTTGAGATATATGAAGTCTCCAACAAGTTCTATAGCTAAAAGATGGAGGAGAATCTCTCAACTAGTGAGCATGTGCTCAGATTGTCTGAGTACTACAATCGCTTGAATCAAGTGGGAGTTAATCTTCCAGATAAGATAGTGACTGACAGAATTCTCTAGTCACCATCACCAAGTTAGTAGAACTTTGTGATGAACTATGATATGCAAGGGATAACGGAAACGATTCCCAAGCTCTTCATAATGCGGAAATTGACGAAGGTAGAAATCGAGAAAAACATCAAGTGTTGATGGTAGACAAGATCACTAGTTTCAAGAAAAGGGCAGAGGGAAGAAGGGGAACTTCAAGAAGAACAACAAGCAAGTTGCTGCTCAAGTGAAGAAGCCCAAGTCTGGTCCTAAGCCCGAGACTAAGTGTTTCTACCGCAAAGGGACTGGTCACTGGAAGCGGAACTACCCCAAGTGATTGGCAGATAAGAAGGATGGCAAAGTGAACATAAGTATATTTGATATACATGTTATTGATGTGTACTTTACTAGTGTTTATAGCAACCCCTTAGTATTTGATACAAGTTCAGTTGCTAAGATTAGTAACTCGAAATGGGAGTTGCAGAATAAACAGAGACTAGTTAAGGGTGAAGTGACGATGTGTGTTGGAAGTGGTTCCAAGATTGATATGATCATCATCGCACACTCCCTATACTTTCGGGATTAGTGTTGAACCTGAATAAGTGTTATTTGGTATTTGCGTTAAGCATGAATATGATTTGATCATGTTTATTGTAATACGGTTATTCATTTAAGTAAGAGAATAAATTGTTGTTCTGTTTACATGAATAAAACCTTATATGGTTACACACCCAAGGAAAATAGTTCGTTGGATCTCGATCATAGTGATACACATAATCATAATATTGAAACCAAAAGATGCAAAGTTAATAATGATAGTGCAACTTATTTGTGGCACTGCCGTTTAGGTCATATTGGTGTAAAGCGCATGAAGAAACTCCATGCTAATGGGTTTTTGGAATCACTTGATTATGAATCAGTTGATGCTTGCGAACCATGCCTCATGGGCAAGATGACTAAAACACCGTTCTCCGGAACTATGGAGCGAGCAACTGACTTATTGGAAATAATACATACTGATGTATGAGATCCGATGAGTGTTAAGGCTCGTGGCGGGTATCATTATTTTCTGACCTTCACAGATGATTTGAGCAGATATGGGTATATCTACTTAATGAAACACAAGTCTGAAATATTTGAAAAGTTCAAAGAATTTCAGAGTGAAGTGGAGAATCATCGTAACAAGAAAATAAAAGTTTCTACGATATGATCCCAGAGGTAAAATATTTGAGTTACGAGTCTGGCCTTCAATTAAAACAATGTGAAATAGTTTCACTACTCACGCCACCTGGAACACCACAGCATAATGGTGTGTCCGAACATCATAACCGTACTTTATTAGATATGGTGCAATCTATGATGTCTCTTACCGATCTACCACTATCGTTTTGGGGTTATGCATTAAAGACAACTGCATTCACATTTAAAAGGGCACCATCTAAGTTCGTTGAGACGACACAATCTGAACTGTGGTTTGGCAAGAAACCAAAGTTGTCGTTTCTTAATGTTTGGGATTGTGATGCTTATATGAAAAAGTTTCATCCTGATAAGCTCAAACCCAAATCGGAGAAATATGTCTTCATAGGATACCCAAAGGAGACTATTGGGTACACCTTCTATCACAGATCCGAAGGCAAGACATTCATTGCTAAGAATGGATCCTTTCTAGAGAAGGAGTTTCTCTTGAAAGAAGTGAGTGGGAGGAAAGTAGAACTTGATAAGGTAATTGTACCTTCTCCCTTATTGAAAAGTAGTTCATCACAAGAAATCTGTTCCTGTGACTACTACACCAATTAGTGAGGAAGACTAATGATGATGATCATGTAACTTCAGATCAAGTTAATACCGAATCTCGTAGGTAAACCAACGTGAGATCCGCACCAAAGTGGTACGGTAATCCTGTTCTGGAAGTCATGTTACTAGACCATGATGAACTTGCGAACTATGAGGAAGCGATGATGAGCCTAGATTCCGCGAAATGGCTTGAGACCATGAAATCTGAGATGAGATCCATGTATGAGAACAAAGTATGGACTTTGATTGACTTGCCCAATGATCGGCGAGCCATTGAGATTAAATGGATCTTCAAGAGGAAGACGGACGCTGATAGTAGTGTTACTATCTACAAAGCTAGAATTTTCGCAAAAAGGTTTTCGACAAGTTCAAGGTGTTGACTATGATGAGAGTTTCTCACTCGTATCTATGCTTAAGTCTGTCCGAATCATGTTATCAATTGCCGCATTTTATGAAATCCAGCAAATGGATGTCAAAACTGCATTCCTGAATGGATTTCTGGAAGAAGAGTTGTATATGATGCAGCCGAAAGGTTTTGTCGATCCAAAAGGAGCTAACAAAGTGTGCAAGCTCCAGCGATCCATTTATGGACTGGTGCAAGCCTCTCGGAGTTGGAATAAACGCTTTGATAGTATGATCAAAGCATATAGTTTTATACAGACTTGCGGTGAAGCCTGTATTTACAAGAAAGTGAGTGGGAGCACTACAACATTTCTGATAAGTATATGTGAATGACATATTGTTGATCGGAAATAATGTAGAATTATTCTGCAAAGCATAAAGGAGTGTTTTTAAAGAAGTTTTTCAAAGAAAGACCTCGGTGAAGCTGCTTACATATTAAGCATCAAAATCTATAGAGATAGATCAAGACGCTTGATATGTTTTTTCAATGAGTACATACCTTGACAATATTTCGAAGTAGTTCAAAAATGGAACAGTCAAAGAAAGAGTTCTTGGCTGTGTTACAAGGTATGAAATTGAGTAAGACTCAAAGCCCGACCACGGCAGAAAATAGAAAGAGAATGAAAGTCATTCCCTATGCCTCAGCCATAGGTTCTATAAAGTATGCCATGATGTGTACCAGATCTATTGTATACCCTACACTGTGTTAAGCAAGGGAGTACAATAGTGATCTAAGAGTAGATCACTGTATGCCATGATGTGTACCAGATCTATTGTATACCCTACACTGTGTTAAACAAGGGAGTACAATAGTGATCTAAGAGTAGATCACTGGACATTGGTCAAAATTATCCTTAGTGGAATAAGGAAATATTTCTCGATTATGGAGGTGACAAAAGGTTCGTCGTAAAAAGTTACGTCGATGCAAGTTTTGACACAGATCTGGATGACTCTAAGTCTCGATCTAGATACATATTGAAAATGGGAGCAATTAGCTAGAGTAGCTCCATGCAGATCATTGTAGACATAGAATTCGCAAAATACTTACGGATCTGTATGTGACAGACCCGTTGACTAAAATTATCTCACAAGCAAAACATGATCACACCTTAGTACTCTTTGGGTGTTAATCACATAAATGATGTGAACTAGATTATTGACTCTAGTAAACCCTTTGGGTATAGGTCACATGACGATGTGAACTATGGGTGTTAATCACATGGTGATGTCAACTCTTAGTGTTGAATCACATGGCGATGTGAACTAGATTATTGACTCTAGTGCAAGTGGGAGACTGAAGGAAATATGCCCTAGAGGCAATAATAAATTTATTATTTATTTCCTTATATCATGATAAATGTTTATTATTCATGCTATAATTGTATTAACCGGAAACATAATACATGTGTGAATACATAGACAAACAGAGTGTCACTAGTATGCCTCTACTTGACTAGCTCGTTAATCGAAGATGGTTATGTTTCCTAACCATAAACAAAAGAGTTGTTATTTGATTAACGGGATCACATCATTAGGAGAATGATGTGATTGACATGACCCATTCCATTAGCTTAGCACCCGATCGTTTAGTATGTTGCTATTGCTTTCTTCGTGACTTATACATGTTCCTATGACTATGAGATTATGCAACTCCCGTTTGCCGGAGGAACACTTTGTGTGCTACCAAACGTCACAACGTAACTAGGTGATTATAAAGGAGCTCTACAGGTGTCTCCAAAGGTACATGTTGGGTTGGCGTATTTCGAGATTAGGATTTGTCACTCCGATTGTCGGAGAGGTATCTCTGGGCCCTCTCGGTAATGCACATCACATAAGCCTTGCAAGCATTGCAACTAATGAGTTAGTTGTGAGATGATATATTACGGAACGAGTAAAGAGACTTGCCGGTAACGAGATTGAACTAGGTATTAAGATACCGACGATCGAATCTCGGGCAAGTAACATACCAATGACAAAGGGAACAACGTATGTTGTTATGCGGTCTGACCGATAAAGATCTTCGTAGAATATGTGGGATTCAATATGAGCATCCAGGTTCTGCTATTGGTTATTGACTGGAGACATGTCTCGGTCATGTCTACATTGTTCTCGAACCCGTAGGGTCCGCACGCTTAAGGTTTCAATGACAGTTATATTATGAGTTTATGAGTTTTGATGTACCGAAGGAGTTCGGAGTCCCGGGTGAGATCGAGGATATGACAAGGAGTCTCGAAATGGTCGAGACGTAAAGATCGATATATTGGACGACTATATTCGGACATCGAAAGATTCCGAGTGATTCGGGTATTTTTCGGAGTACCGGAGAGTTACGGGAATACGTATTGGGCCTTATTGGGTCATACGGGATAGAAGAAAAAGGGCCTCAAGGGTGGCCGCACCCCTCCCCTTGGTCTGGTCCGAACTGGACTAGGGAAGGGGGGCGCCCCCTTCCTTCCTTCTCCTTTTCCCTTCCTCTTTTCCTATTCCATATGGGAGGTGGAATCCTACTAGGACTAGGGAGTCCTAGTAGGACTCCACACTTGGCGCGCCCCCTCCTAGGGCCGGCCTCCTCCTCCCGTTCTCCTTTATATACGGGGGCAGGGGGGCACCTCTAGATACAAGTTGATCCACGTGATCATATTCTTAGCCGTGTGCGGTGCCCCCCTTCCACCATAGTCCTCGATAATATTGTAGCGGTGCTTAGACGAAGCCCTGCGACAGTAGTACATCAAGATCGTCACCACGCCGTCGTGCTGACGGAACTCTTCCCCGACACTTTGCTGGATCGGAGTCCGGGGATCGTCATCGAGCTGAACGTGTGCTAGAACTCGGAGGTGCCGTAGTTTCGGTGCTTGATCGGTCGGGCCGTGAAGACGTACGACTACATCAACCAAGTTAACGCTTCCGTTGTCGATCTACAAGGGTACGTAGATCACACTCTCCCCCTCTCGTTGCTATGCATCACCATGATCTTGCGTGTGCGTAGGAAATTTTTTGAAATTACTACGAAACCCAACATATGGAAGGGTTGAATGATGAGATGAGCATGCAGTTGATGGTAGCAACCCTCAACAACTACCAGGAGTTGGTAGATAAGCCTCTTATGATTGAAGGGAAGCAGCAGCAGATTGAGAGCCGCAAGAGGAAGTATGGACAAGGGAAGTATAACTGAGGAGCTCAGCAGAAGCCTCGCCTAACCCCGAACTCGGGAGGACTTGTTCATAACCATGGAGGTCACAACCACACTGGAGGAGGATCGCATAACCACAATGGTGCTAAGAATGGGAATGGGAATGGAACTAACAACAATCAGAACCGCCCCAACCCGTCCACACCCGCCAAAAGAGACCTAAGTCAAGTTACTTGCTTTAAGTGCGGGAAGACAGGGCACTATGCCAATGATTGCCCTGAAGGAAGGAATGGAAATGGAAATGGGAGCGCTGGGAAGAAGCCTAATCCATTCAATAAGGGACAAGTGAACCACGTTAACGTGGAGGAGGTTGAAGAGCAGCCGGACGCGGTAATCGGTAAGTTTTTGGTTAAGTCATTTACCGCTCTTATTCTTTTCGATACTGGTGCATCACATTCATACATATCAAGGGGATTCGTGGATAAGTTTAAACTACCAACCCAAACCCTTAGGACCCCTCTTTTAGTGAGTTCACCCGGAGCAGAGTATATGGCTAGCCGATGGTGTGACCAGATACCCTTAACCATTGGTACACATGTTTTTTCGTCCGACCTAATTATCTTGGAGTCACAAGGATTGGATGTGATATTGGGTATGGACTGGATGTCAAAGTATGGAGGAAGCATTGACTGTGCTAGTAAGTCGATTTATCACACCACCCCGGAGGAAAAAAAGATTAAGTATGTATCTAGGCATGTGCCTAGGAGGAGCCAAGTGAATGCCCTTATGGGAGTTGTTCAGGAAGAAGTGCCTGTAGTGAAGGATTACCCGGATGTTTTTCCAGAGGAGTTACCAGGCATGCCACCGGATAGAGACATAGAGTTTTTGATAGAGCTATTGCCAGGTACAGGGCCAATATCCAAGAGACCCTATTGGATGCCCACAAATGATCTGGAGGAAATTAAGAAACAGATCAAGGAGTTATTGGAGAAAGGATACATTCGAAGAAGTTCATCACCTTGGGGAGCCCCCGTGCTTTTGGTTGAGAAGAAGGATAAATCCCTAAGGATGGTTGTTGATTATCGAGCCTTGAATGAAGTAACAATTAAGAACAAGTACCCACTGCCGATGATCAACGATCTGTTCGATCAGTTACAAGGAGCTAAGGTGTTTTCAAAGATCGATTTGCGATCGGGGTACCATCAGTTGAAAATACGAGAGAAGGATATACCAAAGACAACGTTCAGAACGCGGTATGGGTTATACGAGTACACGGTCATGTCATTTGGACTGACTAATGCCCCTGCCTATTTTCATGAGCATGATGAACAAGGTGTTCATGGAGTATTTGGACAAGTTTACTGTGGTGTTTATTGATGATATTATGGTATGCTCGAAGAACAAAGAGGAGCACAAGGAGCATTTGCGCTTAGTTCTCGAGAAACTCAGGGAACACCGGTTGTATGCAAAGTTTAGCAAATGCGAGTTTTGGTTGAAGGAAGTCGGGTTCCTTGGACATGTTATATCGGGAGAAGGTATAGCAGTAGACCCCAACAAAGTTTTGTCGGTCACTGAATGGTTGGCACCCACCTCAGTTAGCGAGATCTGCAGCTTTCTTGGACTCGCAGGATACTACCGGAGATTCATTGAGAACTTTTCCAAGATTGCGAAGCCAATGACTGAATTACTGAAGAAGGATACTAAGTTTAAATGGACAGAATATTGCGACGCAAGTTTCCAGGAGTTGAAGAAATGTTTGACTATAACCCCAGTGCTAACACTCCCAGATATACATAAGGAGTTCCAAGTGTATTGCGATGCCTCTCGCTTAGGACTTGGTTGTGTGCTTATGCAGGACGGAAGAGTTGTTTCATATGCCTCACAACAACTAAAACCTCATGAGTTGAACTATGCCACGCATGATTTGGAGTTAGCTGCCGTAGTGCACGCATTGAAGACCTGGAGACATTACCTTATTGGAAACCATTGTGATGTGTACACGGATCATAAGAGTTTGAAGTACATTTTCACTCAGAAGGAGCTAAACCTTAGACAGAGGAGATGGTTGGAGCTTATAAAAGATTACGACATGAAGCTACACTATCATCCAGGAAAGGCCAATGTCGTAGCAGACGCTTTGAGCCGGAAGAGTTATGCTAATATCCTTGAAAGTAAGGGACTGCCGAAGGAGTTAGCAGAGGATATCATGGAAGTTCGATTAGAGATAGTTCCTAGAGGATTCGTTGCAACAATGGAGGTCCAGTCCACATTGCTGGACAAGATTTGGGAAGCCCAGAAGGATGACAAGGAAATTGCCGAGATAAAGGAGAAGATGGGCAAAGGAAAGGCCAAAGGTTTTCGTGAGGATGAGCACGATACCCTATGGTTTGAGGACCGAGTATATGTGCTCAACAACCAGGAGATCAGGAAGTTAATACTTCAAGAGGCTCATGACTCACCCTACTCGATACATCTCGGAAACACCAAGATGTATTTGGATTTGAAGGAACATTTTTGGTGGACTGGTATGAAGAAGGATATTGCCGAGTATGTAGCCGTATGTGATGTATGTCAGAGAGTCAAGGCAGAGCATCAGAAGCCAGCAGGACTGTTACAGCCTATGGAGATACCCGAATGGAAGTGGGATAAACTTGGCATGGACTTTATCACTGGATTGCCCCAGACCAAAGCAGGATATGATTCAATATGGGTAGTAGTTGATCGCTTGACCAAAGTGGCTCACTTCATCCCAGTGAAAACCACTTATACAAGTGCGAAGTTGGACAAGATATACATGTCCCGGATCGTATGTCTGCATGGAGTTCCGAGGACCATCGTATCAGATAGAGGAACACAGTTTACTTCAAAATTTTGGCATCAGTTACACCAGACTTTGGAAACGAGATTGGAGTTCAGTACAACGTTTCACCCGCAGACAGATGGATAGACCGAGAGAGTCAACCAAAATTTGGAGGACATGTTGAGAGCATGTGCGCTAGATTATGGATCTAATTGGGATAACAATTTGCCTTACGCAGAGTTCTCGTACAACAATAGTTACCAAGCCAGTTTGAAGATGGCACCGTTTGAAGCTCTGTATGGACGCAGGTGCAGAACACTATTGATGTGGGATGAGGTAGGAGACTGACAGTTGTTGGACCAGACTTGATCAAGGAGTCTGAGGAGAAGGTTAAATTGATTCATGATAGACTAAAGATTGCTCAGTCCAGGCAGAAGAGTTACGCAGACTCGAAATTCAAGGAGGTAACCTATGAAATTGGAGACAGAGTATATCTGCGAGTATCTCCCTTGCGAGGAGTGAAACAATTTGGAGTTAAGGGAAAGTTAGCTCCGAGAGTTGTAGGACCGTATCGTGTTTTGGAACAGATGGGAGAAGTTGACTACAAGCTGGAATTACCTGAGGGATTGTCAGGAGTTCATGATGTGTTTCACGTCTCATAGTTGAAGAAGTGTCATGCTGAGATGGCCAATATACCGTTAAGAGATACAGTACCCTTGGAGGCGATTCAGTTGGACAGTGATTTGACTTACGAGGAGAAGCCAGTTAAGATTCTTGAGTTTGCCAGCAGAGTCACCCGCAGTAAGGTTATCAAGTTTTGCAAAGTTCAATGGAGCCACCATACCGAGGATGAAGCCACCTGGGAACGAGAGGATGATCTCCGCAAAGACCACCCACACCTATTTTCTAGCCAACCCGAATCTCGAGGGCGAGATTCATCTTAAGGGGGGTAGGTTTGTAACATCCCAAATTTTCAATTTGGAATGTTATACATAGGTCATTCATGCATATCATATTTTATTGCATTTTGTTTCCGCAAATCCTCGAAATCCTAAGCAACTCAAGGACCCACGGAGAGAGTTGAGGACTTCCCGGTTTTCATATTTGATTTTATCAAATAATGAAACGAGGATTTTGATTTTAATTATTTTTCTCTCCGAAAATATTTCCTATTAAAATACATGAGAGGAGATAATATGACTTCTGCAAAATAATTGAAATATTGGAGGAAAAATATTAAAATCATTTATTTGATTTTATTTGGTTTTATTTAGATTTTATTTGCATTAGAAAAATTGCATGTTTTCAAAATTGCATTTTAGGGCCAAGAAAATGTTCATCCCGTCCTAAATATTTTATTTAGACGGTGAAAATTTGTTTTGGCATTTTTAGATTTTTATTTATTTTTCTAGGATTTTATTTCTGTCGGCGAAATTATTTAAAAAAAAGTTTCTCGCGCCCGACTGGGCCTAGGGCCCAGCCGAGCCAGGCCGGCCCGAGCCGCCGCCTCCTCCCGCGCGCGCCGCCGCCGCCGACCCGGACTCCAAGTCCGAGCCGGACTCCTCGTCGCCGCCGCTACCTTGCCCCCTCCCCCAAGCAGCCGCCGCCCCCTCCCCTTTAAATATCGCCGCTGCCCCCTTGGAGCCCAAGTCGCCGCCGCCGCAGCCCCTCGCCCCGCCGCCTGCAGCCGCCCGCGCCGCCGCCGCCGCAGCCCCGCCACCCCACGTCACCCCGCTGTCGCACCGGAACCCCGCCGGAGCCGAGCCGAGGAAGCCGCCCCGCCGCCCCGGTTTTCTAAAGAAAACCGTTCAGTTTTTTAGAAAACCCTAGTTTTTATTTTTTTAGATCGGTTTATTTAGTTTTTTTCTCGGTTTATTTGCCCAACGAGCGTTCGCTCGTTCGTTCGTTCCAACGAACTCGTTCATCGTTTAGTTACAGTTAACGAACGTCCGCTCGTTAAACTGTTCATCGTTTTTTTCTCCGTTTTATTCGCGATTATTTCTGATCGCGATTTCTGATCCGATCTTAGTTTCTGTTTATCTTTTCGCTCGTTAGTCGGAATCAGGCGATTCAAGCGCCTAGATCTTGGTCAAGTAACATGACCACCAGAACAGGATTACTGTACCACTCTGGTGCGGATCTTACTATAGTTGACCTACGCAGTTCGGTAGTAGCTTGATCTGAAGTTACATGATCATCATCATTAGCTTCCTCACTAATTGGTGTAGGAGTCACAGAAACAGATTTCTGTGATGAACTACTTTCTAGTAAGGTAGCAGGTACATTTACCTCATCAAGTTCTACTTTCCTCCCACTCACTTCTTTCGAGAGAATCTCCTTCTCTAGAAAGAATCCATTCTTAGCAATAAAGATCTTGCCTTCGGATCTGTGATAGAAGGTGTACCCAACATTTTGGGTATCTTATGAAGACGCACTTCTTCGATTTGGGTTCAAGCTTACCATGTTGAAACGTTTTCACATAAGCATCATAACCCCAAACTTTAAGAAATGACAACTTTGGTTTCTTGCCAAACCACAGTTCATAAGGTGTCATCTCAACGGATTTAGATGGTGCATATTTAACGTGAATGCAGCTGTCTCCAATGCATAACCCCAAAACGATAGTGGTAGATTGGTAAGAAACATCATAGATCACACCATATCTAATAAAGTACGGTTACGACGTTCGGACACACCGTTACGCTATGGTGTTTCCGATGGCGTGAGTTTGTGAAACTATTCCACATTGTTTTAAATGAAGGCCAAACTTGTAACTCAAATATTCGCCTCCATGATCTGATCGTAGAAATTTTATTTTCTTGTTACGATGATTCTCCACTTTACTCTGAAATACTTTGAACTTTTTCAAATGTTTCAGACTTGTGTTTCATTAAGTAGATATACCCATATCTGCTCAAATCATCTGTGAAGGTCAGAAAATAACGATACCCGCCGCGAGCCTCAACACTTATTGGATTGCATACATCGGCATGTATTCTTTCCAACAAGTCTGTTGCTCGCTCCATTGTTCCGAAGAACGGAGTCTTAGTCATCTTGCCCAAGAGGCATGGTTCGCAAGTATCAAGTGATTCATAATCAAGTGAATCCAAAATCCCATTAGCATGGAGTTTCTTCATGCGCTTTACACCAATATGACATAAATGACAGTGCCACAAATAAGTTCCACTATCATTATTAACTTTGTATTTTTGGCTTCAATATTATGAATATGTGTATTACTACGATCGAGATCTAACAAACCATTTTTATTGGATGTATGACCATAGAAGGTTTTATTTATGTAAACAGAACAACAATTATTCTCTAACTTAAGTGAATAACCTTATTGCAATAAACATGATCAAATCATATTCATGCTCAACGCAAACACCAAATAACACTTATTTAGGTTCAACACTAATCTCGAAAGTATAGGGAGTGTGCGATGATGATCATATCAATCTTGGAACTACTTCCAACAGACATCGTCACCTCGCCCTTAACTAGTTTCTGTTCATTCTGCAACTCCCGTTTCGAGTTACTACTCTTAACAACCGAACCAGTATCAAATACCGAGGGATTGCTATAAACACTAGTAACGTACACATCAATAACATGTATATCAAATATAGCTTGTTCACTTTGCCATCCTTCTTATCTGCCAAATACTTGGGGTAGTTCCGCTTCCAGTGACTAGTCCCTTTGCAGTAGAAGCACTTAGTCTCAGGCTTAGGTCCAGACTTGGGCTTCTTCACTTGAGCAGCAACTTGCTTGCCGTTCTTCTTGAAGTTCCCCTTCTTCCCTTTGCCCCTTTTCTTGAAACTAGTGGTCTTGTCAACCATCAACACTTGATGTTTTTTCTTGATTTCTACCTTCGCCGATTTTAGCATCGCGAAGAGCTTGGGAATTGCTTTCGTCATCCCTTGCATATTATAGTTCATCACGAAGTTCTAGTAACTTGGTGATAGTGACTAGAGAACTTTATCAATTACTATCTCATTTGGAAGATTAACTCCCACTTGATTCAAGCAATTGTAGTACCCAGACAATCGGAGTACATGCTCACTGGTTGAGCTATTCTCCTCCATCTTGTAGGCAAAGTACTGTCAGAGGTCTGATACCTCTCGACACGGGCATGAGTATGAAATACCAATTTCAACTCTTGGAACATCTTACATGCTCCGTGGCATTCAAAACATTTTTGAAGTCCCGGTTCTAAGCCGTAAAGCATGGTGCACTAAACTATCAAGTAATCATCATACCGAGCTTTGTCAAACGTTCATAACGTCTGCATCTGCTCCTACAATAGGTCTGTCACCTAGCAGTGCATCAAGGACATAATTCTTCTATGCAACAATGAGGATAATCCTCAGATCACGGATCCAATCCGCACCATTGCTACTAACATCTTTCAACTTAGTTTTCTCTAGGAACACATCAAAAATAAAACAGGGGAGCTAAACGCGAGCTATTGATCTACAACATAGATATGCTACTACTACCAGGACTAAATTCATGATAAATTTAAAGTTCAATTAATCATATTACTTAAGAACTCCCACTTAGATAGACATCCCTCTAGTCATCTAAATGATCACGTGATCCAAATCAACTAAAACATGTCCGATCATTATGTGAGATGGAGTAGTTTTCAATGGTGAACATCACTATGTTGATCATATCTACTATATGATTCACGCTCGACCTTTCGGTCTCCAGTGTTCCGAGACCATATCGGCATATGCTAGGCTCTTCAAGTTTAACCTGAGTATTCCGTGTCTGCAAAACTGTCTTGCACCCGTTGTATTTGAACGTAAAGCTTATCACACCCGATCATCACATGGTGTCTCAACACGAAGAACTTTCTCAACGGTGCATACTCAGGGAGAACACTTGTACCTTGAAATTTAGTGAGGGATCATCTTATAATGCTACCGTCGATCTAAGCAAAATAAGATGCATAAAAGATAAACATCACATGCAATCAATATAAGTGATATGATATGGCCATCATCATCTTGTGCTTGTGATCTCCATCTCCGAAGCACCGTCCTGATCACCATCATCACCGGCGCGACACCTTGGTCTCCATCGTAGCATCGTTGTCGTCTCGCCAAATATTGCTTCTACGACTATCGCTGCCGCTTAGTGATAAAGTAAAGCAATTATAGGGTGATTGCATTGCATACAATAAAGCGACAACCATATGGCTCCTGCCAGTTGCCGATAACTCGGTTACAAAACATGATCATCTCATACAATAAAATATAGCATCATGTCTTGAACATATCACATCACAACATGCCCTACAAAAACAAGTTAGACGTCCTCTACTTTGTTGTTGCAAGTTTTACGTGGCTGCTACGGGCTGAGCAAGAACCGTTCTTACCTACGCATCAAAACCAGAACGATAGTTCGTCAAGTTAGTGTTGTTTTAACCTTCTCAAGGACCGGGCGTAGCCACACTCGGTTCAACTAAAGTTGGAGAAACTGACACCCGCCAGCCGCCTATATGCAAAGCATGTCGGTAGAACCAGTCTCGTGTAAGGGTACGCGTAATGTCGGTCTGGGCCGCTTCATCCAACAATACCGCCGAACCAAAGTATGGCATGCTGGTAACCAGTATGACTTGTATCGCCCACGACTCACTTGTGTTCTACTCGTGCATATAACATCTACGCATAAACCTGGCTCGGATGCCACTGTAGGGTAACGTAGTAATTTCAAAAAAATTCCTACGCACACGCAAGATTATGGTGATGCATAGCAACGAGAGGGGAGAGTGTAATCTACGTACCCTCGTAGATCGTAAGCGGAAGCATTTATCAACGCGGTTGATGTAGTCGTACACCTTCATGATCCGTTCCGATCAAGTACCGAACATACGGCACCTCCGCGTTCAACACACGTTCAGCTCGATGACGTCCTCGCCTTCTTGATCCAGCAAGAGGGGTGAAGTAGTAGATGAGTTCTGGCAGCACGACGGCGTGGTGACGGTGTTGGTGAACAACAATATTCGCGGGGCTTCTCCTAAGAACTACGAAAACTATGACGGAGGATAAACTAGAGGGGACGGGGTTGCCGGCACACGGCTTGGTGTTTCTCGATCTGTATTTGGTGCTAGCCCTGCCCCTCTATTTATATGTTGAGCCCTGGGGTCGAAACTCGGAGCAAAATCCTCCTCAAAGTCGGTTTTACCCGAAAGGCAAGAGTTCCACTCGGACTCTTGGACCAAACGCCACAATCCTTGGCGTCTGGCCCAGACACCATGGGCATCGGCATCTGGCCCAGGGCCAGATGTCAGGGTCTCCGGCGTTTGGCCCCCTGGCCTCCGCAAAACTCATTTTGCACCGACTTATAGCCCCGTGGGCCTGACCCCTTGGCCTAACCATATCATCCAATATATGAATCTTTACCTCCGGACTATTCCTGAGCTCCTTGTCATGTCCGTGATCTCATCCGGGACTCCGAACAACATTCGGTCACCAACATACATAACTCATATAATACTACATCGTCAACGAACGTTTAAGCATGCGGACCCTACGGGTTCGAGGACTATGTAGACATGACCGAGACACCTCTCTGGTCAATAACCAATAGCGGAACCTGGATGCCCATATTGGCTCCTACATATTCTACGAAGATCTTTATCGGTCGAACCGCATAACAACATATGTTGTTCCCTTTGTCATCGGTATGTTACTTTCCCGAGGTTCGATCGTCGGTATCTCAATACCTAGTTCAATCTCATTACCGACAAGTCTCTTTACTCGTTCCGTAATACATCATCCCGCAACTAACTCATTAGTTACAATGCTTGCAAGGCTTATAGTGATGTGTATTACCGAGTGGGCCCAGAGATACCTCTCCGACAATCGGAGTGACAAATCCTAATCTCGAAATACGCCAACTCAACAAGTACCTTCGAAGACACCTGTAGAGCACCTTTATAATCACCCAGTTACGTTGTGACGTTTGGTAGCACACAAAGTGTTCCTCCGGTAAACGGGAGTTGCATAATCTCATAGTCATAGGAACATGTATAAGTCATGAAGAAAGCAATAGCAACATACTAAACGATGAAGTGCTAAGCTAACAGAATGGGTCAAGTCAATCGCATCATTCTCCTAATGATGTGATCCCGTTAATCAAATGACAACTCATGTTTATGGCTAGGAAACATAACCATCTTTGATCAACGAGCTAGTCAAGTAGAGGCATACTAGTGACACTCTGTTTGTCTATGTATTCACACATGTACTAAGTTTCCGGTTAATACAATTCTAGCATGAATAATAAACATTTATCATGAAATAAGGAAATAAATAATAACTTTATTATTGCCTCTAGGGCATATTTCCTTCACTACGTGACCAGCTAGGCTCCTAAGTCACTATGCTCAGGAGTCCCCCTTGACGTGCAAACAAACTCTATACCTTTGCCCTCGCCGAGGCTCGGCTCGGGAGGGGCGTGCGACGACTAGGTCCGAGAGACCTGGCTGGGTGGCGTACACTTGGGCGTGACCCGAGCATAGCCCTCGTGCCCAGCCCCCTCGCGTGGCTCTCCCGGGTGGAGGCGTTGCGGTGAGGCCGGACGCTGAGCTCTGGGGCTCCCTGAAGTTGGTACGACCGCGAAGCCGCCCTCAGTTGTTTATCACCAGCGCGGAGCATAGTGCTTCCGCTTGTGCACGGGCATAGCCGCTCCAAGGAAGTGTCGACGGCCAGCACAGAGCATGGTGCTTCCACTTGTCCGTGGGAGGGGGCCCCCTCTGGGGAGAGCCCCCGGGGCATGTACCGGCCCCCGCTGACACGTGGCTTGCACGGCAGGGCTCGACGAGGTGTATCTGGGCACTTGTGAGCCAGCGTGAGACTCACGAGGCCCTACCTCAAGGCGGGTTGTGCCTGGTTGTGACGTCCGGATAATTAAGCTACAGTAATTCTCTGTTAATGATGCCACGTCACTTCGATTACTATCGCTAATCTCGTGTTAGTTCGAAACCGATTCAAATTCAAATTTAAAGTATAGGCAAACAACAAAAGTTTTTAAACAATAAAACTAAAATGTTCTAGAGGTACCAGATGATGCATAAATAATTATGGTGGAGAAACCAAACTTTGATATAAAGTTTAAAGGCTCTAAATTAATTAAAAAATGGCTAAAAATAAATATTTAAATGCCTTCTAAATTTATAGAAGTGCAAAATATTTCATTTAGGTACCAAACTTTTTGTGACCGTGTCTCATTTTACCACTCTAAATATGGAGCCAGTTTAATATTTTGTAAAACTATTTTACTAACAAAAATAAAAGAAAACAGTATACGAAAAATAAATAAAAAGAAGAGGTATAAACAAAAACAAAACAACAAAAAAAAGGAAGAAAGACCCCCCCCCCCCCCCCCCTGCTGGGCCTCAGCCCAGCTGGCCATCCAACCGGGCCGGCCCACCTAACCCCTCCATAACCCCCCCACCGACGGAAACCCTAGCCCGGTCCACCCCCACTGCTCCCGCACGATCCCCACTCCTCCCCCACGTCTCTCTCCCCCTCGTCTCGATCTAGATCGGGGCTGCGCCCGATCCCGACGCAGGCGCCCATCCCCGACCGCGCCCTCGCCGCCTGGTGCACGCGCCGCCGCCTGGACCTCGCCGGCCTCCCCGCCGGACCGCACGCCTTCCTCGTCCTCCTCCCCGACGCGCATCACCAAGCCTCGCCGCCCCGTTACCCTGCACCGCAAGTGAGGCCCAGCCTCTCCTCCGCTCTTCCCCTGCTCCGTGCCCGCCCCCGGCCTCCTTTCCCCTGCTTCTGCTCCAGCATCGCCGAACGTGCCGCACCGCGCACGCGCCTCGCCCACGCCTCGGGGCCGCGCTCTGGCCGCGCCCACGCCGCAGCTCGACGTGCTCCGCCTCCCCCCCCCCGCTGTGGCCTCGCCTCCTATCGCTCTCGCCCGCGTCCGTGCATCTGGCCCATGCTCACCCTACCCTCTCGCGCTCGTCAGCTCGCACATGCCGCGGCCCGCACCGCTGTAGCCTCCCCTGCTGCCTCCGCCGCCCGCCGGCGCCCGCGGACAGCCGCACCCGGCCAACCCCGCGGTGCCCCGCCCACGCGTGCTCGTCCTCTTGCAGCCTGCCGCTGCCTGTGCCCCGCCTCTGCCTCTGGCCCCGCGGGCCATCGACGCGCCGGCGGCCAACTCCGGCGCCCACCGCGGGCTCTCCCCTTCCCGCTCACCGCTGGCGCTGTCGCGCCGCTCCCACCGCACCTTGGTGGCCTCGCCTCGCCTCGCCTCCCCGGTCGGGTTCGGCCCCGCATGGATGCGCCCGTAACCGCGCCACTGGCGCCCGCACACCCGCAATGGCCCTGGGCCACTGACCGAATGGGCCCAGCCCCAAAATGATTTTTTAAAGGATTAAAAAGATTAATTAAATAATTAACGAATTAATTAAATTAAATTAATTTAACTTAATTAACGAGTGTTAGAATAATCTAATTACCTAACTAATCTGTTAGTTAGATAGGCAGTCAATGACGAACGGGTCCCACCTGCCAAGTTTGACCCAGTCAACCTTTGGTTTTGCTGACATCATGCTGATGTCACGCTGACATCATGCTGACGTCACGCTGACATCATAATTGCAATTTCTAAATTAATTTAATTATGCTAATTTCTAGAAAATGATTTAAAATCTTTAAAAATTAATATAAAATAATCCGTAGCTCGGATGAAAATACTTTCTACATGAAAGTTGCTCAGAACGACGAGACGAACCCGGATATGCAGCCCGTTCGTCTGCCACGCATCCCTAGCATAGAGAACACGCAACTTTCCCCTCCGGTTCACCGGTCCAAAAACGCGAAACACCGGGGATACTTCCCCGGATGTTTCCCCCCTTCGCCGGTATCACCTATCCCTGCGTTAGAATCACCTCTAGCATCGCGTTGTCATGTTATGTTTTGATTGCTCTGTTATATATTGTGTTCCCCCTCCGTTACTTTTCCGGTAGACCCCGACGCCGCTGCTACCCAGTACGACTACGGAGTTGACGACCCCTCTCTCTTGCCAGAGCAACCTGGCAAGCCCCCCCTTTGATCACCAGATATCGCCTACTCTTCGCTATACTGCTTGCATGAGAGCAGTGTAGCATGTTACCGCTTTCCGTTAATCCTATCCTGATGCATAGCCTGTCATTGTTGCTACAACTATTGATACCTTACCTGCAATCCTAAATGCTTAGTATAGGATGCTAGATTATCATCAGTGGCCCTACACTCTTGTCCGTCTGCCATGCTATACTACTGGGACGTGATCACCTCGGGAGGTGATCATGGGCATATACTATATACTTTACACTGTTACATTACCGGTGATACTGTTTGGAGATGGGGGCTGAAGGGGCAGGTGGTTCCATCCAGGTAGTGGTGGGCCTGAGTTCCCGACGGCCCCCGACTGTTACTTTGAGGCGGAGCGGCAGGGCAGGTTGAGACCACCTAGGAGAGAGGTGGGCTTGGCCCTGGTCGGCGTTCGCGGATACTTAACACGCTTAACGAGATCTTGGTATTTGATCTGAGTCTGGCTACTGGCCTATACGCACTAACCATCTACGCGGGGACAGTTATGGGCACTCGACGTCGTGGTATCAGCCGAAGCCTTCGTGACGTCAGCGACCGAGCGGCGTGCGCCGGGTTGAACCGCGTAACGCAACTTCCTTTGTAATGGAGGTTGCTAGGTCTGCTCACCGGCCGCGTACGCAACGTGCAAGTGTGCAATGGGCGATGGGCCCAGACCCCTGCGCCATAGGATTTAGACCGGTGTGCTGACCTCTCTGTTGTGCCTAGGTAGGGCTGCGACGTGTTGATCTTCCGAGGCCGGGCATGACCCAGGAAAGTGTGTCCGGCCAAATGGGATCAAGCGTGTTGGGTTATGTGGTGCACCCCTGCAGGGAAGTTAATCTATTCAAATAGCCGTGATCTTCGGTAACAGGACGACTTGGAGTTGTACCTTGACCTTATGACAACTAGAACCGGATACTTAATAAAACACACCCTTCCAAGTGCCAGATACAACCGGTGGTCGCTCTCTCACAGGGTAACGAGGGGAGGATCATCGGTTAGGATTATGCTATGCGATGTTACTTGGTGAACTTACCATCTACTCTATTCTTCTGCTGCAAGATGGAGGTTGCCAGAAGCGTAGTCTTCGAAAGGACTAGCTATCCCCCTCTTATTCCGGCATTCTGCAGTTCAGTCCACACATGATACCCTTTTTCCATTTGATACCAATGCATACATATGTAGTATAGCTCCTTGCTTGCGAGTACTTTGGATGAGTACTCACGGTTTCTTTGCTCCCCCTTTTCCCCCTTTCTGTACCCGGTTGTTGCGACCAGATGATGGAGTCCAGGAGCTAGAGGATCCCGAGGATGATTCTACGTGGAGTTCGACTTCGAGGAGTAGTTAGGAGGTCCCAGGCAGGAGGCCTCACCTTTTCGATTGTTCCTACTTTTGTGCTAGCCTTCTAAAGGCAAACTTGTTTAACCTATGTCTGTACTCAGATATTGTTGCTTCATCTGACTCTTGTGCCTTCGAGCATTTGTATTCGAGCCTTCGAGGCCCCTGGCTTGTAATATAAAGCTTGTATTATTTTAATTTGTGTCTAGAGTTGTGTTATGATATCTTCCCGTGAGTTCCTGATCTTAGTCGTACATATTTGCATGCATGATTAGTGTATGGTCAAATCGGGGGCGTCACAAGTTGGTATCAGAGCCGACTGCCTGTAGGAATCCCCCTTCCACACTCCTTGGCCGAAGTCGAGTCTAGACTTTACAAAACTTTTACTAACATGGTTGTGTGGCCCACGGGCCCACGTCGCCATTGGGTGGTATTAGGATCTTTTATTTCTCGTCTATACTCTGGGACTCTAATCTCTCTTCTACTCGGGTTAAATGGTTTTGCTAACTCCAACTCTAGGTTCTCGTAAATACTTTCTCCCGGAGAGCCCCTTCATTCCAGATGATGGCCTACTTCACCAGATGATTCCGAAGATACTCTTCGATATTCTCTCGAGACTTTGTGCCCACCGCTCTTGCTATTCCCGACCACCGATAAATCCTTATGGATAACTACTTACACTAGCCACTCATACAATCATTCCCAGTCGATCTTGTTATTACAAGGTTCTCCGAGAATCCTTTGAGCTTACTGCCTTGCTGTTCTTTGTCACCTGAATACCCCTACGGATAATTCTCGCACTTATCGAGTATCCGCTCATTCCCCGTTGTTCATGTGTTTCGCCAAAGACTTCAAAATATCATTCGATCTTCCAAAAATCCCGAGCAGCCTATTGCTTTGCTCCCCCTTTTCCCCCTTTCTGTACGCGGTTGTTGCGACCAGATGATGGAGTCCAGGAGCCAGAGGATCCCGAGGATGATTCTACGTGGAGTTAGACTTCGAGGAGTAGTTAGGAGGTCCCAGGCAAGAGGCCTCACCTTTTCGATTGTTCCTACTTTTGTGCTAGCCTTCTAAAGGCAAACTTGTTTAACCTATGTCTGTACTCAGATATTGTTGCTTCATCTGACTCTTGTGCCTTCGAGCATTTGTATTCGAGCCTTCGAGGCCCCTGGCTTGTAATATAAAGCTTGTATTATTTTAATTTGTGTGTAGAGTTGTGTTATGATATCTTCCCGTGAATTCCTGATCTTGGTCGTACACATTTGCGTGCATGATTAGTTTACGGTCAAATCGGGGGCGTCACACTGGTCTTGGTTCTTGTTTGAGTTCCTGGACCTGCGAGGTGGTTAGACAGCCTGCGCCGAACGAATCTCCTGAGGTTATTGCGTGAGAAGGCCAAGCACCAACGGCCCCAGGAGGTGACATAAACGGGGCCGGCCTGCCAGACAGAGCTCAGCCGTTGGATTTATCGACGGTGCATGGACGGACCCGAGCACAGACGTCGTGCTCAATTTACTCACGCGAAGGGTCCTGAAGAAAGACGGCCGGCGCGCGGTCCCCATGATGGGTGGGGATCGAGCAAGTAGTAATCATAGATAGATCGAACATGAGAGTAGAAGGCTTAAGTAAGTGCATGAGAGATACATGTCGCTGGGTCAGGCCCAAGTGGCTTGGGGATGATGAAGCCCGAGGGGTGCTCCCAACAAGGTAAGCTAAAGACATAAGAAAAAGGATACATGCCACAGGGACGGATCCACGCGGCCTGGGAATGATGCAGCCCGAGGGGCACTCCCAACTGAATGAACCCGGAAAGATGTCACCTGGTTATGTTGACGAAGGAGAGTTGGGGCAGCTGAAGGTGCACGGCAAAGGGGTTGCTCCTCACAAGCCTCGGGAGGCTCTGGGGGCTCAGGTGGTTCCGTGAGGACCGTCTCCATCTCCATCAGGACGGCGTGGTGCCTGGCTTCCTGATCCGCTAGGATGCGCCACAAGTTGCGCTGGTAGGCGGACGATACACCTGGCTGGCCAAAGGGCATGCGAACGTAGTCGTGCGGTGTCCCTCGCAGTGTCCCATGCGTGAAGGCCAGAAAAGCTCCTGAGAAGCGGCCCTATTGAGCCCTGGGACGTCGATGCAGACACGCAGCCCAACATCCTCGCCTGGATGGGAAGCTGTGTCTCGTGAGCGGCGGTCGCCGCGCATGGCCCTTGTGTCTTGCAACTCCTAGGTGGTCTTGGTGATGAACTCCTGAACGGTGGGCAATCCTTGCCCTATGCCCTCCTGAGGGAAGCGTGCAGCGAAGCACGCCTCCAAGTGGTGCCCAAGCGCCTCCCTCGTGATGTGGGAAAGGTCTGAGGCCTTCCATAAGAAAGCCCCCGAGCCCTGCCCAAGAAAGGCGCCGGGCGCGCCTTCCTATGCGATGGAGGGAGGCGCCCCTGGAATGAGCGTTGATCCTGACAAGGCTCCGGCCGTGACGCCACCCTCCTGAGGTCCTGCGCGTCGTAGCTTCTTCTTTTTCTTGGGGATGGCCTCAGGAGGGCCCTTGCCCTTGCTGTCAGGGTCGTCGATTGCTGCATCTTGGAAGGCACGCTCGAGGGAGCACACCGCATCTCTCTCTTCACATGGGACCGTGATGATCCCGCCGCTTCCTGGCATCTTGAGGACATGAACTTGGCCAGGGCTGGATACCCGAGGATGGCGTTGTACGGCAGACGGATGTGCGCGACATTGAAGTCGATGAGCTCGGTGTGGTAGTTCTTGCGCTCCCCGAAGGTGACAGGGAGGCGGACCTGCCCTATCGGTGTGGTGGAACCATCGATCACTCCTGAGAAAGGCTTGGTGGGCTGAAGCTGGTCATACGACACTTGGAGGCTGTCGAACGTGTCGACGGACAGGACGTTGAGCCCTGCGCCGCCGTCGATGAGGGTCTTGGTAACTTGCACGTTGCTGATGACTGGGGAGCAAAGCATCGGGAGGGCGCCAGCGGTAGCTGCGCACTTGAGCTGGTCTGCCGAATTGAACTTAATGGGGCATTGGGACCATCTGAGCGGGCGCGTGGCTTCGAGCTTGGGGAGGACTGCATTCACTTCACGAGCATACTGCTTGAAGATACACTGCGAGGCTGGGGCCTGGGCTCCGCCCAAGATACGGTCGACAACACGTGGTTCCTGAAAGCCCCCAGCCCCCTCGTCTTGATGGTGTTCGTCGTTCCTTCTTGGCGATGGTGGCAGCGGAGGGAGTCCGGCGTTACCTTGAAGACGATCCTCACGAGGCTGATCCCTCCAATCGCCCTCGCGAGGCTGATCCTGCCAGCAGTCCTCACGAGGCCGGTCGCGCCACTCCTAGCGTGGGCCACGGTCATCCCAGCATCCGCCTCCACGTCCTCCTCCTCGACCGTAGCCCCGGTCGCCGCACTCGGGGCGCCGACCGAAGCGTCCTTCGCGAATGGCTCTGAGCTCTTAACAGTCACTGGTGTTGTGGGTGTTCAGGTCGTGGAAGGCGCAGAACGGACGGCTGCCCTTGGATGACTCAGGTTGGTCTCTGCCACGCTTGGTGTCTGGTTCCGCTGCGAGCACGGCTGCTCCCTTGCGCTTCACGTCCTTAGCCTTGGCTTTCTTCTCCTCTGGGTCTGCAGCAGGGAGCTCGAGGAGGGAGAGGCACCCCTCCTCAGCTCTAGTACACTTGGTCGCGATGTTGAACAGCTCCAGGGTCGTGCACAGCTCTTCATGGATGGCGAGCTCCTCCTTCATCTTGACGTCGCGGACGCCATCAAAGAACGCAGAGATGATGGCCTCGTCGGTCACCTTGGGGATCTTGATCCGTGCGCTGTTGAAGCGCTGAATGTACTTCTGCAGGGTCTCTCCTGGTTGCTGCTTGATGCGGCGCAGGTCGCCCGCGACTGGGGGGCGGTCGCAAGTACCCTGGAAGTTGGCGATGAAGCGGGTGCGCATTTCGTCCCAAGAGGAGATTGAGCCCGGAGACAGGTTCAGGAGCCAGGAGCGGGCGCCTTCCTTAAGAGCCATGGGAAATTAGTTCGCCATGACTTTCTCGTCGTCGTTGGCCACTTCGATACTTAACTCGTAGAGCTGAAGGAACTCCTCGAGGTCGAGGGTGTCTTCGTAGCGAGCAGGCAGATCCGGCTTGGACTTGCCCGGCCAGGCGACGCTACGCAGCTCGGGGGTGAAGGCGCGGCAGCCAGCTGTGGTACCTGGGACCCACCTTGGGGGTGGAGCTTAGTCTTGATGGAGTCCGCGCCCTGCCGCTACAGGTGGCGCGCGGACTTGCCGCAGCAGCCGGTCCTGTGGTGCGAGGAGCGGCGGATCATTTTGTTGCGGCTGAGGGACTTCTTGACAACTTCTTTCTTCACGCGCGGGCACGGGGCGTGGCGGGTCGCGTTGTGGAGCCGCGCGTTTTGGAGCCAGGGCGCCATCTTGGGACTGAGGTGGTGGAGGTGCTCCGTGAGCTACATCGCCCGTAGCTGGCTGAAAGTGCAACTATCCCTAGGTGGTTTTGGTAATTCATAACAACATATAGCTTATTGAGCTAATACTATTCCAAGATAATTATTTCAGGAAAGCTCAATGATTGGCATGGCATGGATGTGAAAGTGGAACCCTCAAAATGCTAAGGACAATGGATTGGCTCAAGCTCAAAAGCTCAAGACTCTTCATTTTATATTTTAGTGATCCAAGATCACATTGAGTCCATAGGAAAAGCCAATACTATTAAGGAGGGATGAGGTGTTGCTTAATGAGCCTCTTGCTTCATGTGCTTAGTGATACGCTCCAAAACCCTCAACTACTTTCCCATATCCACATATGACCAAAACTCTAAGCCAAACTCGGTCCTACCGATTCTTCCTATCCGGCGCCACCGAGTTTCACTTGTCATTAGCCACTGCCAAACCCTAGCAATTCGGTTCTACCGATAAGGATCTCGGTCCCACCGAGATGGGGTTGCAAACTCTCTGTTTCCCTTTCGTAACTTTTCGGTCCCACCGAAAGAGCGAATCGGTCCCACCGAGATTGCAATGTAAACTCAGTGTTTCCCCTTTGTAACTTTTCGGTCTCACCGAGTTCCACTCGGTCCCACCGAAAGAGCAAATCGGTCCCACCGAGTTTGCCTGACCAACTCTCTGGTTAGCTAATTACCAAATTCGGTCTCACCGAGTTTGTGTAATCGGTCTCACCGAGATTACGTTATGCCCAAACCCTAACCGAATCGGTCCTACCGAGTTGCATGTCAGTCCCACCGAAATTCCTAACGGTCACTAGGTTTACTATTTCGGTCAGACCGAGTTTTCTGATTCGGTCCCACCGAGATTGGTAAATTGTGTGTAACGGTTGGATTTTGTGTGGAGGCTATATATACCCCTCCACCTCTTTCTCATTCAGTGAGAGAGCCATCAGAATACACACATCATTCCAACTCATTTGTTCTGAGAGAGAACCACCTAGTCATGTGTTGAGACCAAGACATTCCATTCCTACCATATGAATCTTGATCTCTAGCCTTCCCAAGTTGCTTTCCACTCAAATCTTCTTTCCACCAAATCCAAATCCTATGAGAGAGAGTTGAGTGTTGGGGAGACTATCATTTGAAGCACAAGAGCAAGGAGTTCATTACCTACACACCATTTGTTACTTCTTGGAGAGTGGTGTCTCCTAGATTGGCTAGGTGTCACTTGGGAGCCTCCGACAAGATTGTGGAGTTGAACCAAGGAGTTTGTAAGGGCAAGGAGATCGCCTACTTCGTGAAGATCTACCGCTAGTGAGGCAAGTCCTTCGTGGGCGATGGCCATGGTGGGATAGACAAGGTTGCTTCTTCGTGGACCCTTTGTGGGTGGTTGCTTCTTCGTGGACCCTTCGTGGGTGGAGCCCTTCGTGGACTCGCGCAACCATTGCCCTTGGGTGGAGCCCTTTGTGGACTCGCGCAACCGTTACCCTTCGTGGGTTGAAGTCTCCATCAACGTGGATGTAGGATAGCACCACCTATCCGAACCACGGGAAAAACATCCGTGTCTCCAATAGCGTTTGAACTCTCCAAACCCTTCCCTTTACATTCTCGCAAGTTGCATGCTTTACTTTCCGCTGCCCATAAACTCTTTGCATGCTTGCTTGAATTGTGTGATGATTGCTTGACTTGTCCTAGAATAGCTAAAATATGCCAAGAACTAAAATTGGGAAAAGGTTAAGTTTTTATTTGGTCAAGTAGTCTAATCACCCCCCTCTAGACATACTTTCGATCCTACACTAGCGGAGGGCGAGGCGGAGAGAGGGACAGCGCTGGGGAGCCTCCTCCGGGGCGGACAAGCTCGGCGATGCGGTCGAGCCAGTCCTCGTAGAGGTCGTTGACCGGACGGTGGCGCAGGAGTTCGTGGGCCATGAGGAGCGCGACCCGTGTGTCCATGGGAGGACGACGTGCATGGGAAGAAGAACCTGCCGGGATCAGTGATGGAGTGGCGGTGCGGCCGTCCTGCCGCATCGAGGGATGCAGCGAGAATGCTTGCTGCTCGTTCCCCGCCGGGCTGGTGGCGGCGTTGGCGGCAGGCGACGGGGAACGACGAGGTGGCCCGCCGACAGGAGCCGTCTGAGCGACGTGGGCAGCGAGGGTAGCCCGACGCTCAGCACGAGCACGACGCGCGTCTGCCATGGAGACGACGAAGCAACGGAGCGCGGGGCGACGGAAGGAAGCTTCGGCACACCCCTACCTGGTGCGTCAAATGTAGGATCACGGGTTTCGGCAGACCCTTGAGGTTCGAACACTGGGGTGCACGCGAAGGTTTTCTCCTTATCGATCCATGCCCTAGCTCTCTAAGATCTTGCGGACGAAAACGACGAACTTACAACACAGAAAGACACAAGATTTATACTGGTTCGAGCCACCGTTGTGGTGTAATACCCTACTTCAGTGTGGTGGTGGTGGATTGCCTTTTGGCCTGATGATGAATAGTACAAGGGAAAGAACAGCCTTGCGAGGTTGATGTGTTCTTATGCTTGGTGAACTTGTGTGGGTGAGATGATCTTGGATCCGCTCTCGACTTGTGATGTGGTCGATCCTCCCTTCTCCCCCTTGACTGTGGTGGCTAGTTCTACTTATATAAGCCCTGGTCCTCTCACCAAATATTAAGCGGAAAGGGAGCCAACAACGGCCAATTCGAAAGGGGACAGCTAGTACAAGTTTTCCTGACAAAAGGCGGTCTTCGCCTGCCAGGTTATGGTGATGACGCCGTCTTGGGCTTCATGGGGACCTCCGTCTTGCCGTCCATCTGGTCTTGGTCTCGTTGCACCAATATGAAAACCTTTGCCTGATGCCTCGGTACTCCGCACCTGCGCTTGCCCCCTTGGCATCAAAGAGAAAACAAGGACACTGCGCGCTGGCGCCCGCCTGGTCTCGATCGTCATGGCTCAGGTCACGAGGACCTCGCAAAATTTGCCCTGCCTAGATCTCTCCGCCCCTCGTGAGCCTGCCTGACGAGGCCGCTCCTGAGGTGGTCTTGCGTCGCCCGCCTCGCGAGGCTTGACCCCTCGCGAGGGCCTTGAATGCCTTATCGATGAAGATAGGTCGTACGGACCTGCCAGCTCAGCCACGCCACGGGCAGCAAACAGGCAAGGCCGAGGACCCCCGTTCCCAGGACGCCGACATTATTCATACTAATAGTAACTAGCTAGGTTATCACATGACTCTTTTTTTTATTATATGCCACATTATCTATTTTATCTAAATATGTGTGACGTTACTATCTATGTTATTCTCATTGTGGGTAGTCTTAGACCATTAGATAGATAAAGTGGTCTCCCGTCTCGTGTAAACTGAAACCATGCGTCCGCGCTGTGCAAAACAACCAAACCGCCCAAGAGATAGGAAATCGCTTTGCAAGATTTTTTCAGCTAGTTGGAGCGTATTTGTACTGACATGCCATACTGCATGTATGCGTCCAAGAAGACGGATCGTTATCCTGCGCCGTATCCGTATCCGTATCCCTGGCGACTGCTGCGTCTGCATGCCCTATCTGAACCGTGGGACATACTACTACGTGGCTGGGTCATCACCAGCTACTAGCTGACTGCTTGCTACGGATGGGCGGGGCGCGTGCGATCCCGCACGACGCTCCTGCCCATGCCTGAGGTGGTGGTGGTACCAATCCAGTCCATGGACGGATGGATCCACCAACCGGCAGCCGAATCCGCGTGTATCCGCGCATCGCGTACGGACGCATCACGCCATGGCCAACTGCAGCGCGCGCATGCTCCAATCGCATCTGCTGCGTTGCGTGCCCGCCCCCGGCGCGCGGCAGCACAGAAGAAGAGCACAGTGGTCACGGCGACTCACTGCGTTGCGAGCACGGGCGGCCACCCAATGAGGTCACGCCGCGGGATCGAATCTAGCCGTGTATCTTCGTGGGGACGAGTGAAGAGGCGAGGCGAGGCGGGCGCCCATGCCACGCCAGATGAGATGACGGGTCCACGCCGGAGAGGGCCCCCGGTCACGTGCCTGCCTCCTCTCCCGGAGTGAGCTTGGCTGTGGCTGTGTGCTGTTCGGCGGTGAGGCCACGGTGTGCGCGACACGCACGGGGAGGAGGTGGCGGATGGGGACGAGTCGGCCGCGCCTTGGATCCCGATCAGCGCCAAGTGGCCTCTCGGTTTTCCTGCTTGGTTTGCATTGCAGGGCGTCAGGGCGCCATCGTTTTTCTACTGGAGTTCATGGGCTGCACCTGCATGTACGTGCTTCAGGCAACATTCGGCCGACCGACTGTCTCATCACGATCTAGGCCAACTTCAACTCGCGACTCCAAACGGTCCGGTTCGTTTGCTTTTCGTCTGTTTGGGGCAGGAAAACGAATACAACCGTCCGTTTGCGGTCGTGCGGACATCGATGCGCCCAATGGCACGCCTCATCCCAAACCGTATGGGGTCGTGGGCTTTAAATTTTTGCCCTCCCCAAAAGATAAACTTGCAAAAAAAAAGAATATAAACATAAAACGTCCATACGCCCATACGGCTATAGTACCAAAGTTCAACGCACATTTTAATTAATCTAAAACTTAATAGAAGACATAAAAAAGGTAGATAAAGGCCCGTCGCCCATGGCTGTCGTCGTCTTTAGGAGTCATCGTCGCTGCAGAGGTCAACATAGGCCGACGGCTGCCACGGGTGGGCTGGCGGCCCCAGTCAGATCGGAGGTGCCGGTGGCGCTTGCACTACCTCCTCCCGTGGCTCTTGCTCGTGCTCCGACGAGCGCGGTGGCATTGCTGACCATGAGCCGACTCCCACCGAGTCAGCCATTTACGGCGTCGTGCAGGACCAACTCCAGTGCTGGCCCACCAGACGTGGGTCCCACGCAGCGAGGGGCTGCTCCTCATGCATCTCCTCCTTGACGGCGACGTCCAGCTCCGGGATGGCCACGTCGCTGGCTACAGAGAGGGCCAATGCGGTTTCGAGGCCATCCTATTGCCGCTCGTCGTGCGTGTTCATGGAATCCTCCATGACACGCCTCATGAGCCGGGCCTCCTCTTCGTCAATCATGCCTGGCGCCGGTGGAGGGGACGGAGATGGCGACGGCGACGGCGTCGGCGAGACGCCGCGCACACGCCTACGGCCGCGTGCGTGAGGCGGGCTGTCTGCACGAGCTGGACGCGTGGGGCGCTGGCCACCAAAGTAGGACCGCCGACGCAGGTCGTGCTCATCGCGGAACCAAGTGTCCCATAGAGGCGAGTCAAAGCCGTACCTGGAGTCCCGCAGCAGATCCGATGGCAGCAGTTGGCGGGGACGGTGGATCTTTTCGCGGCGGGCGCAGTCGCTCACTGGCACTGCCGGGATTGGCACGTGGTCCGCAGAGAGATGCCAGTTGTTTAGCAAATGAACATCACACTACGGGAGCGGCGAGGACGTCTCCCGGTACCGGCGGCAGACATGGACGTGGACGTACATCCTGTTGCGCTGGCCGGCCACCGACGGCGCGAGCTGAAAAGCCGGTGGTGAGGCGGGGGACGGAGATGGCAGGGATGGTGGTGCAGGAGGTGCAGACCTGCTCGAGTGGCGGTGGCCAGACGAGGAGCCGGCCTCGTGGTCGTGCTTCCCCTTCCCACTGATCCAATGCAAGCCCATGGCGCTGGCGGGGTGGAGGGCGAGCGGGTGTGCGGCGGCGCTCGCTAGGGTTTGCTCGCTTGTGTTGGGGCTTGAGGAGGCAGGCTGGCCGGGAAGTGGAAGCTGTGGACTGAAAGGTCCACGGCTTCCAATTTAAGAAGGACGACAACCGCAGGATCTGTGGCTGACAGCCGGGGCCTGCTGCGCGTGCGCATTTACTTTGGGCGGCGGTGGTAGTTGGGAGGCCATCATGCGTCCCTGAGGCGGATGACCCGCAACCGTGTGCCCGTCTGTTCCGCGTCCGTCTGGACGCAAACCGAGCGCATGTTTGCGTCGGAAATGGGATGGGTCGAACGCCAAACGGACAAAATTTTAGGATGCGGCCGCGCGTTGGGCCGTGTCATCTGTCTGTTTTGTCCCAAACGGACTCGGGCGGACAGGATGGGGTTGCGTGTTGGAGTTGGTCTTATTTCCTCGACAACAAGGGCATCTTCAACGGCAACGAGTAAATTTCTTCCCGCATTCGTCCGCACACAGGGTATCAGTCCGTGGACATGAATACAAGAGGTCACGTTGATCGCATACATTTCAAACAGTTTTTCAACAAATCAAGTGAAATTCAAGCACAAAGGGTGACTCGCTTTTCCACCGCTCATCGGAGTGGACCCGCTGGCTGATACTTCAGCCGGAGGGGAAGGGTCCCTATGCTGCATGGACCAAACTTGTTTCGAGAGGGTAGGAGACTGGCTGTCTATGTCAGCATAGCCTCTACGGTGGCCTTCATGGAACCCAAGAGGCGGCAGACTCCCATGTTCTACTTCTCCTTGATGATGGCGGCGGATGTCGGTGTTAAAACCGGCGGATCTCAGGTAGGGGGTCCCGAACTGTGCATCTAAGGTCGATGGTAACAAGAGACAGGGGACACAAGGTTTACCCCGGTTCGGGCCCTCTCTATGGAGGTAATACCCTACTTCCTGCTTGATTAATCTTGATGAATATGAGTATTACAAGAGTTGATCTACCACGAGATCGTAATGGCTAAACCCTAAAAGTCTAGCCTGTCTGACTATGATTATGATGATATATCTCTACGGACCTAGCCCTCCGGTTTATATAGACACTGGAGGGATCTAGGGTTACATAGGGTCGGTTACAAGCTTGCCTTCCACGCCAAGGAGAGTCCCATCCGGACACAGGTAGAGTCTTCGGTCTTCATATATTCACAACCCATCAGTCCAGCCCATTTCCAATAGGTCGGACGCCCGAGGACCCCTTAGTCCAGGACTCCCTCAGTAGCCCCTGGACCAGGCTTCAATGACGAGGTGTCCGGCGCGCAGATTGTCTTCGGCATTGCAAGGCGGGTTCCCCTTTCCGAATACTCCAAGATAGTCTTCGGATGAAACGAACGTGTCTGGATCTGCAACACAAGTACCACACACACAGCCGTAGAGAGTATAACATTTCATGAGTCCCATCTGCTGACAACTTTTTGCAAGATGACATCACGTTCGTCCGGTCATTATATCGAACCGTTTTGTCCGCCATTCCGCATTTCGAGATGCGGTTTCCATTGGCACGTCTTGTCAAAGCAGAGATCGTGTCCCCTTATTGCGGGATTCTCATCAATACGGGCATGGGTAATCCAACCGTGCCGTTTGCACAACCCTTGGGAATAGGCGAGTTTTAGGGTGAGTGGGGAGGCGTTCGATATTTACTGCCTTTATAAGGGGATAAGGACTCCCTTTCTTCACCCACGCCTCCTCTCTTTCTCTGTTCTTCCATCCTCGAGCTCCAGCGCCCAAGTTCTCATCTTTACCAACTCGAGCAAGCACTCAACCATGTACAGATCCGGAGGTCAAGGCAAGTGGATGGCCTCCTCCGTCAAGGACAAGGAAATTATTGAGCTTCGGGCGGCCGGGTATCTGGCGAAGGAAATCGCCCACCGTCTTCCGACCAAGGGGCAAGTCGTCCCTACACTAAATGTTGGGGAACGTAGTAATTTCAAAAAAATTCCTACGCACAAGCAAGATCATGGTGATGCACATCAACGAGAGGGGAGAGTGTTGTCTACGTACGCACGCAGACCGACTGCGGAAGCGTTGACACAACGTAGAGGAAGTAGTCGTACGTCTTCTCGATCCGACCGATCCAAGCACCGTTACTCCGGCACCTCCGAGTTCTTAGCACATGTACAGCTCGATGACAATCCCCGGGCTCCGATCCAGCAAAGCGTCGGGGAGGAGTTCCGTTAGCACGACGGCGTGGTGACGATCTTGATGTTCTGCCGTCGCAGGGCTTCGCCTAAGCACCGCTACAATATGATCGAGGTGGAATATGGTGGCAGGGGGCACCGCACACGGCTAAGGAACGATCTCAAGGATCAACTTGTGTGTCTAGAGGTGCCCCCTGCCTCCGTATATAAAGGAGCCAAGGGGGAGGGGGCCGCCGGCCAGGAGGAGGGCGCAGGAGGAGTCCTACTCCTACCGGGAGTAGGACTCCCCCCCAATCCTAGTTGGACTAGGATTCCCCGAGGGGGAAAGAGAGAGAGGGGGGCCGGCCACCTCTCCTAGTCCTAATAGGACTAGGGGAGGGGGGAGGCGCGCGGCCACCTTGGGCTGCCCCTTTCTCCTTTCCACTAAAGCCCATTAAGGCCCATATGGCTCCCGGGGGGTTCCGGTAACCTCCCGGTACTCCGGTAAAATCCCGATTTCACCCGGAACACTTCCGATGTCCAAATATAGGCTTCCAATATATCAATCTTTATGTCTCGACCATTTCGAGACTCCTCGTCATGTCCGTGATCACATCCGGGACTCCGAACTAACTTTGGTACATCAAAATGCATAAACTCATAATAACTGTCATCGTAACGTTAAGCGTGCGGACCCTACGGTTTGAGAATAATGTAGACATGACTGAGACACATCTCCGGTCAATAACCAATAGCGGGACCTGGATGCCCATATTGGCTCCTACATATTCTACGAAGATCTTTATCGGTCAGACCGCATAACAACATACGTTGTTCCCTTTGTCATCGGTATGTTACTTGCCCGAGATTCGATCGTCGGTATCCAATACCTAGTTCAATCTCGTTACCGGCAAGTCTCTTTACTCGTTCCGTAATACATCATCCCGCAACTAACTCATTAGTTGCAATGCTTGCAAGGCTTCTGTGATGTGCATTACCGAGAGGGCCCAGAGATACCTCTCCGACAATCGGAGTGACAAATCCTAATCTCGAAATACGCCAACCCAACATGTACCTTTGGAGACACCTGTAATGCTCCTTTATAATCACCCAGTTACGTTGTGACGTTTGGTAGCACCCAAAGTGTTCCTCCGGCAAACGGGAGTTGCATAATCTCATAGTCATAGGAACATGTATAAGTCATGAAGAAAGCAATAGCAACATACTAAACGATCGGGTGCTAAGCTAATGAAATGGGTCATGTCAATCAGATCATTCAACTAATGATGTGACCTCGTTAATCAAATAACAACACCTTGTTCATGGTTAGGAAACATAACCATCTTTGATTAACGAGCTAGTCAAGTAGAGGCATACTAGTGACACTAAGTTTGTCTATGTATTCACACATGTATTTTGTTTCCGGTTAATACAATTCTAGCATGAATAATAAACATTTATCATGATATAAGGAAATAACTAATAACTTTATTATTTCCTCTAGGGCATATTTCCTTCACTAAAGCCCAACGAGAGGGTGGTATTCATCCCTCATTTCGTCCGCAGTCTAGGGTTTCCTCTCCACCCTTTCGTCCGCGGTCTGATGTTCTATTACGGGCTAGACTTCCATGATCTAGCTCCGAATTCTTTCTTCAACATCTCGACATTTATTGTCATGTGTGAGGCTTTCCTCCGCATCCAACCCCACTTCGGACTGTGGCTCAAGGTCTTCAACGTGAAGCCAAAGATGGTGGATGGCCAATACGCGGGGTGCGGAGGCGCCATGGTGAGCAAGCTGCCCAATGTCACCTGGCCAAAAGGTACTTTCGTGGAGACTGTCAAGGAGTGGCAGAAATTGTGGTTCTACATCAAAGAGCCCCGCGGCACCACCTGGGCCGCGGCTGCCGAGTTCAAATCCGGAGCTCCAATGCGGCTCACCTCCTAGATTGAGAAGGGTCCAAATTGGACTTCATCAGACGAGCTGATAGCGCTACAAACGTGCATTCAAAGCATGGTGGATAAAAACGTTAAGCTCGTCGACGTGATCCAGGTGATGCTAGTTCGCCGGATTCACCCATGCCAAAGCCGAAGTCGCCCTTTATGGGAATTCAATCCGAAGAAGTACCAAACTCTGGAAAGGCTCTTCGGAACCACTCATGAAGATGCCTGGAAGGTTCTCTTCAAAGACAACGAGACGCCGCCAGCCATAGACTCGGACCGCTGGCACGACATTACCCATTCCGCCAATGAGGTAAGCCTTTTACGCATCCTCTACTTGCTTGTCTCAAGGAGGATATCTAAACTTTGTTATTTCAGGTATGGACGGAGAGAGCGGAGCGAATTCGGTGTCCGGCTCCGTTGCCCGATGAACCAGTCATCCTACGCCTGGCGAAGATGCTGGTACCGGCGCCCTATAAGGCGCTGGAGAAGAAGGCCAAGGGGGTCCGGAGTGGCCCCCACCGTAAGGGCGCTCCGGACTTGAGTCTGAAGACAAGACCCTCTCCTCTGCCGCCGAAGATGAGGAGGAGGAGAGTGACTCTCGTCCTGATGGGGGGAGAAGAAGAGGGCGGCTTCCACAAATCTGGAGGCGGAGGCGCCCAAGAGGGGGAAAGGTCCTCTCGCGGATAACTCCGCGTGGGACATCGACAGCAGTCCGGAGCGATGCCCCCGGAACAAGCCCCTGGCCACATCATGAGTACTAAGAAACCGCACGCGTCCATTTATCCGGCTCCTCCATTTTATGGTATTAATATGGTTAATCATGTTATTACAGTCCAGCCCATGACAGCTCCCAGCAGTCCTCATCAAGAGGCTCGTTGGATTCAAAGTCGATGGCCAGCGAGTCACCGCCGGCCGCTTACTCTCCCAAGGCCAAGGTAGACGAAGAGGTGCTGTCCCAAAGGACCTTTCCGGGCCAGGGAGAGGTTCAGGAGGCCGTCATGGTGGCGCCGGAGGGTGAAACCTCGGCCGCCGGACACATGGGGGAACAAACCCCCATGGAGACTGACGATGGGGGGCATGCTCAGTTCGGCCCCCATCCGGGCACGGATCCGGAGACCCATATGGCTCCGGAATCCGGCAAGCAGCCTCCTTCAAGAGAAGGAGGTGTGCCCGTCCCATCGGTGACATCTGTCCAACCAGAGGCGCCGGATAATCTACTGGAAGCACTACGAGGTGCTTCCATTGTGGAAGAACACCGTATCCTTATGGGTATGGTGATTAAGAAGGTTCAGTCCATCAAGAGCGGACTGATCGAAGCCTGCTACAGCCTGCTGACAGGTTTTGAGGTAAGCGGCGCAAAAGAGAAAATCCCAATATAGACAGTAGCCCCTGAGACATTGTCCGGTGTTCGGAAAGAAAAGCCGGACAGAGGATCAATTAAATTCCGCAGGAAACTAACCAAATGTGTCTTATGTGAATAAGCAGGCATCGTTGCTGGGCGCGGCCTCACACATTGCCGAAGTCACGGGCTAAAGCAGAGACTGGAGCGGGCCGAGGAGGAGCTCGGCCAAGCGAGGAAGCAGCTGGAAGACCAGCAAGGTATGTAATGGCTCACTATATATTCAGAAAGAATAAATGATGTATATTGACCGTAGTGTCATGATATGTGTAGGAGCGACGACCGAGGTCGAGGCCCTTAAAAAGGCCCTGGCCAAAACCAAGGGGAAAGCTGTCAAGGAGCAGGCCGCTCGTAAGAGGCTTAAGGCCAGGCAGAACGAGGTCCAGCAAGAGCTCCATGACACTGTGAAGAAGTGCGAGACCTTGGAGTGCGATGTTTTGGCTCGGGAGACCGAACTCGCCAAGGCTCGCCAAAGCGCGGAAGTGGCCCGGGTTGAAGCCCAGGGTGCCCTCCAGGAGATCCAAGAGGCCAAGAAGATCGCGACGGGTAAGGCGTTTAGTATGCAAAGCAAGTATGTGAAGAAGAAGTATTTCTTACTAACCCGGATTCGGAGTTCTCCAAGGGCGTTTGCAGATCTGCCATGTAGTGTGTCCGAGCTGTGGAGTTCTTCCGAGCCGAAGAGGGGAGCTCAGCGAAGAAGCTTTTCTGGTCGCAATATCTTGCGCCAGAACATCCAGTGCCCTTTAGTGATCAGCTAAAACAGCTGGTTGAGCTGCATAGGGTGGCCGGATTGGCCATGAAGGATCTAATAATCCGGTTGTGGCCTGCCGAAGCTATGCCCTGTAGCTACTTCGGGCTCGTGAAGCGGCTGGTGAATGCCTGTCCTCGGCTGGAGGTCGTCAAGCGATCGGCCTGGGTTGAGGGTGCGCGCATGGCCTTCGCCTGCGTGAAGGTGTGGTGGGCGAAGATGGACGCCGTCAAGCTTATGACCGAGGGACCGCCAGAGGGCAAGGAGCACCACACACCCGAGCGGTATTTTGCCGATGTCCTGGAGGGGTCTCGTATTGTGGCAACGCAATGTGCGCAAGACGTTATTTTCGAATGAATATCTTCATGTTGTCTCTGCCTTGTATGATGAAATAAATTTTGTTATGTAATATAAGGTTTGTTTAAAAAAATTCATCTCCTGTGCGGCCGTATTATGTGAAATCTGAGAGTTGGCCAGTCGTCGGCTTCTGCCCCCATGTAGGAAGTACGGGGGTGTTCGGGATGTAATCTAAACACTCTTGATCCAATTGTTTGGTCCTTGAAGGAGGTGTTTAGCGCAGCGAACCAGGAAATCAGACTATGCGGCTTGAATGCCCTCACTTAGCCATAGGAGTTTGACGATAAAAATTTAGGCACAGCCCCTGGTATCTGAATTAGGAAGCTATAAACACCTGATCGGGCAAGTACCAATCCCTCACATAATGCGGAAAAAATCTCTAACGATTTGAGACCTCCGAAGAGCTGACCGGCTCTTGCCACATCATCATAGTCAGTTTTCGGCCTTCTCTACTGAGGTGCTCATCCGGGTAAACCAGGGCACAATCGCAGTAGTTCTCCCTTTACTACCCTAGCCGATGTAGTGGAACATAGGGTAGCAAGCACATGAGCCGGGCAACCCAACTATTGACCAAAGACATGATTCGGAGCCAATGCATATAGTGCTAAATTCGGGGTGCCGAACAGTAGAAAGTGTTCGGACTTTGTTGCCGTGTTGTGGGGCACTATGAAGCCCCTGGCAAATTGGAATGTACCAAAGTGTACGGGTGCTATCTGATAAGGTTATCAATAGAAAAAGGAAAACAGAAAAAAGAGCAAGGGTAATGAGCCAACGTCGCAAAATTTGGGCCGCAAATTGTTTCGGTTATAATTTTATTAATACATTGAAGCGCATTGATACAAATAGTGCAATAAGCAACGGGGCTAAGCCACGACCAAGAGAGAGCTGTGTGTGGGTCCTGAAAACAGGTAGAGTGATTGTTAAAGAGACTACCCAAAAATTCCCCTATACATCTGTGCTTCGTGTCAACTTGGTATATTTATCCTTTGAAAGGACCGATGATTTGACCACCAGGGGGAACCTGTGGAAAGAAAATCTGAAAAGGAGAAAAGAAAACGGTGAGGGTATGTGTGTCCGAGAGCGGTCGAGCCATATTGTGGATCACATGCCAGTTATGCCTCCGTCTATGCCCATGGTATCTTGAGCGCGTAGTTATGTACGCGTGGTACGAACGCCGCTACTTGATCGGGACTGGGACGGAGGCCGAATTGCTAGTCGAGATCTTGACGAGCTGAGCTGTCCTGCTGTAGAGTAGTCCGGACTCTTTTGACAGTGTCCAGGGGGCTCGGCCGCCGAATTGAGGTTCTGTTTGAAAAGTCCGCTCTGTACTTCTGCTGCTCAGGCAGCGGTGTGCTCCTCGGTACGGAGGGAGCGTTCTGTGTTTCCATTAACTGTTATGATGCCGCGTGGTCCGGGCATCTTGAGATTGAGATAAGCGTAGTGTGGCACCGCATTGAATTGAGCAAATGTGGTTCGTCCAAGCAGTGCCTGATAGCCGCTGTGAAAGGGGACGATATCGAAGATTAGCTCCTTGCTTCGGAAGTGGTCCGAAGATCCGAACACAACCTCTAGTGTGAGTCCTTTAAAGGTAGTCTTGGTGGGCTTGATCCATGATGGATTAATGCCCATCTTGCGCATTGTATCCTGATAGAGCAAGTTGAGGCTGCTGCCACCGTCCATCAGGACTCGTGTCAGGTGGAACCCATCAATTATTGGATCCAGGACCAGTGCGGCTGAACCGCCGTGAGGGATATTGGTCGGATGATCCCGGTGGTCGAAAGTGATCGGGCATGATGACCATGGATTAAATTTTGGGGCGACTAGCTCTATCGCGTACACGTCCCTGAGCGCGCGCTTACGCTCCCTCTTGGGGATGTGGGTAGCATATATCATGTTCACCGTTTTGACCTGAGGGGGAAACTTCTTCTGTCCCCCTATGTTTGGTGGGTGGGGCTCCTCGTCGTCGTCTTCACTTTGCGATCCCTTCTCCTTGCTTTTGGCATTTAACTTGTCGGCTTGTTTAAAAACCCAACAATGTCTGTTGGTATAATTGGGTGGTTTGTCTGGGGTGCCATGAACTGGCACGGACGATCGAGTATGCGGTCCAAGCTAGATGAGCCTAAATTGTTCTTTTTGAACGGCTTCTTCCGCTGACCGGACTTAGAGCCACTGAATCCGGCATTGACTGTCGTATCATCGGTGTTGTCATTGTTGTTTCGACGCTTATATCTATTGCGTCGGGACTTGTCGTTGCTATTTTTGGCTTCAGGGGTGCCGGTGTCGCTTGCATGGTTTTTGCTACGGGCCAGCCAACTACCCTCACCCGCACAAAAGCGGGTCATGAGTGTCGTGAGGGCTGCCATGGACTTCGGCTTTTCTTGGCCGAGGTGGCGGGCGAGCCATTCGTCGTGGATGCTGTGTTTGAAGGCCGCTAGGGCTTCGGCATCCGGACAGTCGACGATCTGGTTCTTTTAGTTAAGAACCTAGTCCAGAATTTCCTGGCAGACTCTCCGGGCTGTTGAACTATAGGGCTTAAGTCATCTGCGTCCGAAGGTCGAACATATGTACCTTGGAAGTTGTCAAGGAAGGCTTCTTCCAAGTCCTCCCAGCTGCCGATGGAATTTTCGGGCAGGCTGTTCAGCCAGTGCCGGGCTGGTCCTTTGAGTTTTAGGGGAAGGTATTTAATGGCATGAAGGTCATCGCTGGGGGCCATATGAATATGGAGAATGAAGTCTTCGATCCATACCGCGAGATCTGTGGTTCCATCGTATGATTCGATATTCACGGGTTTGAACCCTTCTAGGTATTCATGTTCCATGACTTCATTAGTCAAGCAAAGAGGGTGTGCGGCGCCTCTATATCGGGCCGCATCGCGATGTAGCTCCGATGGAGTCTGTCTGTGGCTTTCGGCCCACGCATGACTAGGTGTTCGCACACAAACACGTCACCGTGTACCTCCAACACCGAGGGTGATGCACCGCAGCTCGCGTCGAAGGAGACCCGTCCGGAAGCGTGGTACGCAAGCAATCCGGTGGGTGCTTTTCATGACCCGAAACCCCACACACCCGGGAGGGACCCCGTCAGGGCGCGCGGCAGCTATGGGCTGCCCTAGGTCGACCTGGTTGCCCCTAGGGCCTCGAGGTTCGCCGCCCTACAACAAGAAGAACAAACGAAGAACGAGGAAGAAGAAGAACAAGGGAGAAGGAAAAGTAAAGGTAAAAGGTGTAGATAGATTTGTTCGAGTGTGTGTTGTTCAATCGGCCGTCACCCCTTACATATATATGAGGCGGCTGGACTTCCCGTACAAGAAAAGGACTCAAATCACGTCCAAATCATCAAAAATTACCTTAACTCGGACTACGAGGGCCGGAACTTCCGGTCTGGCCCTGAACTTCCGGGCTGAAATTATATCAAGTAGCCCTCTTGCACTGAATCTGCAGGCCGCATACTACTTCGGATGACGATGGTCCCAAAAGCAAAGTTGTAGATCTTGCAATGGAGAAAAACTCTTCAGTTGATCACTTTTTCATCCGGGGTCATCTTAATGTCGAAATCGGCCCCGCAAATATGCAAACAATGTTAAAATTCCAGTCTTCGGGGCGCACCGCGTGCAAACTTTCGGTTTAGCCCAGAACCTCCCCGGAAGTTTTGCCCGGAACTTCCGGGGCAAACTTATGCAGCACACTGTTTTGGCTCTAACTTTTGCATACAAATTCCGATTTAGACGTTTTTTATATCGAAATCGATCTTCTCGACGAGACGAAGACAATCCATGTGGAAACATTTCTCATATAAGGCCATCTTGGGGCGTAATCAGCTTAATAGTGTTCTGAATATAAAATCTGAGTACTTCAAACACAACTTCGGCCTTAGAGATGAGACCGGATGGCTATGGCCCAAATATGAAAGTTTCTCCTTTTGACGATATGGAACTTTCTCACTTTGATCACTTCTCCATTTGAGTCCATCTTAATTAAGTTCTTGGCCGTGTCAAAATCTGGTGTCAACACATGCCCCCCTATTTTTCGACAAACTTGTGTGCCGAAAAATAACTTGCACGATGCTTTTTCTAAGGACGATGCCAACACTCCATCGGCCATTTTGCATGTTCTTAGGACGATAAGTATATATCGGCCATTGCTTGTTTGAACCTCTTGATGCAAACTTGGGTGAAAACTTCTCAGCTTCTATAACAATCCAGTGATAAGGTTCCATAGACCAAAACCATCCTCCGAACCATATTGTTCTCCCTTTCGTTAGGATTTTGCAGATGATGAAGAATGAACTTCCTTCAATCCTTACTTCATCTGCATAAAAGTTTCATTAGTGGCCGAAGCGATGGGCTTCGATTCGGCCTTACCTATGTTGACAAGACCTAGCATCGGCTATTGATAGAAATGCAATACACCATGGTTAACATAGTAGCCAGATGCTTGCTGTGACAACTCTTTCGAATTGTCATGTCTAGATATATGAACAATTTTAAAGCAACCCAAGGTAAATCTTGCATCTAGACATACCAAAAGATAAACTATAAGTGATTCATCAAAACATTGATAACCCTTGGATATTTGTTGCACTACTAATAACGAATCACTGGAAGCCTCAATATGTATAGCACCTATAGCAAGGCAAAGCTCCAATCCGAATAACAATGCATATTCGGCTTTGATCATTGTGCAAAAATATTTTAAGCGGCATGAGGCTTCACAAAATAGCTTCATATGGAGATAAATAAACAACACCAACACCTTCGCCATTGTTAGACATTTAACCATCAATATATAATCTCCATGGTACTAAAGAGATAAAGCTAAAACAATATTATGCATGATGTCAACATGATGTTCAATAATAAAATCAACCATGATTTGGCCTTACGTAAATTCTGAAAACTAATAAGCCAAAGCACACCGAATCAAAACATAAGTTCACTTTGCAATTTTGATGAATTGGTCTATGCATAATATCTTCAATGGCATCAATTTGACAACTTCCTTTGCAAGCACTTATCTCAATCTCTACTCAAACTAAGGACAATGTTAGAATACCACACCGGCCATTCTTAGATATATTCTCAGGGCGATAGATAGGTATCGGCCATTACCATGAGGTCCATGTAGAATTCACCCACCAAAGTATGTATAGCCAAAATAAACAAATGAAATAGCAATAAAATATTTCGGCCCCTTTATATTAGCAACAAATATGAAACTAACCAAATGTATAGTGATTTGGTAATACCCTCTCATGATATAGAAAATTATGTTGCATCCATGGATCAAAATGAATCCATGGAGGGTAATTGATCATACCTAGGGATGAATTCCATGGCAAAGGCATTGAGGGAGTCCTGGATTAGGGGGTGTCCGGTTGGCCGGACTATACCTTCAGCCGGACTCCTGGACTATGAAGATACAAGATTGAAGACTTCGTCCCGTGTCCGGAAGGGACTTTCCTTAGCGTGGAAGGCAAGCTTGGCGATACGGATATGCAGATCTCCTACCATTGTAACTGACTTTGTGTAACCCTAACCCTCTCCGGTGTCTATATAAACCGGAGGGTTTTAGTCCGTAGGACAACATACAGAACAACAATCATACCATAGGCTAGCTCCTAGGGTTTAGCCTCTCCGATCTCGTGGTAGATCTACTCTTGTACTACCCATATCATCAATATTAATCAAGCAGGACGTAGGGTTTTACCTCCATCAAGAGGGCCCGAACCTGGGTAAAACTTCGTGTCCCTTGCCTCCTGTTACCATCCGGCCTAGACGCACAGTTCGGGACCCCCTACCCGAGATCCGCCGGTTTTGACACCGACATTGGTTCTTTCATTGAGAGTTCCTCTGTGTCGTCGCCGTGAGGCTTGATGGCTCCTACGATCATCGATAGTGATACAGTCCAGGGTGAGACCTTCCTCCCCGGACAGATCTTCGTCTTCGGCGGCTTCGCACTGCGGGCCAATTCACTTGGCCATCTGGAGCAGATCGAAAGCTATGCCCCTGGCCGTCAGGTCAGATTTGGAAGTTTAAACTACATGGCTGACATCCGCGGGGACTTGATCCTCGACGGATTCGAGCCACTGCCGAGCGCGCCGCACTGTCACGACGAGCATGATCTAGCTCTGCCGCCGAACAGTGCCCTGGAGGCCGCACCCACATCGGCTTCGACCCTTAATTCGGAGCCAACTGCGCCGATCGAGGATCGGTGGTTGGACGCCGCCTCGGGGGCTGTGATCCCAACGGCGATCGAGCCGAACACCAGCCCTGCACTCCACGAGACTCGTGACTCCAAGGAGCCGGACTCCGAACCCTCCGCGCCCCTGCCGATCGAATCCAATTGGGCGCCGATCATGGAGTTTACTGCCGCGGACATCTTTCAGCACTCGCCTCTCGGCGACATTCTGAAAACACTAAAGTCTCTCTCTTTATCAAGAGAGCCCTGGCCGGACTACGGTCAGCAAGGTTGGGATACGGACGATGAAGAAATTCAAAGCCCACCCACCACCCACTTTGTAGCCACTATTGACGATTTAACCGACATGCTCGACTTCGACTTCGAAGACATCGACGGTATGGACGCCGATGCAGGAGACGATGAAGAACCAGCGCCTATTGGGCCCTGGAAAGGCACCTTGTCATATGACATATACATGGTGGACACCCCAAAAGAAGGAGATGGCGATGGAACAGCGAAGGATGACCCCTCCAAGAAACTGCCTAAGCGCCGGCGTCAGCGGCGCCGCTCAAAATCCCGCCAAAGCAAATACGGTGACTCCAGCACGGGAGATAATAATACTCCGGAGAGTGCCGAAGAAAACCCCCTCCAGCAAGATTCAGCACAGGAGGATGGAGAAGCCAGCCCTCATGAGAGAGCGGCAGACAGAGAGTTCGAGGATGATAATTATATGCCTCCCTCCGAAGGCGAGGCAAGCCTCGACGACGACGAATTCGTCGTGCCAGAGGATCCCGTCGAGCAAGAGCGTTTTCAACGCAGGCTCATGGCCACGGCAAGAAGCCTCAAGAAAAAACAGCAACAGCTTAGAGCTGATCAAGATTTGCTAGTCGACAGATGGACTGAAGTCCTTGCAGCCGAAGAGCATAAACTCGAACGCCCCTCCAAGAGCTACCCAAAGCGCAGGTTGCTACCCCGATTAGAGGAAGAAGCACTTAAACCTACATCACCAGCACTTGATACGGCCGACCGGCCACCTCGTGGCCACGACAGAGAGGCCTCTCGGCCCTCCACTCAAGCCGCACCCCGTACCAAGGCACGGGAAATTGCGCCAGACCTGCGAGATATGTTGGAGGACAAGGCAAGGCAAACAAGGTCGATCTACGGATCGCGTGGGCGCCCCGCGACTCAGGACGGTAACCGTCATGCCGGACACAAATCCGGTAGGGACGAACACAGTAGACAAAGCTCATTGGAGCTACGTCATGATATAGCCCAGTACAGAGGCGCCGCACACCCACTATGCTTCACAGACGAAGTAATGGATCATCAAATCCCCGAGGGTTTCAAACCTGTAAACATCGAATCATATGATGGCACAACAGATCCTGCGGTATGGATCGAGGATTATCTCCTTCATATCCACATGGCCCGCGGCGATGATCTCCACGCCATCAAATACCTCCCACTCAAGCTTAAAGGACCAGCTCGGCATTGGCTTAACAGCTTGCCAGCAGGATCAATCAGTTGTTGGGAGGACCTGGAAGCCGCATTCCTCGACAATTTCCAGGGCACTTATGTGCGACCACCAGACGCCGATGACCTAAGCCACGTAATTCAGCAGCCAGAGGAATCGGCCAGGCAATTCTGGACACGGTTCCTAACAAAGAAAAATCAAATAGTCGACTGTCTGGACGCAGAGGCCCTGGCAGCCCTCAAACACAATATCCGTGACGAGTGGCTTGCCCGGCACCTTGGACAGGAAAAGCCGAAATCTATGGCAGCACTCACGACACTCATGACCCGCTTTTGCACGGGAGAAGACAACTGGCTTGCTTGTAGCAACAACATGACCAAGAACCCTGGTAATTCGGATACCAGGGACAGTAGTGGTAGGTTGCGTCGCAACAAGCAGAAGCGCCGCATTAACGGTGACAACCCTGAGGATACGGCAGTTAATGTCGGATTCAGAGGCTATAAATCCGGTCAGCGGAAAAAGCCATTCAAAAGAAATCCTAGGGGGCCGTCCAGTTTGGACAGAATACTCGACCGCTTGTGCCAGATACATGGCACCCCCGAAAAGCCGGCCAATCACACCAACAGGGATTGTTGGGTGTTCAAGCAGGCAGGCAAGTTAAATGCCGAAAATACTGACAAGGGGCTGCATAGCGATGACGACGAAGAGCCCCGGCCGCCGAACAACAGTGGATAGAAGGGTTTTCCCCCACAAGTGTGGACGATGAACATGATATACGCAACCCACATCCCCAAGAGGGAGCGGAAGCGCGCGTTAAGGGATGTATACGCGGTTGAGCCAGTCGCCCCAAAGTTCAACCCATGGTCCTCCTGCCAGATCACCTTTGATCGAAGGGACCATCCCACTAGCACCCGTCATGGCGGATTCGCCGCATTGGTTCTAGACCCAATTATTGACGGATTTCATCTCACTACAGTCCTTATGGACGGTGGCAGCAGCTTGAACCTGCTTTACCAGGATACAGTGCGGAAAATGGGCATAGATCGCTCGAGGATTAAGCCCACCAAAACGACCTTTAAAGGCGTAATACCAGGTGTAGAGGCCAACTGTACAGGCTCAGTCACACTTGAAGTGGTCTTCAGATCTCCGGATAATTTCCGAAGCGAGGAGTTAATCTTTGACATAGTCCCATTCCGCAGTGGCTATCACGCACTGCTCGGGCGAACCGCATTCGCCAAGTTCAATGCGGTACCGCACTACGCATACCTTAAGCACAAGATGCCAGGCCCTCGAGGGGTAATTACGGTCAATGGAAACACCGAACGCTCTCTTCAAACGGAGGAGCACACGGTGGCCCTTGCTGCGGAAGTACAAAGCAGCCTCTCCAGGCAGTTCTCCAGTCCGGCCATTAAACGTCCGGACACCGTCGAGCGCGCCCGGAGTAACCTATAACAAGACCGCCTGGCACGTTCCGAGCAGGCGTAGCAATGCGGCCCCAACCCCGGCCCTCGCAAAAATGCGACACCAGTACTTCGCATACATAACTACGCTCTAGAAATACCATGGGTGCAGGGGAGGGGCACCATCATGGCACACCCGAAACACGGCTTAAACCGCACCAGGGGCTGCCGATTTTTTAATTTTCTCTTACTTTCAAGACTCCACTCTTCGGAAGGCCTGTTCGGCAGTTCAATTGCCGCACAAACAATGCAAGAACTAGGGAAGAAGACAAGCCATGCCGCATTACGGAACTCCCAGGTGGTCTCTATCACGAGCAGTATACCTGTTTCGCTTACCATTCCGTAGCCCGCCCCTGGAACGGACATGTTAAATAGTCCAACCTTTTGCTTATTGCATTATTTGTATCGTTCTGCTTTGATCGCAGCCCTTTCTAATAAACAATGCATACCCTTTGTCTATTTTTGCATTACTTTTTTTTTACAAATATATGCTCCTTAACAACATGTTGCACCCGTACACTTTGATACGGCCAAAATACGCCAGGGGCTTTAGTACCCCTCAGTATGGTGTGAGAAGTCCGAACACTTTAACAAGTGCGGCACCCCGAACTTATAGCATTATATGCATCGGCTCCGAATCATGTCTTGGGTCAATAGTTGGGTTTGCCCGGCTCCTATGTTTTGGTGCCTTACGTTCTGCTATATCGGCTAAGGTAGCACTAGGAGAACTACTGCGATTGTGCCCCAGTTGAGCTGGGTCGAGCACCTTAGTAGAGAAAGCTAAAACTGACTGTCATGATGAAGCGAGAGCTGGTCGCTGTTCGAGAGGTTTTTCGAGTCCCTAAAGACTTATGCCGCTTAGAGCGAGGAGTCGACTCTGTCCGGCCAAGGCGTGGATAGCGCCCCGAAATCGGTCTTACGAATACCAGGGGCTTCGCCGAAATTTAAAATTATAGAATTCTATGGCTAAGTGAGAGTGTTCACGCATTATAGTTCGATTGCCTTGTTCGTTGGGCTGAGCGCCTCCCTCGAAGGACCCAAACATGGGAAAAAGAGCGCTCAGGTTTATCCCCGAACACCCCAGCACTAGCGGCACGGGGGCAGAAGCCGACGACTCGCCATCTCTCAGAATTGATAAACAGCCGCACAGAAGGTAATATTTTAAATTCCTACAGCATTGCTTAGCGCATATGAACAAGTTTTCAGCGCACAGGACAAAACGAGCGAGTTTTACTCAAAAATTACATCCCTGGAACATTCATCCTCCATAAGGCAGGCACCCTTCAGAACATCCTTATAATAATTCTCGGGCTTGCGATGCTCCTTCCCCGGCGGTGGCCCGTCCTTCACAAGCTTCTCAGCATCCAGCTTTCCCGAGTGCACCTTAGCACGGGCAAGGGCCCTACGGGCGCCTTCAATGCAGACGGAGCGCTTGATGACTTCGAGCCTTGGACAGGCCCCCATCAGCCGCCGCACCAGCCCGAAATAGCTCCCAGGCAGAGCCTCTCCAGGCCACAGCCGAACTATGAGGCCCTTTATGGCCTGTTCGGCCGCCTTGTGGAGCTCGACCTGTTGCTTCAGCTGGCCGCTCAGGGGCACGGGGTGTTCGGCCTCAGCATACTGAGACCACAACACCTTCTCTGTCGAGCTGCCTTCCTCGGCTCGATAGAATGCGGAGGCATCGGACACGCTACGGGGAAGATCTGCGAATGCTCCTGGAGAGCTCCGGATTCGGGTAAGTAACAAGTAACTTACGTTTATGCGTTTGCTTTGCATAAAGAATACCTTACCCGCCGCTATCTTTTTCACCTCATCCAACTCCTGGAGGGTCTTCTGGGATTCGGCCTTGGCAGACTTGGCATTTTCAATAGCCACCGCGAGCTCGGACGCTCGCGTCTTTAAGTCAAGCTCCAAATTCTCATGTTTTTCCATGAGAGCCTGGAGCTCCTGCCGCACCTTGCCAACCTCGGCCTCATACTTCTCCCGCTCGGTGCGCTCCGTGGCCGCCCTCTTCTCGACCTCGAGCAGCGCTTGCTTAAGGGTCGCCACCTCAGACATGGCCCCTACAATAGCCACGATAATCCTGTCATTTTTTGCAATTGCACCTTTATATATATATATATTTAAACAAGGTATTTCTTACCTTCCTTGTCCTTGAGCTTCTTCTTGGCACGCCTGAGCTCTTGCTCGGACTGCTCGAGGTTCTGCTTTAGCGTGTCCACTTCCGCAGTCAGTGCGGCGGACGCCAGCAGAGAAGCCTACATACGCATATTGACTCCTTTTTGTTAGACTCCTGCGAATTTTATTTGATCCTCTATTCGGCTTTCTTCCCGAACGCTAAACAGAGCATCAGGGGCTACTGTCTATGCGGTAATATTATTTACGCATTCTTTACTTACCTCAAAGACTGTTAAAAGGCTAGTACAAGCTTCAGTCAGTCCGCTCTTGGCGGACTGAACCTTTTGGACCACTGCACTCATAATGGTGCGGTACTCCTCGTCGATGGAGGCGCCTTGGAGCGCCTCCAACAGACTGTCCGGCACCTCCGGTTGGACGGGGGTCACCGGCACGGAGGGCTTGCTCCTCTTGGAAGGAGGTCGCCCGCCGAACTCTGGAACCTTTGAAGGTTCCGGAGCGGTGTCCGGCCTAGAGCCGGACTTGGAGCCCTGGGGGGTTTTATCCCCTTTACTCCTGGAGTCCGGGAGGTCGCCTTGCGGCGCCTCCAGGACCACCTCCTCCCGGCTTGGAACCTGTTGGGACAAGACTTCGGCGTCGTCTGTAGGGCGGGGGGAGGAAGCCGTCGGAAGCGAATTCACATCAGACGAGTCCAGTGAACCGCTCAATGACGCGTCGAGCCGGTCTTTGGGTGGGCTGCATAATCATATTCGATATAAGGGAAAGCTGTGCAATAAAGGAATACTATGAATTACTCTGGTATCCGGATACTTATGATTTCGCCAGGGGCTTGGCCCTGAGCGGCCACTCCTCTTTGCCGTCGTTGGCGTTGGTGGAGTAGTCCGGAGAAAGGGTTTTCCCCTTCTTGGACCCTTCGGCCTCCCCAGTTGGGGCGGCCTTCCTTTTCTTCCCTTCCCCCGCTGGAGTGGGAGAGGTCTCTTCTTCCTCCTCCTCGCCTTCGTGGGAGGAGTGCGTCTTGGAGTCGTCGGATGATGAATCATACACCTCCGGGTGCCGGGCACTCTTTCGAGTCCCCGTGGCCTTCTTCTACGCCTTCTTCTCCGGCACCACATAGGGTGCCGGGACCAGCAACTTCGCCAAACGAGCATCCGCTGGGCCTTCGGGCAAAGGAGCCGGACAGTTGATCTATCCGGACGTCTCCTGCCAATCCTGTCAAAGGTAAGGGAGCTTAGATCCTGCGTGGAGTCAAACTATGAAAAACTGATACCCTGTCAAAGGTAAAAACAGCTTACCGCATGAGCGTGACGCTGCGTACTGAATCCGCGATCCTCGGTAGCGGATGCGGGGGCCTCGGCGCCCTTGAAAAGCACCTTCCAGGCATCTTCGTACGTCGTGTCGAAGAGCCTGCTCAGAGTTCGGTGTCGCGCTGGGTCGAACTCCCACAGGTTGAAAGCCCGTTGTTGACACGGGAGGATCCGGCGGATGAGCATAACCTGGACTACATTGACAAGTTTGAGCTTCTTGTCCACCAGGGTTTGGACGCGTGTTTGGAGTCCGGTCAGCTCTCCTTTTTTACCCCACGACAGGCCCGTCTCCTTCCAGGAGGTAAGCCACGTAGGGGGTCCGGATCGGAACTCGGGGGTTGCGACCCATTCAGGGTCGCGCGGCTCGGTGATGTATAACCACCCCGATTGCCACCCCTTCAGGGTCTCCACAAAGGAGCCCTCGAGCCATAAGACATTGGGCATCTTGCCCACCATGGCGCCTCCGCACTCCGCCTAGTTGCCGCGCACCACCCTCGGCTTGACATTGAAAGTCTTGAGCCATAGGCCGAAATGGGGGTGGATGCGGAGGAAAGCCTCGCACACGACAATAAACGCCAAGATGTTGAGGACAAAGTTCGGGGCCAGATCGTGGAAATCCAGGCCATAGTAGAACATGAGCCCCCGGACAAATGGGTGGAGAGGGAAGCCCAGTCCGCGGAGGAAATGGGGGAGGAACACCACCCTGTCATGGGGCCTAGGGGTGGGGATGAGCTGCCCCTCTTCAGGAAGCCAGTGCGCAATGTCGTTAGACAAGTATCAGGCCTTCCTTAGTCTTTTGATGTGTCCCTCCGTAACGGAGGAGACCATCCACTTGCCTCCCGCTCCGGACATGGCCAGAGAAGGTTGAGGTGGGGAGTGCGGATTTGGGCGCTGGAGCTCGAGTGCGCGAATATGGATAGGCAAAGGAGGAAGAAGGCGTAGGTGAAAAGGTGGATCCTTATCCCCTTATATGGGTGGACGCAACTACATGTCTCCACCAGCCTGGTAAAACTCGCTTATCTCCCAAGCGCCGTAATCAATGGCGCGGTTGGGTTACCCACGCCCGTATTGATGAGAATCCCGGAATAAGGGGACACGATCTCTGCTTTAACAAGATGTGCCAAGGAAACCGCCTCACGTGAGACACTGAGGTGGGATAATAAAACGATTCGAATAAAGGCTTGGCCGTGGTGCGTCGCACTACGGAATACGTCAGCAGATTAGATTTGTGTAAATATTATTCTCTCTATGGCAATATGTGGAAACTTATTTTGCAGAACCGGACACTATCTTTGTGTCCAAAAATCTTCTATAAAGTACTTGGAGGAGGAACCCGCCTTTCAATGCCGAAGACAAACTGCGCACGGGACTCGTCGTCATTGAAGCCTGGTTCAGGGGCTACTGAGGGAGTCCTGGATTAGGGGGTGTCCGGTTGGCCGGACTATACCTTCAGCCAGACTCCTGGACTATGAAGATACAAGATTGAAGACTTCGTCCCGTGTCCGAAAGGGACTTTCCTTGGCGTGGAAGGCAAGCTTGGCGATACGGATATGCAGATCTCCTACCATTGTAACCGACTTTGTGTAACCCTAACCCTCTCCGGTGTCTATATAAACCGGAGGGTTTTAGTTCGTAGGACAACATACAGAACAACAATCATACCATAGGCTAGCTCCTAGGGTTTAGCCTCTCCGATCTCGTGGTAGATCTACTCTTGTACTACCCATATCATCAATATTAATCAAGCAGGACGTAGGGTTTTACCTCCATCAAGAGGGCCCGAATCTGGGTAAAACTTCGTGTCCCTTGCCTCTTGTTACCATCCGGCCTAGACGCATAGTTCGGGACCCCCTACCCGAGATCCGCCGGTTTTGACACCGACAGGCATCAATGGTATGGTTGAAAAACATGGATGATGTCCTAACCGAAGATTTTGATGGGGTGATGCAAACCTTCGGCTTAATAGTTTCTGGTTTCCATCCTTCTCTTTCTTCACTTTTATAACACTTGTTGCAATAGAAGGTTGTACATCATTTTTATTTTGACTGCTCCTCTTGGGAACCCATGCCATGTTCTTATTTTTCTGCTCTTGTGCACTAAGTTTTTGTAATTCCTTCTTTCGCCAATACGATAAGCCGAGTGGGCACCCCGGTTGTGATTTTGTTTGAAGCAATGGCAATTCTTGTTTTACCTTGTGCACTGTCAACTTCTTTTCTTCAGATTTGGCACTTTGACTCTTGATAATTGGTTGCTTCGTCTCATTGCCTTTAGTAGCCAATGTCAACACGTTAATTGGCTCTTTTTCATTTGAGATCAAATCTGAAGTTGCACTCTTACGACCATCTCTTTTAACACGGTACACTTGTTTGACCACCTCTTTCTTCTTCTTTGAGCTCCGGGCCGATTCCTTGTGACTGAAACGGCCTTTAACATATGATTGTTCAAATGTTGATCTTCTCGGAGATGCATAATATTGGTTAGATGGTCTAAAATAAGATGGAGAGTGTGCCCTTGTATCATACCTGTCCCATGATGGATATGGATCTACATGAGCATAGGGATGCATCCACGGCATTGGCACTGGCGGCCCAAAATAAGGACATGAATATGTTGCATTAAAATGCTCACTTTGCCAATACCGATCCTCATATTTGCGCCTTGGGGGTGATCTTGGTTTCTTGGCATGATTTGGCCGATAAGCATTCTTCTCTCCACTCTTCTTTTGATATTTATCCAATAGTTCAGTGAAGGTGATTTTTGATCTCTTACACTTGCGCTTATTTCGGCCTTTGTTTTCTTTTGGTTTGCTTTCATCGATCATTGGATTTCTTTGTTGCCCCCCAGTCCTCAGCATCTTCATTGTAGCTTCGATGGAATTCTCACCCTCAAGTTCATGTTCATTGTGATCTTCAACAACTTCTTTACTTGAAAGCTTGATCCCATCGCCTGCAGTTTTTACCTTCTCTTTAGATGGATCGGCTTGAAGTAGCCGATGCAAAAACTTTTTGCCATCAAGACCAATCGGAATAGACTGGTCATCCTTTGGTGTTTCAACAAATTTCAATCGTCCTTTTTCAATGGCCGATTTAACTATTTGACGAAACATGTGGCAGTCCTCAAAATTATGCTTGGACGAATCATCCAACTTACAATACATCCATCCTTGGATAGATGGCTTGACATGGTGATCAAGAATTCTAATGTAATTATTTTTCAACAACAAAGCAAAGATTTGATCACACATGTTTGAATTGAAGGTATACTTTTTGTTTTCTAGCCGATCTTGTTGTGAGAACGGCTTTGGAGTTAAGCAAACGAATGGTTCAGATTTGGCATCTTCCCATTCGGCTATGAATTCTCTTTCGCATACTTTTTCCGATGTCATTAAATAAGAAACTATACTATCATCGGTTTTCCCAAAAGATTTTAACCTTGGCTTTAAATTTCTGAAATCAAAGTAGTTAGAACATACACGTCTCAATTGAGACCATGCATAAGCCAAGCATGAAGCAAGAAAAGCTACCCAATTAGATATGAACTTTAAATAAAGCAATGGGAAAAACTTTGGCTGCAGTAATAAGTCACTATCGGTCTCTTTGAATGGTACAATATACTGGCCGATATGCTTAGTAACAATTTTATTGCTAACAAGTAAATTGCCCTTCTTCATTGGTCTTTGAAAATTAGTTACTAGAATTTTTCTAATGGATGCATCAACAATAAAGTTGTGACCAAATCTGAAAATAGGTAAATTACTTGCTAGGCATACCTCTTCAAATATGTTGGGAGAGCATGATGATTGCATATGATGAATAATATTGTCCATTGCTTCTGGATGACTTCCCCACACCATGTCACAATTTTCTTCTTGATTTCGTGCATCATAAATTTGAAGATCTTTGTGAATCGAACTTTGTTCGGCTACCTGTTCTTGTCCTTGAAGCTTGTCAATTTCTATGGCACGAAACTCATAGGGCAGGAAGTAGGTTCCATTAACTTCAGAAAAATAAAGCATGGTTGTTTTACTATGCTTGCCATGCCCTTTCTCAATAATACTTGCCTCTTTGGATTTGATGGATCCGGAGTATATACTACTTGATTCGGCTTTTTCAACCGAAGCACTTTTAGTTTCCGAATCATCATTCTTTTCACCGGTTATATTAATTGGCAACACTTCTTTTCTTTGAGCTAATTCCCTATCAATTCTCTCTTGGCCAAGTACTTGCACCCTATCGCGCAAAGCTTTAACTCCCCTCTCAATCTCAGCCCGCTCTACATTAGTTTTCCCCCCAATGCTTTTAGAATATTTCTGCAATGAAGTGTTAGTGTTGCCGAAATTTTGCAATTGTGTAGGGGGTGTATAATATGCTGCGGTACTAGGTGGAGGTGTATGCACTTCTGTATAACCATATGCTCTTTCGCCAATTCTATCAATGCATGTAGTTTCATCTTCTTGCAAAACTCTAGCCTTTATTGCAGCATAATCAGGAAACAACCCCTTTTCATATTGTTCAAGGCAAAGAGCACTAATTTTCTTGTTTTGTGCCAAGCTCTTTTTTAATGCAGCCACAAGCGCTTCTGGAAGGGATTGCTCCACAATACTTTCAGATTCTTTTGGCAATGATTCGTGAGTGTTGCCGAAATTCCCGAATTGCATAGAGTATGCATTATATGCTACAGTATTCGATGACGACACATGTGTTCCTGTAAAATTTTCACTTATTCGGCTATGACCATAAAGATGCGGGGCCGAATTATGAACATCTACAGTTGCATATGGTGCTGAAAATTTACTAAAATGAGGTGTAGCATATGATGGTTGAGAGTAACTGGTCGAATAGCTAGTAGTAGCATGGCCAATTCTCCCATCCATCAGCAAGGTTGGATTCACATACTGCAATTTAGTTGCCGATGAATAAAAAGGTGAAACACTTTCTTCTATGCTATTGGAAATTTTAACACGAGGTGTTTCAAATTGATTAACCGAACCCATCATGTTGTTCATCGGCATATGGATTTGTGGGGTTGCCGATGCATGAGAGTTAGGATACATATATTGTATGTTACTAGTATCATAAGAAGCTGAAACATGTTAATTACTTTGAATTGGCCTATGCACGTAATTAGATGCATTATTGAAAAAATTAGGGCTAGCCGATAGAGTATAATCATTGAACGATCTAGTAACATCATATGAATTATTTGCATATACAGTAGGGAATTGGGTATTCATATTACCTTTGTAGATTGCAAACCCTAGATGACGATCTCTTTGTAGCAAGAACGGGCTGGAGACCGTTCAAAGCTTCGTCCCCAGCGGAGTCGCCAAAAAGTGTGTTCGCACACGAACACGTCACCGTGTACCTCCAACGCCGAGGATGATGCACCGCAGCTCGCGTCAAAGGAGACCCGTCCGGAAGCGCGGTACGCAAGCAATTCGGGGAGTGCTTTTCAGGACCCGAAACCCCACACGCCCGGGAGGGACCCCGTCAGGGCGCGCGGCGGCTATGGGCTGCCCTAGGTCGACCTGATCGCCCCTAGGGCCTCGAGGTTCGCCGCCCTACAACAAGAAGACCGAACGAAGAACGAGGAAGAAGAAGAGCAAGGGAGAAGGAAAAGTAAAGGTAAAAGGTGTAGATAGATTTGTTCGATTGTGTGTTGTTCAATCGGCTGTCACCCCTTACATATATATGAGGCGACCGGACTTCCCGTACAAGAAAAGGACTCAAATCACGTCCAAATCATCAAAAGTTATCCTAACTCGGACTACGAGGGCCGGAACTTTCGGTCTGGCCCGGAACTTCCGGGCTGAAATTATATCAAGTAGCCCTATTGCACTGAATCTGCAGGCCGCATACTACTTCGGATGACGATGGTCCCAAAAGCAAAGTTGTAAATCTTGCAATGGAGAAAAATTCTTCTGTTGATCACTTTTTCATCCGAGGTCATCTTGATGTCGAAATCGGCCCCACAAATCTGCAAACAATGTTAAAATTCCAGTTTTCGGGGCGCACCGCATGCAAACTTTTGGTTTAGCCCGGAGCCTCCCCGGAAGTTTTGCCCGGAACTTCCGGGGCAAACTTATGCAGCACACTGTTTTGGCTCTAACTTTTGCATACGAACTCCGATTTAGACGTTTTTTATATCGAAATCGATCGCCTCGATGAGGCGAAGACAATCCATGTAGAAACATTTCTCATATAAGGCCATCTTGGGGGCGTAATCAGCTGAATAGTGTTTTGAATATAAAATTTGAGTACTTCAAACACAACTTCGGCCTTAGAGATGAGATCGAATGGCTATGGCCCAAATATGAAAATTTATCCTTTTGATGATACGGAACTTTCTCACTTTGAGCACTTCTCCATTTGAGGTCATCTTAATTAAGTTCTTGGCCGTCTCAAAATCTGGTGTCAACACTAGGTTTGTCATGTCCGAATAGATAACCGTCGTCACGTGTCGAGGCACGTCCTCGCGATCCGTAGATCGATCTCGTATCTCATGATCTATTATTCAGGTCCTGCCGAAGGTCATATGTATGACCGCGAGCTGTTTTACCTCTGTATTTGCAATGAGGTGGGGCGGGCTGGTGTTCGGCTTGAGTTGCCATTTTATCCCGACCACGTGGTGGTCGGTCAGCCGCATTGCGCGATGGTGGTATGTGCTACGGCGCCTCATCGTCGAACCGAGGTAGCAATTTGCGCTTCGGGTAGCTTTTGGCTGGGCGCTTGAGGCCGTATTCTTCGGCTGCTAGGACATTGGTCCATTTATCGTTGAGCAGATCTTGGTCAACTTGAAGCTGCTGCTGCTTCTTTTTCAAGATCCTTGCAGTGGCTATTAGCCAGCGCTTGAAGCCCTCCTGCTCAAGGGGTTCCTCAAGCACGATGAAATCTTTAGTGCCGAGACTCGCCTCATCTTCGGAGAGTGGAAGATAATTGCTGTCCTCCGAGTCTTCGTGCGGGGCCTATTTACCAGGGCTAACTTGCCCATATTCCCATTTGTCCTGTTCGGCAGTTGGATTAACGGGGTCTTTGTTGTCTTCGGTACCTTCCGGAGTGTTATCTTCTCCTGTGCCGGTGTTGCTGTCTTTGCTGCGGCGTGACTTAGAGCGGCGCCGCTGACGCCGGTGCTTTGATTGTATCTCAGGAGGTTTATCCTCAACTGGATCTTCCTTGTCATCGCCGTTATTCTCTTTTGGTGCATCCACCATGTATACATCATATGAGGAAGTGGTCGTCCAGCGTATGGTAAACGACAGGTTTTGAGCCTCTTCCTCTCCGGCTTCCTCATCCATAAAGTCGATGTCGTCGGATCCATAATCGAGCATGTCGGTTAAATCTTCGATAGTGGCTAAGAAGTGGGCGGTGGGTGGGAAGCGAAATTCTCTGTCATCAGCCTCTTGTTCAAACTGGATACAATTCGGCTATGGGCCCCCTGCTAAGGATAGTGCTCTTAATGAGTTTAACACGTCGCCCAAGGGCGAGTGTCGGAAGATGTCCGCGGAGCTAAATTCGACGATCGATGACCGATCAAGCTCGACGTATGCGGACGCACAAGGTTCGGAACCTGTAGGTGGAGACGAGTCCATGGTTCCGGTGACACAGATGTCACTTGAAGTTAAGTCTGTGTGTGGCTCCGACGCCGCTGAGTCTGCGGCTTCCGCGGCGGGGTTGAGCTTCCCGTCCTCGGATGGCGCAATCTGCTCCGGATCTAAAGCCGGAGCAGCTATAGGTACTATCTCCTGGGTAAGTTCCAATGACAAATTTACGTCATGTTCATCGTGGCGGCAGGGAGCGGCTACCGTGGTCTCGAATCCGTCGAAGATCAAGTCTCCACGGATATCCGCGACGTAGTTCAACCTTCCAAATTTGACTTGGTGGCCAGGGGCGTAGCTTTCGATCTGCTCCAGATGCCCAAGCAAGTTGGCCCGCGGTGCGAATCCGCCGAACATGAAGATCTATCTGGGGAGGAAGACTTCCCCTTGGACAGCATCGTTGTCGATGATTGAAGGGGCCATCAAACCTTTTGACGATGACACAGTGGAACTCTCAATGAAAGCACCAATGTCGGTGTCAAAACCGACGGATCTCGAGTAGGGGGTCCCGAACTGTGCATCTAAGGTCGATGGTAACAGGAGACATGGGACACAAGGTTTACCCAGGTTCGGGCCCTCTCTATGGAGGTAATACCCTACTTCCTGCTTGATTGATCTTGATGAATATGAGTATTACAAGAGTTGATCTACCACGAGATCGTAATGGCTAAACCCTAAAAGTCTAGCCTGTCTGACTATGATTATGATGATATATCTCTATGGACCTAGCCCTCCGGTTTATATAGACAATGGAGGGATCTAGGGTTACATAGGGTCGGTTACAGAGAAAGGAATCTTCATATTTGATCGCCAAGCTTGCCTGCCACACCAAGGAGAGTCCCATCCAGACACGGGTAGAGTCTTCGGTCTTCGCATATTCACAACCCATCAGTCTGGCCCATGTCCAATAGGTCGGATGCCCGAGGACCCCTTAGTCCAGGACTCCCTCAGCGGACGCGGATGTGTTGGCCGCCACCTCGTCGATGTCCACGCAGCCATCTTCTTTCTGTGCCGATAGGGCTCAGTTGCAGGCATGGGAGGCGCGGTACGACTTGATCTGTCAGGCTTGGAGGTGGAGCAGTGAGCTGCTTTGCTAATATCCGGCGGTCTCGGCGGGCCACCCAGCCGGCTTTTATATAGACTGCTATTCCTACTTGTCGGATGCCACGGAAAGGATGTATAGGTTCTCCGACGGCTCCATATGTCAGCGGCGGAAGGAAGGAGAGGGTGGGAGAAAAGAGCGGGAATTGGGCAGAGAGTGGCGGGGAATGGAAGTAGAGGGTGGGGATTTTGGCACCAAAAGCAATGCGTGTTGCTTCAAAAACGCGGGCTTCGCCTTCCTTTTGGGTGGGTCACGGGCATAGAGCGTCATTTCACGTGTTCGAACTCCTGCACCCCCCCCCATGTTTGGTTCCAGTTTGCGGGAGAAAGCACGTCCAGACCGCTCAGCGGACCGATATAGGCCCGCGTTGGATGACTTATGTTGTCTGGACAACACGGTCTGGACGTATGTGGGCGGTTTGAGGGTCAGCGTTACGCTAGCCCACAAATTTTCTCCGGCATCCGTTCGCGGACAGGGGACCAGTCTGAGGACACTAATGTGTGAGACGGGCCATCCAACGTTTCCCGCATACATTTCAAGACGGGTTTCTACTAACCAGACAAAATTCTTGCAAACACAGGAAATTTCATCAAAGTTTGGATAGAAAATATCACAAATCATCCATACATAGCATGCAAATAAGTCTAGTACAAGAATAGTTTAAATTCAACGAGATTAACCGGATATTCAACAAGTTTTTCATGAACGGACCATGTCGTCCCACACATACTGCCCCTTTAGCTTCATCCAACAGTGCATGTAACTAAATGGATGTCCCTCTCTCCAGTGATACATCACGACATGGCATACGGGCTACACAATGTGTAGGAAAACATTGAATAAACGAATAAATCAAAGAAGAAGCAAAACTTAAAATCTCTTTGTGTGCGGCGTGCAATGACCGCCTTGCCGCTAGCTTATTAAGCGCGCCACAAAACTTGGTGGCGCTGGTCTAGATGGCGTACCATCGATACAATAATGGCCTCACAATATGATCATGGATAATGTGTTGGAAGTATGCCCTAGAGGCAATAATAAAATGGTTATTATTATATTTCCTTGTTCATGATAATTGTCTATTGTTCATGTTATAATTGTATTAACCAGAAACTGTAATACATGTGTGAATACATAGACCACAACTTGTTCCTAGCAAGCCTCTAGTTGACTAGCTCATTGATCAATAGATGGTTATGGTTTCCTGACCATGGACATTGGATGTCGTTGATAACGGGATCACATCATTAGGAGAATGATGTGATGGACAAGACCCAATCCAAAGCATAGCACAATATCGTGTAGTTCGTTTGCTAGAGCTTTTCTAATGTCAAGTATCATTTCCTTAGATCATGAGATTGTGCAATTCCCGGATACTGTAGGAGTGCTTTGGGTGTATCAAAGGTCACAATGTAACTGGGTGGCTATAAAGGTGCACTACAGGTATCTCCGAAAGTGTCTGTTGGGTTGGCACGAATCAAGACTGGCATTTGTCACTCCGTATGACGGAGAGGTATCTCTGGGCCCACTCTGTAATGCATCATCATAATGAGCTCAATGTGACTAAGGAGTTAGCCATGAGATCATGCCTTACGGAACGAGTAAAGAGATTTGCCAGTAACGAGATTGAACGAGGTAGGGGAATAACGACGATCGAATCTCGGGCAAGTAACATACCGATGGATAAAGAGAATTGTATACGAGATTGATTGAATCCCCGACATCATGGTTCATCCGCTAAGATCATCGTGGAACATGTGGGAGCGAATATGGGTATCCAGATACCGCTATTGGTTATTGGCCGGAGAGGTGTCTCGGCCATGTTTGCATGGTTCCCGAACCCGTAGGGTCTACTCACTTAAGGTTCAGTGACGCTAGAGTTGTAATGGGAGTAGTACCGCTCTGTGCGGGCTGTGAGCATAACAGTTGGATTTTTCCCCACCTATAAAAGGGGGTCTTCTTCCCCAATGAACCTTATCTCTTTAGCTCATGTTCTTCCCCCATTGTTGACCTTCTTTGACCTTGCTAACTCTCAATCCCTCCAATGATTCTTGATAGTTCTTGAGGGAAAAGAGAGAGGAGATCTAGATCCACGTTTCCACCAATCACTTTCTCCTCTATGTGAGGGGAACCCCTTGGATCTAGATCTTGGAGTTCTTCGTGTTCTCTTCTTCGTTCTTCCTCTCATTTTCCTCCCTAGCATTTGTTGCTTCGGTGGGATTTGGGAGAGAAGGACTTGGGCACTCTGTGTGCCCTTGCCATTGCATTTGGTGCATCGGTTTGAGTTCTCCACGGTGATACGTGGAAGTTACGAGTTGAGAAGCTTATTACTCTTGGGTGCTTGGTACCCTTGAGCTTGTTCCTCTTGGGTGCTTGTGCGCCCTAGACGGTTGAGGTCACCTCGGAGCCATATTCCATTGTGGTGAAGTTTTGTGGTGTCGTTGGGGAGTTAACCCCAACCTTTGTGGTGTTCGGAGCTCAATCATTATGGTGTAAAGCTCCAAGCAAGCGTCGGGGTCTCCAATTAGGTTGTGGAGATCGCCCCGAGCAATTTGACGGGCTCCGGTGACCACCCCCAAGAGTTGCCAAAGTGTACGGGTTCGGTATCCTCCCCCAAGGGTTGCCATTTGTACGGGTTCGATGACCGCCCTCAAGGGTCCCTTAGTGGAATCACGACATCTTGCATTGTGCGAGGGCGTGAGGAGATCACGGTGGCCCTAGTGGCTTCTTGGGGAGCATTGTGCCTCCACACCGCTCCAAATGGAGATTAGCATCCGCAAGGGTGTGAACTTTGGGATACATCGTCGTCTCCGTGTGCCTCGGTTATCTCTTACCCGAGCTCTTTACTTATGCACTTTACTTTGTGATAGCCATATTGTTTCTTATCATATATCCTGCTATCACCTAGTAGTCTATCTTGCTTAGCATAAGTTGTTGGTGCACATAGGTGAGCCTAGTTGTTGTAGGTTTTGTGCTTGACAAATTAACCGCTAGGTTTATTCCGCATTTGTTCAAGCCTAAACCGTAATTATTTTAAAACGCCTATTCACCCACCCCCCTCTAGGCGACATCCATGATCTTTCAATTGGTATCAGAGCCTCGTCTCTCTTTGTTAGGCTTAACCGCCTAGAGAGTAAAGATGTCGACTAGGGGATTAGGATTCTCTCACACTCTTAGTTTGGATGGCACAAGTTGTGATGTTTGGGTAATTCGCATGCTTAATCTCTTTAGGGTCATGGACCCAAATTTAGAGCGAATTGTAGATATGGGTTTTTCTCCTCCAAAGGATCCTCAAAGATTATCTTTAGAGGATGAGAAAAACTCTTATCTCAATGCTCAAGCTTCTAATGTGCTTTTCGATGATTTGAGCAATGTAGTTATATTTCAACTCATGCCGTTCCGGGATGCTCATGAGTTGTGGACAAAGCTTCAAGATAAATATGGCATGTCCAAGTTTTGTGGGGATGATTGTTCTCCCTCCACATCCGGCCGTATAGTCTTCTCAACCTCTTCTACTTCACCTACATGTGGCTTGCCACAAGGTAATGATATGGTGAGTAGTGTTGGTCATTGCAATGTTGATAGTATGTTTATTGTGGATGATCCTTCATCACTATCTTATTGCAATGCTCCTTCCTTGGGCTTTAACACTTCGAGCACTCCAAATGTTTCACATGCTTGTGTTGATAGTCCTTGCATATCATGTAGAAATTGCTTGACTAAATCCCATGATGATATGTTTACTATGTCTTGTTGCCATGATAAAAATGCATATATGTCCTCGAATTGTTGTGCTAACAATGTAGAGGAAACCCAACACCCCATGGAACAAGATGTGGTCTTGAATGGTGCTTCAACGGATCCTTCATCATCATCTATTGCATTTTGCCTTATGGCCAAGGCTTCAAAGGTATCTCCCACTTTGAATCCCAATATATCTTGTGATGATGGCAAGAGTGATGATGATGTTGATTATGATGAAGAGAATGATAATGTTGCCTCCTTAAAAACTAAGGGGGAAATGATTTTTAAAGCTCTTCACAAAAATAAACTTGCTCGTTCCAACTTCATGGAAATCATGTCTCTTGCCATTGAAGGCAAGAAATACATTGAGGAGTTGGAATCTCATCTAGAGGAGCATGAGGTCACCATTGAGAAAATGTAAGCTCATGAGCATGATTACACAAATGAGATCGCGGAGCTATCTCAAGCTCTTGAACATGAACAAACCACATCCGAATCTCTTGAGGAGACCTTTGCTCTAGAATTATCTAGAATAAAGGAATCTCATGATAGAGCACTCAAGGTGGCCAATGATTTCAAAACTAAAAATGCTAAGCTTGAAGTTGCTCATGCTAGACTCCTTGAGGATTTTGAGCACCTCGAAAATGGCTCAAGGGTCATCAAGGGTGAGCTCATCAAACTCACCGAGTCTCATGCTCAACTTAAAGCTTCATATTCAAAAGAGATTGCCAAGTTGTCTTCTCCTCTTGTTGCTAATTATGATGCTTGTGCTACTAACTCTATCTCTTGTGAAGCATCCATATTAAAGGAGAATGTTGAGCTAAGGGCTCAACTTGAGTTGCTATCTAGCAATTATGGGATGTTGGAAGAAAATCATGTAAACCTCACAAGCTCTCATGATGATCTTCTAGTATCACATAATGTGCTAAAGATAGCTCATGAGGCCATGCTTGCTAAGGTAACATCTAGTGAGCCTCATGTGGATACTAGCACTACTTTTGGTCAAAATGCTATATTGCCTTGTGCTAGTCCTCGCGATTCATCCATGCATAACATTGGTACATCTTGTGATGAATTGCTTTCCTTGCCTTGTTGCTCTAACGATGAAGCTTATACTTCCTCTAGTACTTGTGTTGAGACTAACCATACAGAGAAAATCAAAGAGCTCAAGGCCTAAGTCACTTCTTTGAAGAAAGACTTGGAAAAGAGTCATGAAGGAAAATTCACACTCAACAATATCTTGAGTGTGCAAAAATCCCCCAATGACAAAGGTGGACTTGGATTCAACTCCAACAAGAAGAAGAAGTCCAAAGTGAACAAAAAGAATGGCCAAGAACAAGTCAAGAATTCAGCCAAGATTGTTTGCTTCAAGTGCAAAGTAGAAGGGCATCATGTTAGATCTTGCCCATTGAAGAAGAAGGCCATTAGTGACAAGCAACATGGGAAGCGGCCACAAGTTCGATCTCATGCTCAACCACAAGTTGAAGAAAGTCCTCTTCCCAAGAATCCTCAAGCTAATGCTTCTCAAGTTGAGAAATCAAGTGAGAAGAAAGTGAAGACTAGACGTTGCTACTTATGTCGTGAGAAAGGTCACCTCGCGTCTTCATGCACTAGTGGTAACTTATCCAACCCAATTATTATTGATGATATCTATTCTCTTGGGAAGGATAAGGTTGGCAATGTGTTTGCAAAAGTTGTTGGTACTCAAAGTGGTGTCAAGAAGAGAACCATTTGGGTAGCCAAGCCTATTGTGACTAACCTCTTAGGACCCAACTTGGTTGGGGACCAACAAGCTCAAACTTGATCAATAGGTGTTGTTGGAGGGCACTGGAGGCTTGGCTACTTTATGAAGAATTAAGGGGACTTCATCATTCTAATTGTCTCAAGCCAAGTTATTCGAATTATCAAGTTTCGATCTTATATCCAATGTTTCTCCATGCGGTAACTCGTGCTTAAAGTGTTTACATTGATAGTTACTTACCCCTTTGCATGTTTGGTTTTGTTCCTTGCATGTGTTTATATATGTTGTGCTTCCAACTTGATTATCTTATGCAATCAAGTATGTGTGTGTTGGTTTGCACATCATGTACATGTGTGTCATGCATTGAGCCTTTTGCATCTTGTTCTTTTCTTAGTTGGATCTTGTGAGAGATTAATGGAATATCCCATTATGGGGGAGTGATGTGCTTTGTGCACCTCACAATCCTATATATGTGTTTACATGATTAATACCATCTAGTATTCATATTTCAAGATTATCTAGTCGCTATGTGGTATGTCTTCTCATGAGAAATTCAAATTCTATATTGTCCATTAATTATCTCGTGTTGGATCATTATTTTGCCTCTTGTTTATCTTTAATTGGTATCACATTATGGGGGAGTAATATGCTATGTGTATATTACTAGCCTAGAAAATGTGTACATTTGAGATATTGTCACCTAGAATTGATATTGTAAATTATCTTGTTCCTAGGTGGCATGTTAGCTCTACAAGTTGCAATTTGCTTTTTGTTTGGTGTGAAGATGATGTCGGATATCCTTGTTATCTACCACCGGGAATTATTTCCAAATACTTCTTCTCTTTTGACAATTGGTACTCACTTATGTGTGGTAGAAATTATTGATCATCTTTACATTGGCCTTTGCTTTTAATTGCTTTATCTCTTGCCTAGGATTGTGTCAACTCCCATTCTATTCCATACCACTTGTGGATCTTGTTAATTTCTTGACCCTGTCTAGTGTTTTCTAGATATAGTGAAAGTGGTGATCCCACCTCCCGCATTTTGTATTCAAATGCAAATTCTCTATAATGCACTAGTCTTGGGGGAGCTATCCTATTCTCTATAAAACACTCATCTTGTGATCCTTATCAAGTGTGTGTTTGTGGAAGGCAAGTCGTTTCTTTTTGGTGCTTTGTGCCATCATGAAACTTTGTAGAGGGCTTGGTTTGTTTGGAACCATTCTCTCTTTTGGGAGTTTGACATCTTTCTTTTTGAGTGTATCAATGGATATCTCATTCCTTGATGTATCTTTTATGGATATCCTCCAAGTGATGATTTATTCATTTGGTATCTTTTCTTCGCTTGGTATTTCTTTGTGTTTTGGTCTCGGTTCTTCAAAGTCTTGAGCATGCATATTTACTTCTTGTAGTTTCTTTGGCATGTTTTCTTTCTTTGACCCAATATATAGGGGGAACTCCACCAGGTCTCAAATTGGATGAGATGTGCATGAAATTCATTTTCATATCTATATGCACATATTTATGTGGAGTTTGTCATATGTGTTGTTGGTTCTCTAACTCTTTGGTCCCAATGAGTTTGGGTACCATTTTGTTTGTGTTATTGTTCTAGGAACAAGTGGAGATGCATTGGATGCTCGGCTCACTCACAAGGAAGGTGTTGTCACCATGTGCTTATTGGAGTCAAGCTAGGATGATCAATGAACTACTTTGTACCTTCAATTGGTATCTACTACATCCTTCCAATGTTATCTCGGTAACAAGTATCTTCATATACTTCATGCACACATTTCTTGCATCAACCTTGTGTAGGTTGTATCATGGCATGTTATCCATTCTTTCTTGTGATACTTGTTTCCTTTCTCAAAGCATCCCAACAATGATGTCTTGTTGCTAGTTGTGATGTCTTTGATGGGTGTGTGGTAGGAATTCATTTATATAATATAAGACCATATCTAGCCATGTGCTATGCTTCCAAGCAAATATCTTATTGGTATATGTATGACTTCCTTTTGGATATCTTGTTCCTTCGTGTTGTAACTATTTCGGGTGTACATCCTTCTTTGTAGATATATATCATCATGATCTAGTCTACCTAGAACCATATACACTTGAGAGAAATTACATCTCTAGATGATATCCTTTCTTTCACGTCCACCTTGTCTTTCTTATGTTATTTCTTTGGTGGCTCCGTGAAAGCTTTTGCCTTGAGTGTGTGTCTTCTATCGTTGCATCTTGATGCGCTCTTGTGTGGTGAACATTATTTTCCTGATGCTTTTCTTTACGAGGTTTTTGCCATCTTAATTGGCATCCCTCGTCTTGACGCGCCTTTCATCTTCTATCTTCACCGCGTGTTGTCACAAGCATAGGTTCTCTATATGCTTATTAGTAAGCTTGTGAACCCATTTGCTTGTTGTGTGTGGGAATGATAGGCCTTGCACTGTGTTGCCTCATTCTTTCAAGACTTTATTGATGCTTAATGCTCATCCGTACATTAGTCTTCTCAAGTGCATTGCCTTGACTCACACACATCATTTTGTTTGAGCCCATTCTTAAGTTGCCTCTTTCACTTATTGCTCAACCATGTGTTTGTTACATGTACTAGGCTTAGTTTCCTATATGCTCACATGCACTTGTTGTAAGTTTCTATTGATTTTGGGGGAGCTATGATCCTATTTTGTGCACTTTGTTTCCAAATTCAAATATTCTTATGTGTGCACAAATCATGGGGAGCCTCTCTAGTTTCTTTAGAACACTCCTTTGCTCATATCATAATATCTTTTATTCATGTGGCTCGTAGGATCATTGGCCTAGTTGGTTCAATTGGTATCTTTTGATAGCTTGCTTCAATAGATATCTTTTGATTGCTTGATTGCTTGTTTCTCTCTTTGTTATGTCTTTGTGGCATATCTTCCTTTTGCAATCTTTGGGCCTCAATATAGTTTGTCTTCCTCCAAGTATTTACCGTTGGATGTGTGTATTTCATTCCACTCTCTTGTTGAGAAATACACAATTTATGGAGGACCACAATCTATATTGGCCCTCTAAGCTTTTCGCCCATTTTAGCAATCGATGCCAATGGGGGAGAAGTTTCAGAGAGTTTTGTGGAGAAGCTTTGGTTTATGTTTCCTTAGCTTTTGCATCTCATTCGCATGCATTATTGGCTGTTGCAGTGCATGGTGCTGCATAATTCCTTGTATAAACTCTCTTGAAAGTGATTATCATCAATTACCAAAATGGGGGAGATTGAAAGAACATGCGGTGCCCCCATGTTTGGTTTAGGTAATTGATGACAATCTCTATGGACTAATGGTTGCCTTGAGTTATATTTGAAGGTTTTGTCCATAGGCTTTTCTTGGAGTACATGTGTTGGTTTCAAGGAGAGTTTGTTTTGACCAAGGTGCTATTAAGGAAGTATCCAAAGCTTGGTCATGTGAGAGTTGAGCTTATTGCAAGCATGTCTTGAAGAAGAAGATTGTGTGATCAGAGTACATGTGTTGGTTTCAAGGAGAGTTTGTATTGACCAAGGTGCTATTAAGGAATTATCCAAAGCTTGGTCATGTGAGAGTTGAGCTTATTGCAAGCATGTCTTGAAGAAGAAGATTGTGTGATCATTCATGTTTACCTTCAAGACATCATCCAAATGAAGAGAGTTGGAAAGATTCAAGGTGGATCAAGACTAAGTCAAGAGTGAATCAAGTTGATCAACTCACAAAGCGTAGAAGATGTACCGAGAGGGATCAAGTGATCCCATGGTTTGGTAAGCATTTTCCATTGTGCTTTGTGTACTAACCCATGGTCTATGTGAGAGTTCTACGTGGGGTTAGGTACGTGTTCATGGGCTTGTGTCAAGGGGAAGATATCACTCAACCCATGGAGAGGATGACATCAAGTGGTGATCGTCATCAAGATTGCCGTGTGCAAGTTCAAGTGGATCATCGCGAAGAGATCAAGTGCTTGAATCTTGTCATCCATTGTGGTGACAATGGACTTGTGAAGATGTGCCGAAGAGTGGCTCACCCATAGTGGACTATGGGAGAGCAATCATCTAGTCTTCATCGAGCCAACGCAATCAAGAAAGGTGGTCCAACTTGAGGGAGTCAAGATCGTCATCATCTAGCTCAAGTGGACCATGTGCAAGGCAAAGGTTTGCCCTTGATAGGTTTTCTATTTTACCGGTCTCATGGTGGTAGTTTGGAGACCGGGTTATAGGATCGTTTGCCGTACTATCAAGGGGGGCTCTCAAGTTGGTAGCTTGATCGTATCGTTAGTAGAGAGCTCAAACCATTGCATCCTTGCATCATCTTTCTTGGTTCTTGTTTGGTTCTCTTTGTGAGTCTTAGAGCTTATGGTCATCTTGATGACAAGCTTGAGTTCATCGAAAACGGAGTTCGCATGCATCTTCTATGATGTTTTCGGTGTTGGAGGTTTTACCGGTCTTTTCCGAGGAAGGGTTCTGACCATTTTCTTATGGGCCTTTTATCATTTGCTTCTAATTGATATTTTTTGAAGATTGTGTTAGCCCTTGTCGCTTGCTTTCCAACAAACTTGGTTTCATCGAATTCGGAGTCCGTTTGCAAAAGTTGTGGCAGTTTTGGTGTTCTGAAAAGGCTGCTGCGGTACTATCGCGAATTGGAGCGGATGTAATTTTTTACTACCGCTCCAGAGCAGTACTACCATGGCTCCTACAGTGGTAGTACCGCTCCAGACCAAAAACTCGTCCCAAGTATTGCGGTGGTAGGCCCGGATGTATTTTTTTAGTACCGCTCGCAAGCAGTAGTACCGCTACCATTTGCGGTAGTACCGTGAGGTCGAGCGGTAGTACCGTGAGGACGAGCGGTAGTACCGCTCCGGCGGTTCTTCTGGCCTTTTGCCTCCTCACTGTTGTTTTTCAAAGGGGTACTTCCGCCCTAGTGGTAGTACCGCTCCTTGGAGCGGTAGTACCGCTCTGTGCGGGCTGTGAGCATAACGGTTGGATTTTTCCCCACCTATAAAACGGGGTCTTGTTCCCCAATGAACCTTATATCTTTAGCTCATGTTCTTCCCCCATTGTTGACCTTCTTCGAGCTTGCTAACTCTCAATCCCTCCAATGATTCTTGCTAGTTCTTGAGGGAAAAGAGAGAGGAGATCTAGATCCACATTTCCACCAATCACTTTCTCCTCTATGTGAGGGGAACCCCTTGGATCTAGATCTTGGAGTTCTTCGTGTTCTCTTCTTCGTTCTTCCTCTCATTTTCCTCCCTAGCATTTGTTGCTTCAGTGGGATTTGGGAGATAAGGACTTGGGCACTCCGTGTGCCCTTGCCATTGCATTTGGTGCATCGGTTTGAGTTCTCCATGGTGATACGTGGAAGTTACAAGTTGAGAAGCTTATTACTCTTGGGTGCTTGGTACCCTTGAGCTTGTTCCTCTTGGGTGCTTGTGCGCCCTAGACGGTTGAGGTCACCTCGGAGCCATATTCCATTGTGGTGAAGTTTCGTGGTGCCGTTGGGGAGTTAACCCCAACCTTTGTGGTGTTCGTAGCTCAATCATTGTGGTGTAAAGCTCCGGGCAAGCGTCGGGGTCTCCAATTAGGTTGTGGAGATCGCCCTGAGCAATTTGACGGGTTCCGGTGACCGCCCCCAAGGGTTGCCAAAGTGTACGGGTTCGGTAACCGCCCCCAAGGGTTGCCATTTGTACGGGTTCGGTGACCGCCCTCAAGGGTCCCTTAGTGGAATCACGGCATCTTGCATTGTGCGAGGGCGTGAGGAGATTACGGTGGCCCTAGTGGCTTATTGGGGAGAATTGTGCCTCCACACCGCTCCAAATGGAGATTAGCATCCGCAAGGGTGTGAACTTCGGGATACATCGTCGTCTCCGCGTGCCTCGGTTATCTCTTACCCGAGCTCTTTACTTATGCACTTTACTTTGTCATAGCCATATTGTTTCTTATCATATATCTTGCTATCACCTAGTAGTCTATCTTGCTTAGCATAAGTTGTTGGTGCACATAGGTGAGCCTAGTTGTTGTAGGTTTTGTGCTTGACAAATTAACCGCTAGGTTTATTCCGCATTTGTTCAAGCCTAAACCATAATTATTTCAAAACGCCTATTCACCCCCCCTCTAGGCGACATCCACGATCTTTCAACGGAGACGTATCAACTCCCCCAAGCTTAAACCTTTGCTTGTCCTCAAGCAATTCAGTTGATAAACTGAAAGTGATAAAGAAAAACTTTTACAAACTCTGTTTGCTCTTGTTGTTGTAAATATGTCAAGCCAGCATTCAAGTTTTCAGCAAAGACTATGAACTAACTATATTCACAATAACATTGAGGTCTCATGTTTACTCATATCAATGGCACAATCAACTAGCGAGCAATAGTAATAAATCTCGGATGACAACACTTTCTCAAAACAATCATGATATGATATAACAGGATGGTATCTCGCTAGCCTTTTCTGAGACCGCAAAACATAAATGCAGAGCACCTTTAAAGATCAAGGACTGACTAGACATTGTAATTCATGGTAATAGAGATCCAGTCAAGTCATACTCAATGTAAACTAACAGTAATGGATACAAATGACAGTGGTGCTCTCCAACTGGTGCTTTATAATAAGATGATGATGACTCAACATAAAAGTAAATAGATAGGCCCTTTGCAGACGGAAGCAGTGATTTGTAGAGGTGCCAGAGCTCAGTTTTGAAATAGATATGAATAATATTTTGAGCGGTATACTTTCATTGTCAACATAACAACCGAGAGATCTCGATATCTTCCATGCTACACACATTATAGGCGGTTCCCAAGCAGAATGGTAAAGTTTATACTCCCCCACCACCAACAAGCATCAATCCATGGCTTGCCCGAAACAATGGGTGCCTCCAACTAACAAGAGTCCCGGGGGAGTTTTGTTTGCAGTTATTTTGCATAAAGCATGGGACTGGGCATCCCGGTGACCAACCAGTTTTTCGTGAGTGAGGAGCGGAGTCCACTCCTCTTGAGAATAACCCGCCTAGCATGGAAGATACAGACAACCCTAGTTGATACATGAGCTATTCGAGCATACAAAACAGAATGTTTATATGAAGGTTTAGAGTTTGGCACATACAAATTTACTTGGAACGGCAGGTAGATACAGTATATAGGTAGGTATGGTGGACTCATATGGAACAACTTTGGGGTTTATGGAGTTGGATGCACAAGCAGTATTCCCGGTTAGTACAAGTGAAAGCTAGAAAAAGACTGGGAAGCGACCAGCTAGACAGCGACAACAGTCATGAACATGCATTAAAATTAATCAAGAGCGAATGCAAGCATGAGTAGGATATAATGCACCATGAACATAAATATCGTAGAGGCTATGTTGATTTTGTTTCAACTACATGTGTGAACATGTGCCAAGTCAAGCCACTCGAATCGTTCAAAGGAGGATACCACCCTATCATACCACATCACAACCATTTTAATAGCATTTTGGCACGCAAGGTAAACCATTATAAGCTCCTAGCTAATTAAGCATGGCATAAGCAACTACAATCTCTAATTGTCATTGCAAACATGTTTATTCATAATAGGCTGAATCAGGAATGATGAACTAATCATATTTACAAAAACAAGAGAGGTCGAGTTCATACCAGCTTTTCTCATCTCAATAATTTCATCACATAATCATCATTATTGCCTTTCACTTGCACGACCGAATAGTGTGGATAATGATAATAGTGCACGTGCATTGGAATAAGCTGGAATCTGCAAGCATTCAATTCAAGAGAGAATTCAAGGTAGTATGGGCTCTTTGTTAGATCTAATGCATATAAGAGCCACTTTAACATTTTAATTATGGTCTTCTCCTCTTGAACCCCAAAGAACAAGAAAAGAAATAAAACTATTTACACGGGAAAGCCCCCAACAAGCAAAAGAAGAACGAGAAATCTATTTGGGTTTTCTTTTTAATTACTACTACAAGCATGGAAAGTAAACTAATTAAAAGCTACAACTAATTTTTTTTGTTTTTCTTAAGGTTTATTAAACACAATAATAGGAAAGCATAAAAAGGAAAATAAAGTAGCATGGATGATACAATGAAAAAGTATGAGCACCGACAACTAGCAATGAGTGTTTGAACATGAATGAAATGTCGGTGAGAAATACGTACTCCCCCAAGCTTAGGCTTTTGGCCTAAGTTGGTCTATGGCCACGGCTGGCCTGGCGGATATCAAAAGTTGTAGTTGGGGTCGTACTGAGATGAGGCAGCTATTGACTCGTGAGCTGCCGCTTGGAGACGGGTTGTCTCCGTCCTCCTCTTGTACTCGTCCGCCTCCTCCCTGGTTATAATATATCTTCCTTTTGCCTAATAGTTAAAGAAAGCAGGAGCAGGGAGAGCGACGTGATAGGTGTGTCGTCTGTCAAAGATTAGTCGGTACTGGAGGAACTGATCGTTCCTCTCAACAAACTGATGACAAACCATGGCCTCATAATCTAAATAAACAGGAGGCAACTCAATATCGTACCCACGTATGGGTATATCAAGAAAATTAGCTAGACGAGTTGCATAAATTCCACCAAAGAAATCTCCATGAATACGATTATTATGCAACCTACGTGCAATGATAGCCCCCAAGTTGTATTGTTTATCTCCTAAAACAGCGCTTCTGAGAACGCTAAGATCAGGCACACACATGTGACATGCTTCATCCTTACCATTAATGCATCTACCTATGAAGAGAGCAAAATAATGTATAGCAGGAAAATGAATGCTCCCTATGGTAGCTTGTGTTATATATCTAGATTCCCCCACAGTTATACTAGCAAGAAAATCTCTAAACTCAGATTTGCGAGGCTCACTAGTGCTGCCCCATTGTGGAAGTTTGCAAGTAGTATTAAAATCCTCTAAGTCCATAATATAAGAATTTTCATAGAGATCAAACAGGACAGTTTGAGAATTGCGTGATGATGAAAATTCAAACCTTCTCACAAAGGAATCAGTGAGATAGTGGTATTGGCGGCACTTATCTGCCTCGAAGCTCTCAAGATCGGCATTATGCACATACGCGTTAAATTCTTCCTTGATTCCTGCTCGATCCATAAAGTCCTCTGATGGCCATTGATATGTCTCCGTCGTATCTACTTTTCCAAACACTTTTGCCCTTGTTTTGGACTCTAACTTGCATGATTTGAATGGAACTAACCCGGACTGACGCTGTTTTCAGCGGAATTACCATGGTGTTATTTATGTGCAGAAACAAAAGTTCTCGGAATGACCTGAAACTTCACGGAACAACTTTTTGGGAAATATAAAAAATCCTTGCAAAAGATGAAGGCCAGGGGGCCCACCACCTGTCCACGAGGGTGGGGGCGCGCCTGCCCCCCTAGGGCGCGCCCCCTACCACGTGGGCCCCTGGAGCTCCTCCGACCTCAACTCCAACTCTATATATTTGGTTTTGGGGAGAAAAATCAGAGAGAAGAATTCATCATGTTTTACGATACGGAGCCACTTCCAAGCCCTAAAACCTCTCGGGAGGGCTGATCTGGAGTCTGTTCGGGGCTCCGGAGAGGGGAATCCGTCGCCATCGTCATCATCAACCATCCTCCATCACCAATTTCATGATGCTCACCGCCGTGCATGAGTAATTCCATCGTAGGCTTGCTGGACGGTGATGGGTTGGATGGGATCTATCATGTAATCGAGTTAGTTTTGTTAGGGTTTGATCCCTAGTATCCACTATGTTCTGAGATTGTTGTTGATATGACTTTGCTATGCTTAATGCTTGTCACTAGGGCCCGAGTGCCATGATTTCAGATTTGAACCTATTATGTTTTCATCAATATATAAGAGTTCTTGATCCTATCTTGCAAGTCTATAGTCACCTATTATGTGTTATGATCCATTAACCCCGAAGTGACAATAATCGGGATACTTACCGGTGATGACCATAGTTTGAGGAGTTCATGTATTCACTATGTGCTAATGCTTTGTTCCGGTACTCTATTAAAAGGAGGCCTTAATATCCCTTAGTTTCCGCTAGGACCCCGCTGCCACGGGAGGGTAGGACAAAAGATGTCATGCAAGTTCTTTTCCATAAGCACGTATGACTATATTTGGAATACATGCCTACATTACATTGATGAACTGGAGCTAGTTCTGTGTCACCCTAGGTTATGATTGTTACATGATGAACCACATCCGGCATAATTCTCCATCACTCATCCATTGCCTACGAGCTTTCCATATATTGTTCTTCGCTTATTTACTTTTCCGTTGCTATTGCTATCATCACTACAAAATACCAAAAACATTACTTTTGCTACCGTTACCTTTTGCTACCGTTACCACTACTATCATATTACTTTGCTACTAAATACTTTGCTGCAGATACTAAGTTTCCAGGTGTGGTTGAATTGACAACTCAGCTGCTTATACTTGAGAATATTCTTTGGTTCCCCTTGTGTCGAATCAATAAATTTGGGTTGAATACTCTACACTCGAAAACTGTTGCGATCCCCTATACTTGTGGGTTATCAAGACTATTTTTTGGCGCCGTTGCTGGGGAGCATAGCTCTATTCTTTGAGTCACTTGGGATTTATGTCTGCTTATCATTATGAAGAACTCGAAAGATCCAAGAACTAAGATTTATCCCTCAACTACGAGGGGAGGTAAGGAACTGCCATCTAGCTCCGCACTTGATTCATCTTCTGTTTTGAGTAAGCTTGCAACACCTAAACCTGCTTCTGCTATTCGTTCTGATATGTCGCATGTTATTGATGATGCCACTTCTGCTATCCATGATACTTATGATGAAACTACTTCTATGCTTGATACTACTGTGCCACTTGGTGAATTTCTTGATGAACAACTTGCTAGGGCTAGAGAAAATGAAATTATTGAATCTGATAATACTGATGAGAGTGATGATGAAGACTCGCCTGTTATTCCTAAGGGTTATGTTTTTGATAAAGAAGCTTCTTTAGCTATTTTAGCTTGCAAAGATAGATACGAACTTAAGAGGTTATTAGCTAAATGGAATAAGCAATCTCTAAATGCTAGAATGAAACCTGACCCTGCTTTTGCTACTTTACCTATCTGTGTTACTGATAAGGATTATGAATTCTCTGTTGATCCTGATATAATTACTTTGGTTGAATCTGATCCTTTTCATGGCTATGAATCTGAAACTGTTGTGGCACATCTTACTAAATTAAATGATATAGCCACCCTGTTCACTACTGATGAGAGAACTCGTTGCTTTTATATCCTTAAAATGTTTCCGTTCTCATTAAAGGGTGATGCTAAGATATGGTTTAATTCTCTTGATCCTGGTTGTGTGCGTAGTCCCCAGGATATGATTTATTACTTCTCTGCTAAATATTTCCCCGCTCATAAGAAACAAGCCGCTTTAAGGGAAATATATAATTTTGTGCAAATTGAAGAAGAGAGTTTCCCACAAGCATGGGGGAGGCTTCTCAAGTTACTTAATGCTTTGCCTGATCATCCTCTTAAGAAAAATGAAATACTTGATATCTTTTATAATGGACTAACCGATGCTTCCAGAGATTACCTGGATAGTTGTGTTGGTTCTGTTTTCAGGGAAAGAACACCGGATGAAGCTGAAATTCTATTGAATAATATGCTGACAAATGAAAATAATTGGACACCTCTGGAGCCAATTCCCGAGCCTATTCCTAAACCAACTCCGAAGAAGGGGGGTATTCTATTTCTCAGCCCTGAAGATATGCAAGAGGCAAAGAAATCTATGAAAGAAAAAGGTATTAAAGCTGAAGATATTAAGAATTTGCCTCCTATTGAAGAAATACACAGTCTTAATTTACCGCCTGTTGAAGAAACTTATGATCTTAATCCTTTACCTATTGAAGAAACTCATGGTCTTGATAACCCGGCACAGGTAGTAAAGGTAAATTCTCTCTATAGATTTGATGAAGGTGATATCCCTCGTTATAAGTATGCTAGACAATGCTTAGATGAGTTTGACAATTTCATTGCTAAACAAGAAAACTTCAATGCTTATTTTGGTAGACAATTGAAATACAATTCAAATATGCTTGAACACTTGGGTGATTATGTGGCTAATGCCAAAGGTGAAGTTAAACTTATTAGTAAACATGCTTCTATGGTTACCACTCAAGTAGAACAAGTACTTAAGGCTCAAAATGATTTGCTCAATGAATTAAATAGTAAGAATAATGATAATGCTATTAGAGTTTTGACTAGAGGTGGTAGAATGACTCAGGAACCTTTGTATCCTGAAGGCCACCGTAAGAGAATTGAGCAAGATTCTCAGAGAAATAATATAGACGCACCTAGTTCTTCCTTTTAGAAGGACTAGGTGCGTCAATATTATTTCTCTGAGAATCTTGCTCAATTCTCTTAGGGTGGCCCTCAAGATACAAAGGCTCCTGAGTCATTTTACCACCTCTAGTCATAACTCTAACAACATTATCATTTTTCTTACTATTCAATTCATTGAGCAAATCATTTTGAGCTTTAAGTACTTGTTCTACTTGAGTGGTAACCATAGAAGCATGTTTACTAATAAGTTTAACTTCACCTTTGGCATTAGCCACATAATCACCCAAGTGTTCAAGCATATTTGAATTGTATTTCAATTGTCTACCAAAATAAGCATTGAAGTTTTCTTGTTTAGCAATGAAATTGTCAAACTCATCTAAGCATTGTCTAGCATACTTATAACGAGGGATATCACCTTCATCAAATCTATAGAGAGAATTTACCTTTACTACCTGTGCCGGGTTATCAAGACCATGAGTTTCTTCAATAGGTAAAGGATTAAGATCATAAGTTTCTTCAACAGGCGGTAAATTAAGACTGTGTATTTCTTCAATAGGAGGCAAATTCTTAATATCTTCAGCTTTAATACCTTTTTCTTTCATAGATTTCTTTGCCTCTTGCATATCTTCAGGGCTGAGAAATAGAATACCCCTCTTCTTCGGAGTTGGTTTAGGAATAGGCTCGAGAATTGGCTCCAGAGGTGTCCAATTATTTTCATTTGTCAGCATATTATTCAATAGAATTTCAGCTTCATCCGGTGTTCTTTCCCTGAAAACAGAACCAACACAACTATCCAGGTAATCTCTGGAAGCATCGGTTAGTCCATTATAAAAGATATCAAGTATTTCATTTTTCTTAAGAGGATGATCAGGCAAAGCATTAAGTAACTTGAGAAGCCTCCCCCATGCTTGTGGGAAACTCTCTTCTTCAATTTGCACAAAATTATATATTTCCCTTAAAGCGGCTTGTTTCTTCACCCAAGTGTTCAAGCATATCAGCATTGCGTTTTAATTCCCTACCAAAATAAGAATTGAAGTTTTCTTGTTTGACCATAAAGTCATCAAACTCATCCAAGCATGGGCTAGCAAACTTAGTAAATGGGATTTCAGCTTTATCATATATATAGAGAGAATTTACCTTTACTACCTGTGTCGGGTTATCAAGACCATGTACTTCTTCAACAGGCGGTAAATTAAGACCATGTATTTATTCAATAGGAGGTAAATTCTTAACATCTTCAGCTTTAATACCTTTTTCTTTCATAGATTTCTTTGCCTCTTGCATATCTTCAGGACTGAGAAATAGAATACCCCTTTTCTTCGGAGTTGGCTTAGGAGTTGGTTCAGGAATTGGATCAGGAAGTGTCCAATTATTTTCATTAGTCAACATATTATTCAATAAAATTTCAACTTCATCTGGTGTTCTTTCCTTGAAAACACAACCAGCACAACTATCCAGGTGGTCTCTGGAACCATCAGTTAGTCCATTATAAAAGATATCAAGTATTTCATTTTTCTTAAGAGGATGATCAGGCAAAGCATTAAGTAATTGGAGAAGCCTCCCCCAAGCTTGTGGGAGACTCTCTTCTCCAATTTGCACACAATTATATATTTCCCTTAAAGCATCTTGTTTCTTATGAGCGAGGAAATATTTAGCAGAGAAGTAATAAATCATATCCTGGGGACTACGCACACAACCAGGATCAAGAGAATTAAACCATGTCTTAGCATCACCCTTTAATGAGAATGGAAATATCTTAAGGATATAATAGTAGCGAGTTTTCTCATCATTAGTGAACAGGGTGGCTATATCATTTAATTAAGTAAGATGTGCCACAACAGTTTCAGATTCATAGCCATAGAAAGGATCAGATTCAACCAAAGTAATTATCTCAGGAACAACAGAGAAATCATAATCCTTATCAGTAACAAAGATAGGTGAAGTAGCATAAGCAGAATCATATTTCATTCTAGCATTCAGAGTTTTTTTGTTTCAGCTTAGCTAATAATTTCTTAAGATCACTCCTATCATTGCAAGCAAGAAAATCTCTAGCAGTTTCTTCATCCATAACAAAGCCCTCAGGCACAACTGGTAATTTATATCTAGGGGAGAATCTTCATCATCACTTTCATCAATATTATCAGTTTCAATAGTTTCATTCGCCCTAGCCCTAGCAAGTTGTTCATCAAAAAATTTACCAAGTGGCATACTAATATCAAGCATAGAAGTAGTTTCATCGTAAGTATCATGCATAGTAGAAGTGGCATCATTAATAACATGCGACATATCAGAATTAATAGCAGAAGTAGGTTTAGGTGTCGCAAGCTTACTCAAAACAGAAGGTGAATCAAGTGCAGAGATAGATGGCAGTTCCTTACCTCCCCTCATAGCTGAGGGATAAATCTTGGTTCTTGGATCTTTCAAGTTCTTCATAATGATAAGCAGATATAAATACCAAGTGACTCAAAGAATAGAGCAATGCTCCCCGGCAAAGGCGCCAGAAAATAGTCTTGATAACCCATAAGTATAGGGGATCGCAACAGTTTTCGAGGGTAGAGTATTCAACCCAAATTTATTGATTCGACACAAGGGGAGCCAAAGAATATTCTCAAGTATTAGCAGCTGAGTTGTCAATTCAACCACACCTGGAAACTTAATATCTGCAGCAAGGTGTTTAGTAGCAAAGTAATATGATAGTAGTGGTAACGGTAGCAAAAGGTAACGGTAGCAAAAGTAATATTTTTGGTGTTTTATAGTGATGATAACAATAGCAACGGAAAAGTAAATAAGCGAAGAACAATATATGGAATGCTCGTAGGCAATGGATCGGTGATAGAGAATTATGTCGGATGCGGTCCATCATGTAACAGGCATAACCTAGGGTGACACAAAACTAGCTCTAGTTCATCAATGTAATGTAGGCATGTATTCCGAATATAGTCATTCGTGCTTGTGGAAAAGAACTTGCATGACATCTTTTGTCCTACCCTCCGGTAGCAGCGGGGTCCTATTGGAAACTGAGGGATATTAAGGCCTCCTTTTAATAGAGTACCAGACCAAAGCATTAACACATAGTCAATACATGAACTCCTCAAACTACGGTCATCACCAGGAGTGGTCCCGATTATTGTCATTTCGGGGTTGCCGGATCATAACACATAGTAGCTGACTATAGACTTGCAAGATAGGATCAAGAACTCTCATATATTGATGAAAACATAATAGGTTCAGATCTGAAATCATGGTACTCGGGCCCTAGTGACAAGCATTAAGCATAGCAAAGTCATAGCAACATCAATTTCAGAACATAGTGGATACTAGGGATCAAACCCTAATAAAACTAACTCGATTACATGATAAATCTCATCCAACCCATCACCGTCCAGCAAGCCTACGATGAAATTACTCACGCACGGTGGTGAGCATCATGAAATTGGTGATGGAGGATGGTTGATGATGACGATGGCGACGGATTCCCCTCTTCGGAGCCCCGAACGGACTCCAGATCAGCCCTCCCGAGAGAGTTTAGGGCTTGGCGGTGGCTCCGTATCGTAAAACGCAATGAATCCTTCTCCCTTGTTTTTTTCTCCCCGAAAGTGAATGTATGGAGTCAGGGTTGAGGTCGGTGGAGCGTTAGGGGGGCCACGAGGCAGGGGCGCGCCCAGGGGGGTAGGGCGCGCCCCCCACCCTCGTGGACAGGTGGAGGCCCCCCTGACGTGGATCTTCCTTCCAGTATTTTTTATATATTCCAAAATAATTCTCCGTTGATTTTCAGGTCATTCCGAGAACTTTTATTTCTGCACAAAAATTACACCATGGCAATTCTGCTGAAAACAGCGTCAGTACGGGTTAGTTCCATTCAAATCATACAAGTTAGAGTCCAAAACAAGGGCAAAAGTGTTTGGAAAAGTAGATACGACGGAGACGTATCAGTAGGTAAGAAACTTTCTTGCTAGAAATCCATAGCAGCCACGTAAAACATGCAACAACAATTAGAGGACGTCTAACTTGTTTTTAAGGGTATGCTATGTGATGTGATATCCAAAAGGATGTGATGAATTATATATATGTGATGTATGAGATTGATCATGTTCTTCTAATAGGAATCACGACTTGCATGTCGATGAGTATGACAACCGGCAGGAGCCACATGAGTTATCTTAATTTATTGTATGACCTACGTGTCAATGAAAAACGCCATATAATTACTTTACTTTATTGCTAACCGTTAGCCATAGTAGTAGAAGTAATAGTTGGCGAGACAACTTCATGAAGACACGATGATGAAGATCATGATGATGGAGATCATGGTGTCATGCCGGTGACGAAGGTGATCATGCCGTGCCTCGAAGATGGAGATCGAAGGCGCAAGATGATATTGGCCATATCATGTCACTTCATGATTTGCATGTAATGTTTGTCATGGTTGCATCTTATTTGCTTAGAATGACGGTAGCATAAAATAAGATGATCCCTCACTGAAAAATTTCAAGAAATGTGTTCCCCCTAACTATGCACCGTTGCGAAGGTTCGTTGTTTCGAAGCATCATGTGATGATCGGGTGTGATAGATTCTAACATTCGCATACGACGGGTGTAAGCCAAATTTACACATGCGAAACACTTAGGTTGACTTGACGAGCCTACATGTACAGACATGGCCTCGGAACACAAAATACCGAAAGGTCAAACATGAGTCGTATAGTATATACGATCAACATGGAGATGTTCACAGTTGTTGACTAGTCCGTCTCACGTGATGATCGGACACGGCCTAGTCAATTCGGATCATGTATCACTTAGATGACTAGAGGTATGTCTATCTAAGCGGAGTTCATTAAATAATTTGATTAGATGAACTTAATTATCATGAACATAGTCTAAATTGTCTTTGCAAATTATGTTGTGGATCAATAGCTCGCGCTTTAGCTCCTTGTTTTAATACGCTCCTAGAGAAATAATAAGTTGAAATATATTATAAGCAATTGTGCGGAATAGGGCCATAGTCTGAGGATTGTCCTCACTGCTACACAGAAGGCTTCTGTCCTTGATGCACCGCTCGGTGTGCCAACCCCTCTAGCGTCGTTTGTGGATGTTGTGAACATCTGGCAGACACGTTCTGATGACTACCTGATAGTTTAGTGCGCCATGATTTACGGCTTAGAGTCGGGGCTCCAAATGCGTTTTGAACACCATGGAACATATGAGATGTTCCAAGAGCTGAAATTGGTATTTCAGGCTCATGCCTGTGTTCAGAGGTTTGAGACCTCTGACAAGATCTTTACCTACAAGATGGGGAGAATAGCTCAGCCAGTGAGCATGTGCTCGGAATGTCTGGGTACTTCAATCACTTGGATCAAGTGGGAGTTAAACTTCCAGATAAGAGAGTGATTGACAAAGTTCTCCAGTCACTATCACCAAGCTACTAGAGTTTCGTGATGAACTATAAAATGCAAGGGAAGATGATCCCGGAGCTGTTCATCGTGCTTAAGGCCGTAAAGGTAGAAATCAAGAAGGAGCATCAAGTGTTGATGGTTAACAAGATTACTGGTTTCAAAGAAGAGCAAGGGCAAGAAGGGAAACTTCATGAATGGCAAGCCATTTGCCGCTCCAATGAAGAAACCCAAGAACCCAAACCCGAGACAAAGTGCTTCTATTAGGGGAACGGTTGACGGTGTCCTGGACTAGGGGGTACTCACCACGTCGTCTCCCGACCAGCTGGATCGAGCCGAGGACCCCCATGGCGGTTCACTCATGGACCACTTCGGTCAGCCCATGCCGCACACGAGGAAGATTCCACAAGACTCGATGATCAAGACAAGGACTCCTCTCCACCAATGTATTCGACTAGGACTCTTGTTATCCTAGGCCTTCGGTACATTATATAAGCCGAGGCCAGGCTAGTCGCTAGATTATTATGACATTATTCATCATACCCTCAGGTTTTAGACCACAACATATGATCTCGAGGTAGATCAACTCTGTACTTGATACTCCATCAATATAAACAAGAGCAGGACGTAGGGTTTTATCTCCATCAAGAGGGTCCGAACCTGGGTAAAACATCATCTCTTTCGTTCTTGTCACCATTGATCCGAGAATCCATAGCTTGGGACCCCCTACCCCGAGATCTGCTAGTTTTGACACCGACAATGGTGCTTTCATTGAGAGTTCTATTGTGAGATCGACAAAGGATCAATGGCTCACCTGCAGATCAACTACGACGTCGGCGTCTTCGTTGCCGGCTCGACTGGTCACCTTGGCTTGACCAAGGACTGTGCCCCGCCTCCAATCATCATGTTTGGACGAGGGCCTTCATCAAACATCAACTCCGATCTCTATCATGATCATGGAGTAATCATCCTTGGAGCTCGGGGGGCTCAACGTCAACATTCCCTCGGGCGACCGTGCTGTTCTTCCGGATAGCTAACTTGTAACCGCTGTCACCACCTCCGCAAGCATCGCTTTGACGATTTCTTTGGTGGAATTGTGCGGAATTGAGTCTACAACAACCCTATAAAATTCCGTCGCATTCCGATGGAGCAATCTCCGCCGATCTCCGATATACCAGAGCCCTGTCGAGTCTGGACGGGAATCAGGACAAGTTTAGGGTGTGGTCTCCAGAGCCCAGCTCGGAGGTTATTTGAAAGATCCAACCGTTCATATGCTACGGAATTTCCATATCTACCACCTCTCAAAATTTCAGCTCGATCCGGCCGTTCAAACTCTGGGAACCTTCCGATTAGTGCATCACTTTTCGGATCTGTTTTCTGCGCGAATACGAATCCGATCTGAGATTATCTCTCTTCATGAACGAGATATTGGACAACATTTTTGAAAGAATATCTTTCTAGGGTATTGTGTTTTGTTTTCAAACACATGTTCACGAATTTTTCTCCTTTTCGGAGCTAATCTTCACCGTCATGCTGGTGTCAAACCAGACTGGGAATATTGCTTCATGGTTGCCGACCTGCACTAGATACGTCGTCGCTTTTTTGAGTCGAGCTCAACTTCTTCGGATTATCATCTCGGCGAGCCGAACAAAGAGTTCAAAATCGCAAAGGATAAATCATCACCAACATCGCCATCCTACGGGTCACACGGAGCGGGCACGCTGGCATCGCCACATGGTCACTTCATCAAGCCGGCATTGACCGCGTCACAAGTTACGACCTGCGTCGGCATGGCCGCACTGTTGCTTCTTCAAGCCGATGTCCATCACGCCGAACTGCTTCAACACCTCGGCTGGCACGACAACTGCAACGTCTCCTTACCGACTCGCTCCGTCACCTTGGCTGGACCGGGGGCTTCACTATATCTTCATCAAACCTACTCTGGTGACTTCGGCGTCACCAACCAACCTGCTTCGACTCATCGCTTGACATGGAGGCTTCGACACCTCGGCTGGATTGGGGACTTTGCTATTTCTTGATCAACATACTCCGGTGACTCCAGCGTCACCAGTCGACCAGCTTCGTCACGATAGCTGGATCGGGGGCTTTGCCTCGGCGAGCCAACCTTTGCGAGTGTCGCCATGCCATCGCTTTATCACCCATCACGCAATGGGTGTGCGGATCGAGTCCCAATTTTGGGAGTCACCTTTCTTCGGATTGCTACAACAAATAAACCAGGTGTTATTAATCCTAGTAATTTTTGCTTGTTTGGGTTTATTTTTCTTGAGGAATTATTACTCTGGTTTGTTTCATCATTTGTACACAGGTCTATCAAATGGTGGCCGCATTAACGACGGTCGCGTGGTGGTTCGGCTTTGCCATGCCTTTATCGCATCACGCCGATGCCCTCCATCGACATTGACTTCGGTGCCATGCCACATATCTTTAAATAAACTATTTTGCGTAAATTAATTATGCGATGATTTTTATATATTTATATTATTACTAGCACATATGTCTGTGCGTTGCAACGGGAGAGATATTTTATTTACGACAAGCAACGGGAAAGATAATCGATGTGTCCACAAAAAACGGTCTCCACAAAGGGAGATGACAGAGCAAGGAGTTGTGGTCTTCTCTCTAGACATGTTTGGCCCGTGAAATCTTGATAGTGGTGGGGTTGGTAGACGTGGTGGTGAGCACCCAACTCGTGTCTTTTTCTTCCGCGTCTGTCTCCATCTCGGGGTTGTGCATGCCTCCTCATTTGGTGGATGTGTGACGACCTTCGGGACACGGTTGCTTCCACCACTCTCCTACGACGACGTAACCGGATGGGTTACTAATTGTAGAGTATAAATCATGTTTCGTAAGGATAATCACGCATGAATGTCCCTTCATTATGATGGTTTATTCTCTTTGATTATTTTAGCGCTCACATATCCACAATATTTTTCTAATTAGAGGCAAACCACATATTCTCTTTTATTTTCACATGGCCACAATTTTTTTTAATTTATATACAACCAGGATTGAACAAATGCGCGCTGCTAACCAATGGTCAGCGCGAATATTTAAGAAAATACGATAGTGTCAGATTTGATTTTTTTTAACATTCCAAGAAATATGAGGTACCGAATGTTCTTGGAAACATAAAAAAATTGAAAGCCCGGACAGTTTTAAAAATGTGAACATTTCTTTTTGAATATTCCATATAATTTTGGAAAAACACAAACAAAATTAGAAACGGGAATACTTATTGAAATTGAAAAAAAATTGAACACATGAACCTTTTATAAAAACACAACATTATTGATTTTTTTAAAGGGAACATTCAGAAAATAATTTAAAAATGTTTTCTGAGATGCAAACATTATTTTGTTTTTGTGAACTTTTCACTGAACGAGAATATTTTTTTGAATGTGGAACATTTTATAAAATATTAAATTTATAACAAGTCTCAAACAATTCTGAAATAGATTTTTTTAAAGATCAACATTTTTTAAATGTTGAGGATATTCCCGAAGCATATTTTTTAAAGTCTCTACTATTTTATAAAACAGGAATTAATTTTGTAATGCTTTTTTTATTATTTGAACAAAAATTGAAATTATGAATATATTTTGTATACTTTCATTTCATGGAAAAATAAAAATAAAGAAGGGGAAAAGGAAAACAAAATAGATGCACAAACGGATAGGAAAAAAATATTTTCGACGGTGAATTGATGAAAAAATTAGAGAAACACACATTGCTTTAATAGGTATATGTATATGTATAGAGAAAGGAATAGAAAAAGGAAAATAGAAATAGAAATAGAACATTGAAAAAACAAAAACAGGCTGGCCCAGTCTTGGGCAACCCGTGCGTACCTTCAACTATTTGTAGCCGCGTGGACAAATAATTTCTTCACACCGCATGGGCAGGATAATTACTGGGTTGGCTTTGTTGGGCTGGAGTGCGCCTGGCCCAATTGCGGAATTCTAGACACATTCTTTTTATTTTCTAGTGGAACAAAAATTTAGTACCACCTCGGATTGAAAAATAAATTCGGCGGTGAATAGATGAAAATAATGAAGAAACGCACCTTGCTTTATTAGTAGGTATAGATTGTTGGACTACACTATTTTACATGTGTAGGTAATCGACTTCGATTGCATCACGCGGTCACTTCGGCAAGCCGACATCATCATCCCAATCGGCCTAAATCGGCTCGCGTGATCACCTTGTTGGTCGAATTGCCATACCAACATGTTTGGTTGTCTCGGGACTTCGGCATCGCTGAGGGAGCTCTACCTCATCTAGTGTTCGGCACACAGGCCATGTTTCTTTTATTACCCAGTTTGCATAAATTACTAATCATGCATCCTTTTTAAAAATAATTATTATTATTACTATTATCTCCAGCTTGCACTATCTTCTGTGCACATGTAAATGATCCGGATTGGGCAGTGATGTCACCTCGGCGTATCGACATACCAAGCTAGACTGGGGGCTTCGTCATCACTTCATTAGCCCACGCCGGGTACTTCGGCGTCACACTGCCGGCCTACATCGGCCGAGCTATGTCGCCACTTCGGAGCGTCGAGCTCTTTGTTCTGCCACTTCGGGACCGGCTTGGGGGCTCGGAGCTCATCCCGCCGTCAGCTCGGACCGCGTCATCAATACCGAGCACATTAACCAGCTAAGTCGCTTTCATGCTCAAAAACTTTTAGTTTTCAATTTTGTTCGGTTCGACCAAGCATTATACTTTTTTGGCAAAGAGTTGTTTGTGAAAAACTTCCTTATCAAAACTTTGTTTGTGACACACAAATTCAAATACCCCGTTTACTTGGGGGCTTCCATTATGAAGCCTTTCATCTTGCATATGATTATACTTGTATGGATTCGTTCCTTGTTCGTGTATTACGCCACAATATGCACCATGTTTACTTAAGTGTTCCGCCAGATGGGTTGCCTTGCTCCTGTGTTTACCCCTATGTTCCCGATTGTTTGGCTAGGGAGTAAAGAGAGCACCTCTGCGATTGTTACGATCGGGTCATCCGAGCTCGGACCTCAGACTGGATGAAGCCGAAAGCTAGCACTCTTATTGTTTTCAATCATGGTCGGCACACAACGGAACTCATGAGTACAAAAATATATTACACAAGTCTCATTGTAACAATGAGCAACCGAAGAAAGGTATCGATGGGGGTACTATTTTCTTCGAAGATGCTTCTTACACTTCGTCAGTAATATAGCATAAGTTGCATGAGCGCACTTTGTCTGTTACAGCCTTATGGCCTGATTCCTGGTTATCGAAAGCACCATTGATATTCTCGACAGGTGGAGTACATAACACTTTTAGGCCCTTGACCGAAGAGGGAGAAGCCGACGGTCGGTTAAGACGCATTTAAAAGTTCGGGTGAACACAAATATGATATAAGTACTTCGGTATATACAATCATTATACATAAAAAAAATTACCCAAGTTTACTGGGGGCTCTTAAATTTATATGAGTCATTTTATAGTAAATGTGTTTTCTTCCTAGTCGTTGCAATTTTTTTCTATCACTCATTTTTCGACGCGAGTGTGTGGTCAATAGCCGGATAGCCCGTTTTCTCTCTAGTGACCGCTCGAGTTTAGTTCGCTAAACTGGTCTAACGAGCAGTACTCCGCCTTCGGGATAGGAGGTTGCAGCCGTAGGCTGACCCGCTTGAAGTCTTGAGATCGGATGTGTCATATTAATGCACGACAGAAGCACAAAAGTAAGACCAATTATCGGATTGGCACCAAATGACTTAATTTAGTTTGGGCGTAAAGTTTTTACTCAAGTTTTTTTGTTTTTCAAGCCTATGGCACTTTTAAACTATTTGTTTGTTTCCAGCATAAGTCTCGTAGTGCAGCGCTGGACACCTTTAGAGATTCGGCACAAAAATTCTCGGATATTGCTATATATGCACCGGTTTCGAATTGTGTCTTTGGTCAATAGTTGGGTTGACCGGCTCCTATGCTTGCCTCCTACGCTCCACTTTGTTCAGCTAGGTGTGCAAAGGGAGAACCACTGCGATTGTGCTTCCAGCTCGAATGGTTAAAGCACCTCAGCGGAGAAAGCCGAAAACTGATTGTCACAATGGGCGTAAACTGGTCAGCGATCCGATGATGGTATCAAACTATAGATCGATACCGATTACCCTGTTTTAAACGATGGGCCTTTCATAACATTGGCTGAAGTGATAATGGCTAGACTTCGGTCGGTGCCGAACACTAACCGGTAGCTCGTAGACAGCTTCCCCAGTTTAAAGCTCCTATGACTAAGTGAAAGTTATAAAGCCCGCATATCTGATTGCCTCGTTTCTGCTAACACAACCACCTTCGGGCACCGAGACGTCGACTAAGGGTTGTCTTGTTATTGCGGAAACACCCTGCGTAGTATCTACAAGGGGGTGGAAGCCGATGATGGGCCATTTTCAAGTGATAAACGGTTGCAACGGAGTCAAAATAAATATATCATCGGCGTTCATATTTTATATACGAGGGCCAGCTTCCGTAATCATCGTTATAAGGCCATAAATATGCATCAATTTGACTTAAGATTTTGGCCAAGCTGGGTTGACTGGCTCCTGTGCTTACCCTAACGTTCCCGATTGTTCGGCTAGGCGGTAAAGGGATCACCTCTGTGATTGTTACTACCGGGTCATCCGAGTTAGTACCTCAGACTGGGTAAAGCCGAAAGCTAGTGATCTTAAAGGATATAATTGGTCGGCAACAACGGAAGTGAAAATTTTGGTTCATTAATACCATAGAGTTCGGAAACTTTCCCCGAACTAAATCCTCAATATTTTCCTCCCACATTGATTGGAGGTGAGGTTTCATGATCATGATCAGCATGACAACCCAAAGAAAGAAACCGATAGCGGGATTATTTTTTTTGGAAGATGTTTCATATCTCTCTTCGTACCTTTGTTTATAAAACCGTATGGACGGATTGCCTTGTTTTTCATAAATCTTTGCCCTCATAGCGTCTTTATAAAGTAGGACAAACACTCCCTGGCTTCTAGCCGAGGAGGTTGAAGCCGATGGTCGGTCAACAAAGTCTTGTACAATGCGGATCCGAGCATTAATGATGTAAAGTACTTGGATACGTAGAATCATTACACATAATTTGTGATTTTACTCTGGATATCGATCCTTAATTCGGCCACCCGTGCCCACATTAAGGCTCGGGGGTTACTGGGCTTCGGGCTTATCATTCACTAATATTAAAAGGGGTGTATCGATCCCCTGATCTGGTGTTGCCACTCGACCAGTGTCTCGGGGTCTACTGCATTGCCTATTCAATGCAGAAAACTATGGGCAAACGCGTCTTCGGACAACAATAAGTACCATCTGGGACTTATCCGGCATCAAGTTAATATATTACGGCGACTTCTCAAAACCCTCTCTCAAGGGCCCGTCCGCCGATCACTATTACCTCTAATATATTACACTGCGTTTCTATTCCTATGTATGCTGCCGAGCTAGGAGTTGATCCTCAGGCCGATTTCACGACATGAGTCTCGAAAGCTACTAGGATCAACGGTTTCATATTTTCCTTCAGGTGCATCTCATATTTTAGGCTGACAGACACCTTGAGGGCTACTGGCCATACATCTCGTCAGCAAATAAATTTATACGCATCAGAAATAAAATCCGCAAACAATCAGCCCATGACCGAGGTGCTGAGCCACCTCGGAAGCAGTCCAACATATAGCTCGGATGCAAGTGGCTGGCTCCATAGAGGGCATTTCCGGCATTAAGCTCGGCTAAAAGTTTTTCAAGACCAAGGTAATCTATGACACCTCGGATACAGTCTAGCATTGGAGCTCAGATACATTCCGGCGTTGAAGTTCGGAAGCGGTCCGGTGTTGGTGCTCGACTGCAAAAGATACCTCGAATGTAGTCCGGCGTTGGAGCTCGGACGCGAAAGGACACCGCCACATGGGAAACACTTCAAACCCGAGGTGGGCGTAAAAATAACAAGGCATTGATAACGGTCGATAACTTAAAGGGGCTCCTTAGGATACCCGATGTGTAAACTCTTCGGATTTACTTCGGCGATCCTCAAGATCAAAGATAAGAAGATTTGTTGAACCAGTTTCAAGACCGACGAGCGAAGATGAAGAACAGTTCAGAAGAATTGAGGAGCGTCCCCAACTTGAAGACCGGTTCAGGGGGCTACTGACGGTGTCCTGGACTAGGGGGTACTCACCACGTCGTCTCCCGACCAGCTGGATCGGGCCGAGGAGCCCCATGGCGGTTCACTCATGGGCCACTTCAGGCAGCCCATGCCGCACACTAGGAAGATTCCACAAGACTTGATGATCAAGACAAGGACTCCTCTCCACCAACGTATTCGACTAGGACTCTCGTTATCCTAGGCCTCCAGTACATTATATAAGCCGAGGCCAGGCTAGTCGCTAGATTATTATGACATTATTCATCATACCCTCAGGTTTTAGACCACAACATATGATCTCAAGGTATATCAACTCTATACTTGATACTCCACCAATATAAACAAGACCAGGACATAGGGTTTTACCTCCATCAAGAGGGCCCGAACCTGGGTAAAACATCATCTCTTTCGTTCCTGTTACCATTGATCTGAGAATCCACAGCTCGGGACCCCCTACCCTGAGATCTTCCGGTTTTGACACCGACAACGGTCACTAGTAGCGGAACTGCCTCAAATACTTGGTAGATAAGAAGGCTGGCAATTTCAACAAAAGTATATTTGATATATGTGTTATTGATGTGTACCTTACTAGTACTCCTAGTAGCACCTGGGTATTAGATATCGGTTCAATTGCTAATATTCGTAACTCAAAACAAAAGCTACGGAATAAACGGAGACTAGCTAAGGGCAAGGTGATGATGTGTGTTGGAAGTGTTTCCAAGGTTGATGTGATCACCATCGCACGCTCCCTCTACCTTCGGGATTAGTATTGAACCCGGATAAATGTTGTTTGTACTGGTTGAGCATGAACATGATTAGATCATGTTTATTGCAATACAATTATTCATTTAAGTCAGAGAATAATGGTTATTCTGTTTACATGAATAATACCTTCGATGGTCATGCACCCAATGTGAATGGTTTATTGAATCTCGGTCATAGTGATACACATCTTCAAAACATTGATGCCAAAAGATGTAGAGTTGATAATGACAGTACCACTTTCTTGTGGCACAACCGCTTAGGTCATATTGGTATAAAGCGCATGAAGAACCTCCATGCTAATGGACTTTTGGAGTCACTTGATTTTGAATCACCTGACACATGCGAACCATGCCTCATAGGCAAGATGACTAAAACCCCGTTTCTGAAACAATGGAACGGGCAAGTGACTTGTTGGAAATCACACATGCTGATGTGTGCGGTGGATATCGTTATGTTCTCACCTTCACCGATGAATTGAGTAGATATGTGTATATTGTAACATCCCAATTTTTAATTTGGATGTTAATCACTAGGTCATCATGTGCATCCATATTTTGAGCATTTTTAATCTGGTTTATTTGGACACTTTGATCCAAGAGACCTTAAGCAACTCAAGGACCATGTGAGAGAGTTGGAGGTTTTCATAAAATTCCAATTTTGAATTTTCAAAAAAATGGTAAATTGGATCAAGGGGATTTTTATTTGAAATTATTTTTCCAATTATTTCAAAATAAATAAAATAATGAGAGAAGATAATATGACTTCTTCAAAACAGAGGAAATAATGGAAATTTAATTTTGAATAAAAATATATTTTATTTGAATTTTATTTGAGATTTTATTCGCTTAAATCAGGGAAAATTGCATTTTATCCCAAAAAACTGTTCACGTGGTCCTAAATATTAGGACGGGACCGTGAAAATTATTTTTGAGATTTTAGGATTTTTATTTATTTTATTTTGGATTTTTCTCTGTGGTGAAATTATTTTTAAAAAATCCTTTCAAACCGAACTGAGCCAAAGGCCCAGTCGCCCGCTCGTCGCCGCCTTCCCCACCGTAACCGCGCCGGACTCCGGCCGGAGTCCGAGCCGGCCACGTCGTCGCCGCCCCTTGCCCAAGTCGGACCCCCCGGGCCCTTTATATAGCCACCGCTGCCCCCTGTCCTCCTCAACCCGCCACGCTGCCCCAAGCCGCCCCGCCGACTGTTGTCCGCGCCGTCGCCTCCCGCCGCTGTCGACGCCACCGCACACCGCCGCGCGCCGCGCCGCCTCGCCTTGTCCCGCCGGAGCAACACCGCCGCTGCCGCCGATCTTTTCCCTTGAACCGGTAAAACCGCAAAAACCCGCCTTGGTTTTTTTCCGGTTTCGCCTATTAGATCGATTTATTATTTTAGGTTATGTTAAATAGCGAACGTTCACCCGATTCGTTCTATTTAACGAACGAATTCGGTCATTAGTTTCTGTTAGCAAACGTTCGTTCGTTAGATTCTTCTTTTTAGTTTAATTTTTGGCTAGGGACACATCCGTAAATATTTTCATTGCAGATTAGTCCCTGGTCTTCAAACCCTCACTACTTTTTGCTCGTTTATCCAAATTCAGTGAAACCAACGCCAAAATCTTCATCTTGTTCCCCTCTGTCTAGATAAACAACTTGAACATGATTTTGGAAAATTAAAATTTGGTTTGAAGCAGATTTGAATTCGAACTTCTTTTGATCGTAGTTTCAGTTTCGTAACTCCGATTCGATTGATTCTTTTTGCAAATCGAAGCTCTTCACTTGAAATTTTTGTTTGGATCTTTTCTTTCTGTTTTAACTTTGCATCTTATGCTTGAGTGCTTATGTATGCTATTGTTTGTTCACGATAGAGTTTCCGGAGTGCGAGGCTTGCTACTATGAATCTCTAGGGTTCTCCGATCGTCAGCAAGGCAAGTAACACTTTGATCATATCCCATATTACCCAATTTTTATGCATTAGTTTCAACCCTCAAACATTGCATGAGTAGGATTTGATAACATGTGGGTATTGGAAAGTAATTGATGAGGTAGGAACCTATTATCTTATATTCAAACCCCGGGTATTATTGCGTTATGATTGCACTACTTTGTTATGCTTGTAGACGTGGATTGGTTTGTGAGATTCATGAAAGATGTGAGAGTTATTTATAAATAAGGGAAACTTAAGGTGGCTACTTTAGTACACATCTGGATGGATTGGTTGTGGGCACCTGGGGAATCCAGTGTTATGCTAGGAGATCCCGGGGTACCGTGTGATCATCCTATGGAATGCCACCCAGGCTCAAAGGGATCATAAGATTATAGAAACTTTCGTGTGCATCCACAAGCCATTATGGGCTCTGGCATAGTTGAGTAAGTTGTGGGAATCCTTTCCATGACGGGCTAGCAGATGTAGGGGAATTGTAGGTGTACCGGCCTATCTATCGGTTAAGGGGACCTCTTCGGAAAGACTGTGTCTCGGTCATCCGTTTCTCAAACATCATGTAGTGCAAGAAAATACAACGGAGGAGATCGAGTCTTGTGGGGAAAAGTGCGCAAACCTCTGCAGAGTGTAAAAAAACTAATCATGGTTAGCCGTGTCCCCGGTTATGGACATCTTGAGTATCTGGTACTTGAATTATTATGTTGATCTCATCACTTTACTTAATGAATTTTTTGGGTTATTAATGTTAATTTGGGATTGAGTTGGGGGTACCTTCTCAATATTTCAACAAACTTTGTAGTTAAATAAAATATATTCCTTTGTTGTAGGAAAAATTAGCTTTATGCAAATGATAACCATAGAGCCTCCACCAGCCAAATATGCATGTAGTGATAGCTGTTATTTGTTCATTGCTCTATGTTGTTATCTTGCTAGCATATTCCATGTGCTGACCTACACGGCTGCAACGTATCATGTTGCAGAATTTTCAGACGAAGAGTAAGGTGCGGTAGGTCGTTGTCATGCACTCAGTTTTGCCGTGGAGTTTGATGGACTCATTTATCTTCGAAGCTTCCACATTTATCTTATTTAGATGGCCTTCGGCCATATTATTGTAATAAGTACTCTTTATGAGACACTCGTTGTAATAAGTGTGCGATTGAACTCTGCATTAAATCATCGAGTACTGTGTGTGTCAGCAATACCGATACAGGGATGACACTTAAGCACAGAGACTATGGTCCATTGGGATCGGGTCGCTACATATATTTACTTAATGAAGCATAAGTCTGAAACGTTTGAAAAGTTCAAGCAATTTCAGAGTGAAGTTGAGAATCATCATAACAAGAAAATCAAGTTCCTATGATCTGATCAAGGGGAGAGTATCCGAGTTATGAGTTTGGCAATCGCTAAAGACAAGGTGGAATGGTTTCACAGTTGATGCCACCTGGAACACCATATCATAATGGTGTGTCCGAACGTCGTAATCACACCCTATTGGATATGGTGCGATGTATGACGTCTCTTACCGATCTACAGCTCTCATTTTGGGGTTATGCATTAAAGAAAATTACATTCACTTTAAATAGGGCACCATCTAAGTCCGTGGAGACGACACCGTATGAACTATGGTCTGGCAAGAAACCTAAGTTGTTGTTTCTTAAGGTTTGGGGCTACGATGCTTATGTCGATAGGCTTCGGCCAGAAAAGCTCAAACTGAAAGCGGAAAATTGTCTCTTCATAGAATACCCAAACAAGACGATTGGGTATACCTTCTATCTCAGATCTGAGGGCAAAGTGTTTGTCTCCATGAACAGGTCCTTTCTCAAGAAAGAGTTTCTCTCGAAAGAATTGAGTGGGAGGAAGATAGAAATTGATGAGGTTGTTGAACCTTTACTTCAACCAGAGAGTAGCGCAACACAGAAAGGTGTTTCTGTGGCACCTACCTCGGTTGAAGAGAAAGCTAATGATGATGATCATGGAGCTTTAGATCAAGTTACTATTGAACCTCGTAGGTCTACAAGGGTGTGTACAACTTCTGAGTGGTAACCCTGTCTTAAAGGTCATGTTGTTGGATAACGATGAACCTATGAGCTATGGAGAAGCGATGGTGGGCATGAATTCCAAGAAATGGCTGGAAGCCATGAAATCCGAGATAGGGTCCATGTATGAGAACAAAGTATGGACTTTGGTGGACTTGCCCCATGATCGACAAGCCATTGAGAATAAATGAATCTTTAAGAAGAAGACATACGCTGATGGTAATGTCACCATTTATGAAGCTCGACTTGTCTCAAAGAAGTTTCCGACAAGTTAAAGGAGTTTACTGTGATGATACTTTCTCAATCATAGCGATGCCAAAGTCTGTTAGAATTATGTTAGCAGTTGCTGCATTTTGATTTATGAAATCAGGCAGATGGATGTCAAAACAAAGTTTCCTTGACGGTTTCCGTGAGGAAAGGTTGTATGTGATGCAACCAGAAGGTTTTGCCAATCCTAAGGATGCTAAAAGGTATAAAAACTCCAGCGATCCTTCTATAGACTAGAGCAAGCATCTTGGAGTTGGAACATATGCTTTGATGAGGTGATCAAAGCATTTGGGTTTATACAAAGTTTGCAAGAAACTTGTATTTGCAAGAAAGTGAGTGGGAGCACTATAGCATTTTGATGAGTATATGTGGATGACATATTGTTGATCAGAAATGATGTAGAATTTCTGGAAAGCATAAAGGCTTGTTTGAATGGAGTTTTTCAAAGGAAAACCTATGTAAAACTACTTAAATGTTGGGTGTCAAGATCTATAGAGATAGATCAAGACGCCTGATAAGACTTTCACGAAGCACATACCTTGACATGATCTTGAAGGAGTTCAAGATGGATCAGTCAAAGAAGGAGTTCTTGCCTGAGTTGTAAGGTGTGAAGTTAAGACTTGAAGCTCGACCACGGCAGAAGAAAGAGAAAGGACGAAAGTCATCCCCTATGCCTTAGCCATAGGCTCTATACGATATGCCATGCTGTGTACCGCGATGTGCCTTGCCATGTGTCTGGCAAGGGGGTATAAGAGTGATCCAGGAGTGGATCATTGGATAGCGGTCAAAATTATCCTTAGGAATAAGGAAATGTTTCTCGATTATGGAGGTGATGAAGAGTTTGGCGTAAAGGGTTACATCGATGCAAGCTTTAACACCTAATCAGATGACTCTGAGCAGCAAACCGGATACATATAGTGGAGCAACCATTTGGAATAGCTCCAAGTGGAGCATAGTAGCAACATCTACAATATGAAATAGAGATTTGCGAAGAACACACGGATCTGAATGTTGCAGGCCCGTTGACTAAAACCTCTCTCGTAAGCATAACATGATCAAACCATAGAACTCATTGAGTACTAATCACATGGTGATGTGAACTAGATTATTGACTCTAGTAAACTCTTGGGTGTTAATCACATGGCGATGTGAACTAGATTATTGACTCTAGTAAACTCTTTGGGTGTTAGTCACATGGAGATGTGAACTATGAGTGTTATTCAAATGGCGATGTGAACTAGATTATTGACTCGAGTGCAAGTGGGAAACTGTTGGAAATATGCCCAAGAGGCAATAATAAAATGGTTATTATTATATTTACTTGTTCATGATAATTGTCTATTGTTCATGCTATAATTGTATTAATCGGAAACGGTAATACATGTGTGAATACATAGACCACAACATGTCCCTAGTAAGCCTCTAGTTTACTAGCTCGTTGATCAATAGATGGTTATGGTTTCCTGACCATGGACATTGGATGTCGTTGATAACGGGATCACATCATTAGGAGAATGATGTGATGGACAAGACCCAATCCTAAGCATAGCACAAGATTGTGTAGTTCGTTTGCTAGAGCTTTTCTAATGTCAAGTGTCATTTCCTTAGACCATGAGATCGTGCAACTCCCGGATACTGTAGGAGTGCTTTGTGTTGGGGAACGTAGCAGAAATTCAAAATTTTCTATGCATCACCAAGATCAATCTATGGAGAAGTCTACCAACGAGGGAAGGAGAGTGCATCTACATACCCTTGTAGATCGCTACGCGGAAGCGTTCAAGAGAACGTGGTTGATGGAGTCATACTCATCATGATCCAAATCACCGATGATCCTAGTGCCGAACGGACGGCACCTCCGTGTTCAACACACGTACAGCCCGGTGACGTCTCCTACGCCTTGATCCAGCAAGGGGAGAAGGAGAGGTTGGGGAAGACTCCATCCAGCAGCAGCACGACGGCGTGGTGGTGGTGGAGGAGCGTGGTACTTCAGCAGGGCTTCGCCAAGCACCGCAAGAGACGAGGAGGGAGAGGGGACCACTTGGTGGACCCCCGGACCCCTCCGGTGGTCCCGGTACACTACCGGTGATGCCTGGAACACTTCCGGTGGCCAAAAGCATACTTCCTATATATTAATCTTTACCTCTGGACCATTCCGGAACTCCTCGTGACGTCCGGGATCTCATCCGGGACTCCAAACAACATTCGGTAACCACGTATATCTATTCCCTATAACCCTAGCGTCATCGAACCTTAAGTGTGTAGACCCTACGGGTTCAGGAGTCATGCAGACATGGCCGAGATAACTCTCCGGCCAATAACCAACAGCGGGATCTGGATACCCATGTTGGCTCCCACATGTTCCACGATGATCTTATCGGATGAACCACGATGTCGAGGATTCAATCAATCCCGTATACAATTCCCTTTGTCTAGCGGTACGATACTTGCCCGATATTCGATCGTCGGTATCCCGATACCTTGTTCAATCTCGTTACTGGCAAGTCTCTTTACTCGTTCTGTAACACATCATCCCGTGATCAACTCCTTGGTCACATTGTGCACATTATGATGATGTCCTACCGAGTGGGCCCAGAGATACCTCTCCGTTTACACGGAGTGACAAATCCCAGTCTTCATTCGTGCCAACCCAACAGACACTTTTGGAGATACCTGTAGTGAACCTTTATAGCCACCCAGTTACGTTGTGACGTTTGGTACACCCAAAGCATTCCTACGGTATCCGGGAGTTGCACAATCTCATGGTCTAAGGAAATGATACTTGACATTAGAAAAGCTTTAGCATACGAACTACACGATCTTTGTGCTAGGCTTAGGATTGAGTCTTGTCCATCACATCATTCTCCTAATGATGTGATCCCGTTATCAACGACATCCAATGTCCATGGTCAGGAAACCGTAACCATCTATTGATTAACGAGCTAGTCAACTAGAGGCTTACTAGGGACATGGTGTTGTCTATGTATCCACACATGTATCTGAGTTTCCTATCAATACAATTCTAGCATGGATATAAACGATTATCATGAACAAGGAAATATAATAATAACCAATTTATTATTGCCTCTAGGGCATATTTCCAACAGTCTCCCACTTGCACTAGAGTCAATAATCTAGTTCACATCGCCATGTGATTAACACTCATAGGTCACATCACCATGTGACCAACATCCAAGAGTCTACTAGACTCAATGATCTAGTTGACATCACTATGTGATTAACACTCAAAGAGTTCTGGGTTTGATCATGTTATGCTTGTGAGAGAGGTTGCAGTCAACGGGTCTTGCCATATTCAGATCCCTATGTATTTCGCAAAACTTTATGTCATATCATAGATGCTGCTACCACGTTCCACTTGGAGCTATTCCAAATTGTTGCTCCATTATACGTATCCGGTATCTCTACTTAGAGCTATCCGGATAGGTGTTAAGCTTGCATCGATGTAACTCTTTACGTCGAACTCTTTATCACCTCCATAACCGAGAAACATTTCCTTATTCCTCTAAGGACAATTTGACCGCTATCTGGTGATCCAGTCCTAGATCACCTTTGTACCCTCTTGCCAGACATGTGGCAAGGCACACATCAGGTGCGGTACTCAGCATGGCATACCGTATAGAGCCTATGACAAGAGCATAGGGGACGACCTTCGTCCTTCCTCTTTCTTCTGTCGTGGTCAAGCTTTGAGTCTTACTCGACTTCACACCTTACAACTCAGGTAAGAACCCCTTCTTTGACTGATCTATTTTGAACTCCTTCAAAAACATGTCAAGGTGTGCGTTTTTTGAAAGTATCATCAGGCGTCTTGATCTATTTCTATAGATCTTGATGCCCAATATGTAAGCAGCTTTATCCAGGTCTTCCTTTGAAAATCACTCTTCAAACAACCGTTTTATGCTTTCCAGAAATTCTACATTATTTCAGATCAACAATATGTCATCCACATATATTTATCAAAAATATTGTAGTGCTCCCACTCACTTTCTTGTAAATACAAGTTTCTAGCAAACATTGTATAAACCTAAAAGCTTTGATCACTCCATCAAAGCATATATTCCGATCCCGAGATGCTTGCTCTAGTCCATAGAAGTATTGTTGGAGCCAGCATACCTTTTAGCATCCTTAGGATCGTCAAAAACTTTTATTGTATCACATACAACTTTTCTTACGAAAACTTGGTAAGGAAACTTGTTTTGACATCCATCTGTAAGATTTCATAATCGAAAAATACAGCTAATGCTAACATGATTCCGACGGACTTAAGCATCGCTACGGGTGAGAAATTCTCATCGTAGTCAACTCCTTGAACTTGTGAAAAGACTCTTTCCCACAAGTCGAGCTTCATAGACGGTAACATTACCGCCCACGTCCGTCTTCTTCTTAAAGATCCATTTATCTCAATGGCTTGCCGATCATCGGGCAAGTCCACCAAAGTCCATACATGGATCCTATCTCGGATTTCATGGCTTCTAACCATTTGTCGGAATACGGGCCCACCATCGCTTCTCCATAGCTCGTAGGTTCATTGTTGTCTAACAACATGATATCTTAGACAGGATTACCGTACCACTCAGGAGTAGTACATATCCTTGTCGACCTACGATGTTCGATATCAACTTGATCTGAAGCTTCATGATCACTATCATTAACTTCCTATTCAACAAACGTAGGTGCCACAGAAAATATCTTTCTGTGTTGCATCATTCTCTGGTTGAAGTAAAGGTTAGACAACCTCATCAAGTTCTATCTTCCTCCCACTCAATTCTTTCGAGAGAAACTCCTTCTCGAGAAAGGACCCGTTCTTAGCGACAAACAATTTGCCCTCGGATCTGAGATAGAAGGTATACCCAACTGTCACCTTTGGGTATCCTATGAAGATGTGTTTGTCCGCTTTGGGTTCGAGCTTCTCCGGCTGAAGCCTTAAGCATCGCAGCCCCAAACATTAAGAAACGACAACTTTGGTTTCTTGCCAAACCATATTCTTACGACGTCGTCTCAACGGACTTAGATGGTGTCCTATCTAAAGTGAATGCAGCTGTCTCTAACGCATAACCTCAAAATGAAAACGGTAGATCGGTAAGAGACATCATAGATCGCACCATATCTCATAAGGTTCGTTTACGACGTCCGGATACACCATTACCTTGTGGTGTTCCAGGTGGCTTCAACTGTGAAACAATTCCACAATGTCTTAAGTGTTTGCCAAACTCATAACTCAGAAATTCTCATTGATCAAATCGTAGGAATTTGATCTTCTTGTTATGATGATTCTTAACTTCACTCTGAAATCGCTTGAACTTTTCAAATGTTTCAGACTTGTGCTTCATTAAGTAAATATACCTATATCTACTCAAATCGTCAGTGAAGATGAGAAAATAGCGATATCCACTGCACGCTTCAATTCTCATTGGATCACACACATCTGCATGTATGATTTCCAACAAGTCACTTGCCCGTTTCATTGTACCTGAAAACGGGGTCTTGGTCATCCTGCCCATGAGGCATGGCTCGCATGTGTCAAGCGATTCAAAATCAAGTGACTCCAAACATCCATCGATATGGAGTTTCTTCATGCATCTTACGCCAATATGACCTAAGCGGCAGTGCCACAAGAAAGTGGTACTATCATTATTAACTCTACATCTTTTGGCGTGAAAATGTGTATCACCACGACCGAGATTCAATGAACCATTCACATAGGGTGCATGACCATGAAAGGTATCATTCATGTAAACAGAATAACCATTATTTTCTAACTTAAATGAATGACTGTATTGCAATGAACATGATCTAATCATATTCATGCTCAACGTAGACACCTGATAACATTTATCTAGGTTCAATACTAATCCCGAAGGCAGATGGAGCGTGCGATGGTGATCTCATCAACTTTGGAAACTCCCAACACACATCGTCACCTCGCCCTTAGCCAGTCTCCGTTTAGTCCGTAGCTTTGTCTTCAAGTCACCAATAATAGTAACTGAACCGGTATCCAATACCCAGGTGCTACCAGGAGTACTGACGAGGTACACATTAATAACATGTATATACTTTGTTGAAGTTGCCAGCCTTCTTATCTACCATGCATTTGGGGTAATTCCGCTACTAGTGACCGTTCCCCTTACAATAGAAGCACTTAGTCTCGGGTTTGGGTTCAACCTTGGGTTCCTTCACTGGAGCGGTAACTGGTTTACCATCCATGAAGTTTCCCTTCTAGCCTTTGCCCTTCTTGAAACCAGTGGTCTTGTTAAACCATCAACACTTGATGCTCCTTCTTGATTTCTACCTTTTACGGTCTTAAGCACCGCGAACAGCTCCGGGATCAACTCCACCCCTCGCATGTCATAGTTCATCATGAAGATCTAGTAGCTTAGTGATAGTGGCTAGAGAACTCTGTCAATCACTATCTTATCTGGAAGTTTAACTCCCACTTGATTTAAGTGATTGTAGCGCCCAGACATTCTGAGCACATGCTCACTAGTTGAGCTATTCTCCTCCATCTTGTTGGCAAAAGAACTTGTCAGAGGTCTTACACCTCTCAACACGGACATGAGCCTGAAATCCCAATTTCAGCTCTTGGAACATCTCATATGTTCTATGGCGTTCAAAACGTCATTGGAATCCCGATTCTAAGCCGTAAAGTATGGTGCACTAAACTATCAAGTAGTCATCAGGATGTGTCTGTCAGGTGTTCACAACATCCACAGACGACGTTGTAGGGGTTTGCACATCGCGGTGCATCAAAGACGTAAGCCTTTTGTGTAGCAGTGAGGACACTCCTCGGACTACGGACCTAGTCCGCATCAGTGCTTACAATATCTTTCAACTTGGTCTTTCTCTAGGAACGTATTGAAACAGGGAGCTACAACGTGAGCTATTTATCTACAACATATTTGCAAAGACAATTTAGACTATGTTCATGATAATTGAGTTCATCTAATGAACTCCCACTCAGATAGACATCCCTCTAGTCATCTAAGTGAAACATGATCCGAGTCAACTAGGCCGTGTCTGATCATCACGTGAGACGGACTAGTCAACATCGGTGAACATCTTCATGTTGATCGTATCTTCTATACGACTCATGCTCGACCTTTCGGTCTTCCGTGTTCCGAGGCCATGTTTGTACATGCTAGGCTCGTCAAATCAACCTAAGTGTTTCGCATGTGTTCCAATGCCATGTCTGTACATGCTAGGCTCGTCAACACCCGTTGTATTCGAACGTAAGAATCTATCACACCCGATCATCACGTTGTGCTTTGAAACGACGAACTTTCGCAACGGTGCACAGTTAGGGAGAACACTTCTCTTGAAAGTTTAGTGAGGGATCATCTTATTTAAGCTACCGTCGTTCTAAGCAAATAAGATGTATAAACATGATAAACATCACATGCAATCAAATAGTGACATGATATGGCCAATATCATTTTGCTCCTTTTGATCTCCATCTTCGGAGCTCCATGATCATCGTTGTCACCGGCACAACACCATGATCTCCATCATCATGTCTTCTTGAAGTTGTCTCGTCATCTATTACTTCTACTACTATGGCTAACGCTTTAGCAATAAAGTAAAGTAATTACATGACGTTTATGTTGACACGCAGGTCATAAATAAATTAAGACAACTCCTATGGCTCCTGCCGGTTGTCATAATCATCGACATGCAAGTCGTGATTCCTATTACAAGAACATGATCAATCTCATACATCACATATATCATTCATCACATCCTTTTGGCCATATCACATCACAAGGCATATGCTGCAAAAACAAGTTAGACGTCCTCTAATTGTTGTTGCAAGTTTTTACGTGGCTGCTATAGGTTTCTAGCAAGAACGTTTCTTACCTACGCCAAAACCACAACGTGATATGCCAATTTCTATTTACCCTTCATAAGGACCCTTTTCATCGAATCCGATCCGACTAAAGTGGGAGAGACAGACACCCGCTAGCCACCTTATGCAACTAGTGCATGTCAGTCGGTGGAACCAGTCTCACGTAAGAGTACGTGTAAGGTCGGTCCGGGCCGCTTCATCCCACAATGCCGCCGAATCAATATTGGACTAGTAACGGTAAGCATATTGAACAAAATCGACGCCCACAACAACTTGTGTTCTACTCGTGCATAGAAACTACGCATAGACCTAGCTCATGATGCCACTGTTGGGGAACGTAGCAAAAATTCAAAATTTTCTACGCATCACCAAGATCAATCTATGGAGAAGTCTACCAATGAGGGAAGGAGAGTGCATCTACATACCCTTGTGGATCGCTACGCGGAAGCGTTCAAGAGAACGGGGTTGATGGAGTCGTACTCGTCGTGATCCAAATCACCGATGATCCTAGTGCCGAACGGACGGCACCTCCGTGTTCAACAAACATACAGCCTGGTGACGTCTCCTACGCCTTGATCCAGCAAGGGGAGAAGGAGAGGTTGGGGAAGACTCCATTCAGCAGCAGCACGACGGCGTGGTGGTGGTGGAGGAGCGTGGTACTTCAGCAGGGCTTCGCCAAGCACCGCAAGAGACGAGGAGGGAGAGGGGTAGGGCTACGCCAAGAAGGAGAGGAACTCCTCTGTTGGCAGCCCCAAGTCCTCAAGTATATATAGGGGAGAGGGAGGGGTGCGCCCCACCTAGGGTTCCACCCTAGGTGCGGCGGCCAGCCCCAATCCCATCTAGGGTGGCGGCCAAGTGGAGGGGGAGAGGGAGGCGCACCAGGCATGGGCCTTAAGGCCCATCTGCCCTTAGGGTTTGCCCCCTCTTCCCCTTAGGCGCATGGGCCTTGGTGGGGAGGCACCCCAACCCACTTAGGGGCTGGTCCCTTCCCACTATTGGCCCATGTAGGCCTCCGGGGCTGGTGGCCCCACTTGGTGGACCCCCGGACCCCTCCGGTGGTCCCGGTACACTACCGGTGATGCCCGGAACACTTCTGGTGGCCAAAACCATACTTCCTATATATTAATCTTTACCTCCGGACCATTCCGGAACTCCTCGTGACGTCCGGGATCTCATCCGGGACTCCGAACAACTTTCGGTAACCACGTATATCTATTCCCTATAACCCTAGTGTCATCGAACCTTAAGTGTGTAGACCCTACGGGTTCGGGAGTCATGCAGACATGGCCGAGATAACTCTCCGGCCAATAACCAATAGCGGGATCTGGATACCCATGTTGGCTCCCACATGTTCCACGATGATCTCATCGGATGAACCACGATGTCGAGGATTCAATCAATCCCGTATACAATTCCCTTTGTCTAGCGGTATGATACTTGCCCGAGATTCGATCGTCGGTATCCCGATACCTTGTTCAATCTCGTTACTGGCAAGTCTCTTTACTCGTTCCGTAACACATCATCCCGTGATCAACTCCTTGGTCACATTATGCACATTATGATGATGTCCTACCGAGTGGGCCCAGAGATACCTCTCCGTTTACACGGAGTGACAAATCCCAGTCTCGATTCGTGCCAACCCAACAGACACTTTCGGAGATACCTGTAGTGAACCTTTATAGCCACCCAGTTACGTTGTGACGTTTGGTACACCCAAAGCATTCCTACGGTATCCGGGAGTTGCACAATCTCATGGTCTAAGGAAATGATACTTGACATTAGAAAAGCTTTAGCATACTAACTACACAATCTTTGTGCTAGGCTTAGGATTGGGTCTTGTCCATCACATCATTCTCCTAATGATGTGATCCCGTTATCAACGACATCCAATGTCCATGGTCAGGAAACCGTAACCATCTATTGATCAACGAGCTAGTCAACTAGAGGCTTACTAGGGACATGGTGTTGTCTATGTATCCACACATGTATCTGAGTTTCCTATCAATACAATTCTAGCATGGATAATAAACGATTATCATGAACAAGGAAATATAATAATAACCAATTTATTATTGCCTCTAGGGAATATTTCCAACACTTTGGGTGTATCAAACGTCACAACGTAACTGGGTGGCTATAAAGGTGCACTACAGGTATCTCCGAAAGTGTCTGTTGGGTTGGCACGAATCAAGACTGGGATTTGTCACTCCGTGTAAACGGAGAGGTATCTCTGGGCCCACTCGGTAGGACATCATCATAATGTGCATAATGTGACCAAGGAGTTGATCACGGGATGATGTGTTACGGAACGAGTAAAGAGACTTGCCAGTAACGAGATTGAACAAGGTATCGGGATACCGACGATCGAATCTCGGGCAAGTATCATACCGCTAGACAAAGGGAATTGTATACGGGATTGATTGAATCCTCGACATCGTGGTTCATCCGATGAGATCATCGTGGAACATGTGGGAGCCAACATGGGTATCCAGATCCCGCTATTGGTTATTGACCAGAGAGGTGTCTCGGTCATGTCTGCATGGTTCCCGAACACGTAGGGTCTACACACTTAAGGTTCGGTGACGCTAGAGTTGTAATTGGAGTAGTATGTGGTTACCGAAGGTTGTTTGGAGTCCCGGATGAGATCCTGGACGTGATGAGGAACTTCGGAATGGTCCGGAGGTGAAGATCGATATATTGGACGAAGGGTATTGGAGTCCGGAATGGTTATGGGGGTACCGGATGACGACCAGCATGACCGAAAGGAGTTTCGGAGGCCCCAGCAAGCGTTGGGGGGCCTTATGGGCCAAGGGGAGGGGGCACACTAGCCCACTAAGGGGTTGTGAGCCCCTCCCACCCCATCTCAAGTAACCTGGAGAGGTGGGGGCGCCTCCCCGGCTTGGGGAGCAAGTTTCCTAGGAGTGGGGGTGCCCAAACCCATCTAGGGTTTCCCCTGTGGCCGCCGCCCCTCCCCTAGGGAACCCTAGGGTGCCTCCTCCTCCCCCTTCCCCCTATATATAGTGAGGGAGAGAGAGGGCAGCCGCACCCCCTTCCCTGGCGCAGCCCCTCCCTCCTCCAACACCTCCTCCTCTTCCGTAGTGCTTAGCGAAGTTCTGCCGAAGAACCACGAGCTTCACCACCACCACGTCGTCGTGCTGCCAGAGTTCTCCCTCAACTTCTCCTCTCCCCTTGCTGGATCAAGAAGGAGGAGACGTCCCCGGGTTGTACGTGTGTTGAACGCGGAGGTGGCGTCCGTTCGGCGCTTGGGTCGGATCTTCCGCGATTTGAATCGCCCGAGTACGACTTCATCAACCTCGTTCTTGTAACGCTTTCTCTTAGCGATCTTCAAGGGTATGAAGATGCACTCCTTCTCTCTCGTTGCTAGCATCTCCTAGATTGATCTTGGTGACACGTAGGAAATTTTGAATTATTACTATATTCCGCAACATAATGTGCATCAATATGCGTTCACGAGTGAAATGAATCATGCACACGCTGCTAGAACACCCCCTTGCTCCTGCCTACCAAATTCGCCGATACGGCCAACCACGCATCGTCGAGGGTGTCGCACTCCTATGTGGTTGTCGTCCGCATCCGGCAAAGTCCGCCAACTTTGTCTAGTTTTATGGGAAAAAGTGTGTCCGCACCGCTCAGTGGATCGATACAAAATCGTGTTGGATGACGCAACACGCTCGGATCACGCGATACAAACATATGCGAACGGTTTAAGGTCAGTGTTGTACATGTACTGATATTAAGTGCTTTGAGTCGCAAACCCATGTGTATGTCACGTGATATCACAACCTTTCCATGCTTGTTCCACTACGGCATTTCTCTTCCAAGGACACGGATAAGTCCTTGAAAATGGAGATACATGTGTGCCCATTCATGTTAAAATAAGTGTGGATCAAATGTTGTGCAAATCATGAATCCGCGAAGATGAACAAGCGGGGCCATTTTCATTGGTACCTCGTCAGGGTATGTCATCAGTGACCGCAAATCATCACTCACGGATTTCTCATTCTGACCCGTAAGTGCTATGTGTTCTATCAATGACAGTTAATTTGGAAGTTGGTCCGTGATAACTTTCCCGTCAAAATGTTAGATTATCAAGTGTTATCTCTGACAATGTCTTTCCCGTTTGCCTATAAATGTGACTGTTACTGGAACAACATGTATTCTTCTGTGTGCCATTTTGGCCAGCTGCTGAGGAGGTGAGCCGGCAGTCTACATTGCTGAGGCTTGTCAGATTGGTGCACTCTTAGTCCGAAAGGCCTCTTCGAAGCCTCTTGGTCGAAAAGCTTGTTAATTTGATTAACACATTATCTCGAAAACACAATTGCATGCGTGTCCAATGTTAGTTAGGTCGCCGTTGTTATTTTCGTCCATGTAACTATCGATGTACCTATGACATCGGTAATTATATCTTTGGTGTAGATGGATCGAAGATGGATGGATGACAATAATGTGACCGATGATCTCATCGAAAAGT